>NC_057806.1:698761634-698883249 GCF_018294505.1 Triticum aestivum
GAAAACACTTTTTTAGTTTTTTTGTTCTCTTTGTTGCTTTATTTATTTTATTTTGTGATTAACTTTACTATAAAAATAGTTTTTTCCTGTTTTTTTGATTTGTTTTTTGCATTATTTATTTTCTTTTGTTTTTTGCTTTAATTTTTAATTCTGTTTGCTTTTAGGTTAGCTAAATTATAAACTTTCTGTTAGTGCCATTAGTTTTAGAAAAATTATAAACTTTCTGTTAGTGCCATTAGTTTTCAAATTTGAATAGTTAAAATTTGAATTCTTCGAAAATTGTTTGAATCACAAGTTTGTGATTAACTTACTAAAAAAATGAGAATAGATGCGCTTATAGAGAAAACTTGATGCACTTCGTGTACAAAATGGACAATCACTTTCAAATGAACTCTGAAAAAGTTGAAAGTTGGGATGGTATCATAATTTCACCCACATAGCATGTGCATGTACAAAACGGACAATGGTAGCATGTTCGTGTGTTACAAAGTTGGCATGGTATCATCATAATAGTTGCGGGAGAAAGTCTTCACTTTTTCTTCGCTTGTGTCATTTGCTTATTGCGCCGTAACCAAGGATAATCTTCATTGTTTATCAGGATGCTTGGGTCAGCCTTGACATTGAAGGGAGGAATTTCATGAAACTTTTCATAATCTTCAGACATGTCTGTCTTGCCGTCCACTCCCAGGATGTCCCTTTTTCCTGAAAGAACTATGTGGCGCTTTGGCTCATTGTATGATGTATTCGCTTCCTTATGTTTTCTTTTTCTCGGTTTGGTAGACATGTCCTTCACATAGATAACCTGTGCCACATCATTGGCTAGGACGAACGGTTCATCAGTGTACCCAAGATTTTTCAGATCCACTGTTGTCATTCCGTACTGTGGGTCTACCTGTACCCCGCCGCCTAACAGATTGACCCATTTGCACTTAAACAAAGGGACCTTAAAATCAGGTCCGTAGTCAAGTTCCCATATGTCCACTATGTAACCATAATATGTGTCCTTTCCGCTCTCGGTTGCTGCATCAAAGCGGACACCGCTGTTTTGGTTGGTGCTCTTTTGATCTTGGGCGATCATGTAAAATGTATTCCCATTTATCTCGTATCCTTTGTAAGTCAATACAGTCAAAGATGGTCCCCTGGACAACAAGTACAACTCATCACAAATAGTGTTGTCACCTCTGAGACATGTTTCCAACCAACTGCTAAAAGTCCTGATGTGTTCACATGTAATCCAGTCGTCGCACTGCTCCGGGTGTTTGGAGCGCAGACTGTTCTTGTGTTCATCGACATACAGGGTCACCAAGGTAGAGTTCTGTAGAACTGTGTAGTGTGCTTGAGACCAAGAATATCCGTCCCTGCATATTATTGGGTCTCTTCCAAGTGTGCCTTTTCCAGTCAGTCTCCCCTCATACCGCGATTTAGGGAGACCTATCTTCTTAAGGCCAGGAATGAAGTCAACACAAAACCCGATAACATCCTCTGTTTGATGGCCCATGGAGATGCTTCCTTCTGGCCTAGCGCGGTTACGGACATATTTCTTTAGGACTCCCATGAACCTCTAAAAGGGGAACATATTGTGTAGAAATACGGGCCCCAGGATGACAATCTCGTCGACTAGATGAACTAGGATGTGCATCATGATATTAAAGAAGGATGGTGGGAACACCAGCTCGAAACTGATAAGACATTGCGCCACATCACTCCTTAGCCTTGGTACGATTTCTGGATCGATCACCTTCTGAGAGATTGCATTGAGGAATGCACATAGCTTCACAATGGCTAATCGGACGTTTTCCGGTAGAAGCCCCCTCAATGCAACCGGAAGCAGTTGCGTCATAATCACGTGGCAGTCATGAGACTTTAGGTTCTGAAACTTTTTCTCTGGCATATTTATTATTCCCTTTATATTCGACGAGAAGCCAGTCGTGACCTTCATACTGAGCAGGCATTCAAAGAAGATTTCTTTCTCTTCTTTCGTAAGAGCGTAGCTGGCAGGACCTTTATACTGCTTCGGAGGCATGCTGTCTTTTTCGTGCAAACGTTGCAGGTCCTCCCGTGCCTCAGGTGTATCTTTTGTCTTCCCATACACGCCCAAGAAGCCTAGCAGGTTCACGCAAAGGTTCTTTGTCATGTGCATCACATCGATTGAGGAGCGGACCTCTAGGTCTTTCCAGTAGGGTAGGTCCCAAAATATAGATTTCTTCTTCCACATGGGTGCGTGTCCCTCAGCGTCATTCGGAACAGCTAGTCCACCGGGATCCTTTCCAAAGATTACGTAGTGTAAATCGTTGACCATAGCAAGCACGTGATCACCGGTGCGCATGGCGGGCTTCTTCCGGTGATCTGCCTCGCCTTTGAAATGCTTGCCTTTCTTTCGACATTGATGGTTGGTCGGAAGAAATCGACGATGGTCCAGGTACACATTCTTCCTGCATTTGTCCAGGTATATACTTTCAGTGTCATCTAAACATTGCATGCATGCGTGGTATCCTTTGTTTGTCTGTCCTAAAAGGTTACTGAGAGCGGGCAAATCGTTGATGGTCACGAACAGCAACGCCTTAAGGTTAAATTCCTCCTGTCTGTGCTCATCCCACGTACGTACACCGTTTTCATTCCACAACTGTAAAAGTTCTTCAACTAATGGCCTTAGGTACACATCAATTTCGTTGCCGGGTTGCTTAGGGCCTTGGATGAGAACTGGCATCATAATGAACTTCCGCTTCATCGACATCCAAGTAGGAAGGTTATACATACATAGAGTCACGGGCCAGGTGCTGTGATTGCTGCTCTGCTCCCGAAAGGATTAATGCCATCCGCGCTTAAAGCAAACCATACATTCCTTGGGTCCTTTGCAAACTCATCCCAGTACTTTCTCTCGATTTTTCTCCACTGCGACCCGTCAGCGGGTGCTCTCAACTTCCCACCTTTCTTTCGGTTCTCACTGTGCCATCGCATCAACTTGGCATGCTCTTCGTTTTTGAACAAACGTTTCAACCGTGGTATTATAGGAGCATACCACATCACCTTCGCAGGAACCCTCTTCCTAGGGGGCTCACCGTCAACATCACCAGGGTCATCTCGTCTGATCTTATACCGCAATGCACCGCATACCGGGCATGTGTTCAGATCCTTGTATGCACCGCGGTAGAGGATGCAGTCATTAGGGTATGCATGTATCTTCTCCACCTCCAATCCTAGAGGGCATACGACCTTCTTTGCTGCGTATGTACTGTCGGGCAATTTGTTATCCTTTGGAAGCTTCTTCTTCAATATTTTTAGTAGCTTCTCAAATCCTTTGTCAGCCACAGCATTCTCTGCCTTCCACTGCAGCAATTCCAGTACAGTACCGAGCTTTGTGTTGTCATCTTCGCAATAGGGGTATAACCCTTTTTTGTGATCCTCTAACATGCGATCGAACTTCAGCTTCTCCTTTTGACTTTCGCATTGCGTCCTTGCATCGACAATGACCCGGCGGAGATCATCATCATCGGGCACATCGTCTGGTTCCTCTTGATCTTCAGTAGCTTCACCCGTTGCAGCATCATTGGGCACATCGTCTGGTTCCTCTTGATCTTCACCAGCTCCCCCCGTTGCAGCATCACCATATTCAGGGGGCACATAGTTGTCATCATACTCTTCTTCTTCGCCGTCTTCCATCATAACCCCTATTTCTCTGTGCCTCGTCCAAACATTATAGTGTGGCATGAAACCCTTGTAAAGCAGGTGGGAGTGAAGGATTTTCCGGTTAGAGTAAGACCTCGTATTCCCACATTCAATGGATGGACAACACATAAAACCATTCTGCTTGTTTGCCTCAGCCGCATCGAGAAACTCATGCATGCCCTTAATGTACTCGCGGGTGTGTCTGTCACCGTACATCCATTGCCGGTTCATCTGCTTGCATTATATATAATTAAGTGTCCAAATTAATAGAAGTTCATCGTCACATTAAAACCAAAGTGCATACATAGTTCTCATCTAACAACATATAGCTCTCCAGAGCATCTAATTAATTAAAGCATACATTGAAACTATGTAAAACATTTCAATGCGAAAACAAATGCGATCATAATCGCAACCAAGGTAACAATTGATCCAACGGCATAATGATACCAAGCCTCGGTATGAATGACATATTTTCTAATCTTTCTAATCTTCAAGCGCATTGCATCCATCTTGATCTTGTGATCATCGACGACATCCACAACATGCAACTCCAATATCATCTTCTCCTCCTCATTTCTTTTATTTTTTCCTTCAACAAATTGTTTTCTTCTTCAACTAAATTTAACCTCTCGACAATAGGGCCGGTTGGCATTTCCGATTCACATACATCCTAAATAAATAAAATCTATGTCACGTTGGTCGGCATAATTTTCATAAACAATAAATGAACCAATAGTTATAAAGATAATATACATACCACATCCGAATCATAGACAGGACGAGGGCCGACGGGGGCGGATACCAAAACCATCGCACTATATAAGATGCAATAATAAATGTAAGAAAATGATACAAGTATCTATCTAAACATACAAGTAAGAATATTTTTCCTTTCAGAAAGAAGATAAGAACAAGAGGCTCACCACGGTGGTGTCGGTGATGAGATCGGCGCGGGTGATCGACGGCGGTGAAGACGGGGACGGGGCGTGACGGACCGCTAAATCTAGACAAATCTCGAGGAAAATGGAGCTTGGAGGTCGAGCTTCGAGAGGAGAAAGCTTAAGTAGTGTGGCTCGGGCATTCCATCGAACACCTCATGTGCATAGGAGGTGAGCTAGACCACCACAAAGCCCTCTCCCCCTCGGCCAGAGAAAAACAGAGCACTGGCGTGCTCTGCTCGCGAGCGAGGGGTATATATAGGTACCTCATTGGTCCCGGTTGGTGACATGAGCCAGGACTAAAGGGGAGCCTTTGGTCCCGGTTCAAGCCACGAACCGGGACCAATGGTGGTGGGCCAGGAGCGAGGCCCATTGGTCCCGGTTCATCCCACCAACCGGGACCAATGGCCCACGTGGCCCGGCCGGCCCCCTGGGCTCACGAACCGGGACCAATGCCCACATTGGTCCCGGTTCTGGATTGAACCGGGACTAATGGGCTGACCCGGCCTGGACCAAAGCCTTGTTTTCTACTAGTGGACGGGTCTATTTTTCTTTCCCATGTCCGGCAGCCTACTCATCGGACTGCCGGGAGCCCCGGGGTTATATTCTTCCCTCATATCTTCCCTTTGTTCGGCTGCGCCGCTCAGCAGAGTGGCAAAGAGGGTGCTTCGGCCGGAGGGGAAGGGGGCCTGCTTAGCTTCTGTGAAGCCAAGGCGAGGGTTGATGATAGTCTGCGCTGAAGAACCGAGCAAGTCACCAATTGTGCAAGCCGGCGATGCATCGGCGGTGGCCTTCCTGGGAGCCAAGCGGCGGTGGCCTCCCATGTTCTACATTCCCTTGATATTGGCGGCGGCCGTCGCGGTCACGCTGGCCACCGGCTCGTCGATCTCCGCATATTTCTCCATCGACCGGGCGCGGTGCCGGCAACGTTGACGGCGGATGGCACGGCAGCTGGCCTCGTCCATGGCAGCAACGATGCCCGTTCCGCCGTGCTCCACCGTGTGCCTACATACATGGAGCAACTCGCCACTCCTCTATGACCTGGCTAGGAGCGGCAAACTTGCATAGTCAAGTTAGGCAAGGGAGGTGGAGCAGCGATCTACCTCGGTCATATCCGGCGGGCTCGGCGGGCCACCCAGCTAGCTTTATGCCGGAGAGTTTCTCTTCTTGCTCGTCGGAAGCCATCGAAAGGGTTGAGAAAATGATGTATGGAGGAGATGGGGAGCGCAGGAGTTGTGCGATTTTTGCCCGGTGTCTGGTCTCCTTTAAGTAGTCAGCTGGCCGAAGGAGCTTGCCCGGCGTTGTGGTTAATGCTGACCCACTGGTGAACGACGTCTGGCCGGAGTAGATTTCTAGGCACACACACACGGTTTTAATGGATACGTTTGAATTTGACGAGAAGACATGTCCAGCTGGACGTGCAGCAGGCGGCGCGCCACTTCAATGGCCGAGCCAGTGAGAGGTCGCGTCCGCTCTGCGTCAGTTTCAATGTAGATCGGCCGACAAGCAGCTGACATTGCGCGGGAACGAGCGCGGGCTAGTGAGGAAGGGTTCGGGTGGGCTAGGGTGGTGAAAAATGGGTGTTGCTGCTGTCCAGACACCCGTAAAGCCCCACGTTTGTCTTTAGTTTGTGGGGGAAAATACGTCTGGACTATCCTACAGACTAATGTAGGACTGTGTTAGATGGTACAATACGTCTGGACTACGTGGTCAGAACTGTTGCTGGTGGTTTAAGGGTTCACGTTCGAGATGAGATGTCTTAGATCCACAAAAATGTATACAACAGTACTCATATTTACTCTCATATATGGAAAGCCGGACGCAGTCCTGGTTGTCCTTTCCTGCGGCCATAATTGCGCACGCCAGTATTGATCGACGCCTCGTACCTCTGCTTAACGGGCGAAACATGCATAGTCAATCGTCTTGTACCGTGTACGATAGCACATCTCAAAATATCTGATGCACTGGCCGGCCTCTTCCAATGCAGTGGAGCTAAAGTAAGGTGCAAATGCATTAAAAAGCTTAGCAAGTACTCTTCATAATGCATTTGGTGCTTAGTTTTTGTAGCTAAGAGCAAGTACAATAAGATTACATAAATAGGCTATAAGAATTAGAATATTATATTTTTGTTTAGTTGAAGGAGAGAGAAGAGAAGCGGACTCTTGATTAGTAGTCGGCTGCAACACAAGACTCAAGGCGCTTTGTGAGGTTGTAAGGTTGGCTAACTAGTGCTAATAAAGTAGTACACATTTAAACTTTATGATTGTACATGCCGACTATATGGTTGGCTCTAGATTTATATGGCAACTCCTGATAGCCGACTTTTGGCTATATTATTAACTATGCTCTAAGCCTCTTTCATTTAATAATTTAACACTAAAATATCTTCATGCATTGGTTGATAGTCATTTTGCATAGGTCCATGCGCTTAGCATGGGATAACTATAATGTTCTCTCTCTCTTTTAATTGTTTTGCGACGTCACTTCTTTGTCTATGTGATACTCTTATCACCTGTACAACATGGAGCACCGGGAAGGGCCATGGTACTACCCATGCACCTAAAATACTTTGCACATCTTAAAATGTTAAAATTTCTGAAAATAATTAGCACATTCACACAATATAAATGTAGGTTCTCACAAAATTTCAAGTCAAAAGAATTAGCACATCCACACAACATAAATGTAGACTGTCACAACATTTCAAATCAATTTTTTTCCTAATTCTAAAACTTGAGCTTTAAATCCATATTGTTCGAGGTTAAGTGTGATCTCACTCGTAAACTAGAAGGCAAACATGTGTGATGGCAATAACTCATGACAAACATTTTATGTGGCAGAGGCAGCTGCCTGAGCGCACCAGCCAGCTGCATGCATACCATGACGCCGACTACTAATTAGCCAGATTTACCATGATTGCCGGAGGTATATCGCTCTTGGGTCCTGCTTAATGATTCTCGGCCCATCTAATATCTAAATAGTTGATTCTCACTAACTCAATTGTCTTGACGTGCAACTATGCCAACTCATTATGTCACCATACATCCACCGCTAAATTAAATTCTCTCAACATACAACTATGTCAAGTTACTATATCACTATGCATGGAAAAAGGCCCATCTTTAAATGCATCACGCGTGTTACTTATATTACATAAATATTCTACAACTATATAATAATCAAATACACTAACTTATATATGCTTGAGTTTCTGTTCTCATATTGCTAATCATAATAGTAAAGTTCCATACCCTCAAATATCATAGAAACCACTGTGGCCAATTCCCGCTGCAATGCGCGAGTATATCTCTAGTTAAATCGAATTAACAGGCCAATGGCTGCACGTAGAGGTAGTCTACAACACGCCTGCACAGTGACAACCCAGCTAGCTCACGCCTCGTCGCCTCCTCTCTGGATTAGCTCCATCCCCACAACGGTTCGCCGACTACTTTGGCAGTCGTAGTCTCGTAGAGGAAAAATGCACCGGAGATTCTGGGAATGGCGCAGCTCCTCCGAGTGGAAACACACGGCAATCAACAATGGCTCCCCCAAGCCATTCATGCCCACTGATTAGGCGAGGTAAGCTAAGTTCAATTATATTTTGGGATTTGAATCAGTGGACACGCATGCACACACAAATTTGTGGGATGGGAATTCACTCCTTAGAATTGGAGATTATAGTATTGTTTGTAAATTGGAGGGATATTGGAATTTGGGGGTTCAATCGTTCCAAACAGGTTCACTAAAGAAAAATTAATCTCCACTCCGTTATTGCTTGTTCTCAATACCCCTGCTAGTCTAACCATTGTTAGTTCAATCATTCAAAATCATCAAATATTAATCTGAAGTTGTTGTTATCGGAGCTAGAGGGAAGGATTATCACCAATCTTCATTTTTAGAGGGCTGAGAATTTTATGTTGTTAATTTGTATTGTGATGAATCATCGCTTCAGACCTTCAGTGACTCAAATCAAGAGGTAATTGTGTGTTTCTTGATCCATAGAATTCTTTCTCCAAGTTTGAAATGTAAAGAAGCATTCTTGGCTTGCTGCAATATACAGTAGATATTTCTCAAATAGTTACCGTCAGTATTGAGGGACACACTTGAGACTTACTTTCTTCATTTGAAAAAAAAATGGATTTTCTGGCTGCAAAGATGTTGAAAGTTTGTAAAAAGAATGATTGGAATGAAGAAGCATCTGGTACTGACTGGCTCCTAATTTTTTCTGTCTCTGCCAAATAAAACATGTGCAAGACTGAAACAATCACACATATTTATATTTTCTGAATGATAGGTCCGAAATCCCAAACGTTTCTTCTTTAGGAACCGTTTGCGATGGTCGAAACAATCACACGTCTTATTTGTCAAAATTTTCAAAGACACGTGAGATAGGTCCCTAGTCACAAAAAATTCCAATTTTTGGACTGTGTAGCCATCTGCCACGACTGCACTGCATGCATGCAGCACGCGGTCGGTCCTTCGGTCTGCATCATGACTGCTGATACACTTGTATATACACGCAGGACGGACGTTATTCTAAATAATAATACTATTTCCCCCATCGCACATATTGAACGTAATAAGATCTTCTATTATGTGATGGAGAGAGTACTATTTAGGCTACTCATACTGGGGAGTAACATATATTAATATGATGCATATGATACTAGTATATAATACTATCTTCATAGTGCATACTATCATAAAATAATATCATAGATGGCCATATTTATTGACATGCATGACACAAAGTAACATAGCATTTAACATGATATGGTATCTATCTATGTTACTCTAAGGCTGGCCATAGTGGGGATAACAAACCGGTAACATGCACTTGGGACTAGCAAACATGCTTATGTGGCACACAATTAAAGAAGAGAGAGAGGGTTAGAGTACCATAGGTAGATACCATATCATGTTAAATGCTATGCTACTTTGTGTCATGAATGTCAATAAATATGGCCATCTATGATACTATGCACTATGGAGGTAGTATCATATACTAGTATCATATGCATGATACTAGTATATGTTACTCCCCACTATAAGGCTGGTCATAGTGGAGAGTAACTTAGACTAGTAACATACATATGTTACTAGTCTATGTTACTACCTTCATAGTGGGTAGTGTCATAGGTGTGGTAACATAGTTGCCTTCATTTATTACTTTGTAGACTCATTATGCATTGGAAACCGCTATGTGATGGTAACATATTATGTTACTCTATTTGCCTCTCTCCTCATTAACTACTTGCCACATCACCAATTTTGCTTATGTGGCATCTATGTTACTACCTATGTTACTCCCACTATGACCAGCCTAGCCTAACCCTCTCTCTCTTCTTTCATTGTGTGCCACATAAGCATGTTTGCTAGTCCCAAGTGCATGTGACCGGTTATGTTATCCCCACTATGGCCAGCCTTATGCAGCATGGACCATGAATAGCCACTACATTTATACCAATAATGCTGCTCCCTCGGTTTAAAAATACATGTCGAAGAAATGAATGTATTAAAATACGTTTAAATACATTACAAGTATTCCTGGACGGATGGCTCAAGAGGTAGACATCTTATATTTAGATATACAGCCCCCGCAAAAAATATATTTAGTTGTGCACGTAGTATATAGTATCCGTCAATCAATCAGAAGTCTTGCATGCGAGCGTACGTTGGATTTCGTGGTAGAGGAGTAATACAGTGCTGAGGATTTGCGCTTGCGATGTGGAGCGGGGATTTGGGGATACGCAATTACTTCTCCATGCCAACCACCGTACGTACGTGCCCAACACATCCTGGCGGGCTTGCATAAATCTTTGCACGCACGCGTCACTTCTCGATCTCTCGCAGAAATGAGAAACACCTGCCTACGTATACCGTACGTCGTCTACTACTACGCTACAACTCGAACAGTTAGGAGTATCCCTAGCTAGCTAAGGGACCGGCGACCGTCCGTCCTCGTCGTTGGTAAGTACATATGCGGGTCACCGGCGGGCAGGCTCTGGGGGAGGAGGCGGCCGGCGTGGTGCGGCTGGCGGCGAGCCTTGCGGCGCAGCGTGGGCACACGCAGGTCACCCCGCTCCACATCGTCAGCGCAATGCTCTCCGACCCGGCCCCGGCACCTCTAGGCATCCTCCGCGCCGCCTGTGTGAGGTCCCAGTCCCACCCCATGCAGGACAATGTGCTCGACCTCTGCCTGGACCTCGCGCTCGCCCGCCTCGCCGTGACCCGCCATGTCCACGGTGGCGACCCGGCGCCGTCGAACGCGTACGTGGCCGCACTGAGGCGGGCGGAGGCACGCCCGCGCAGCAGGGGCGAGGACAAGGTGGACCTCAAGCAGCTCGTCGTCTCGGTCCTCGACGACCCCAGCGTCGACCGCGTCTTGCGCGCGGCGGGTTTCTCAAGCTCCCAGGTCAGGGCCAGCGTCGAGAGCGTCGCCGCTTCGTCGGAGCAATCAAGCAGGACAGGTCGCGACGTCGTCGTCCCGAGTTTTCCAAATCCAGTTCCCCACATGATTAGGGCTGGAGGAGGAAAACCATCTCTCCATACCGTCCAGGACGGAAGGTAGTTTGCTTTAGTTTCACAGAATGGCGTGCATGTTTATCGGCTATTTTTTTCGTCCATGAGCTTCCTCTCTTCTTACCTTGCTAGGGCAAGATGCTTTTGCCGTGATGCTGGGGCCATTAGGGGTGCATCTTGCTTCATCCCGTGAAACTTATCAATTCTGCAGTGTCCGCCAACCGGTCTCTCTTGCATCCCTCGGCGCCTGTGTTTTCAATGTGTTTATTACGCCAAAAGCTCAAGCGTAGCCCAATTATATATGAAAAAAGAGATCCATGGAAACTAACACCTAGGATATATTTTTATAGAAGAAGCTCATCCGGACGAGATCACGGAAATTCGCTCCTGACCATGGTAAAACCACGGTCTGCAAGGATGCACCACTGTGACCTTGGGCTATCACCCAACTCTTTTTTAGCCCAACTATGAAGCAAAGAGACATTACATGTCCACATAAGCCGATTATAACTTTCGAAATATAAGTTACTTTTTAGCCCAGCTATGAAGCAAAGAAACATTACGTGCCCACGTAAGCCGAATATAATTTATCGCACTTAAATCTTAAGTGGGACTAAAATTGCACTAGTTTACATTTGGTCTTGAAAAATATGGGCACCTGATCCCACTTTATTCAAAGTTGATTACAAAATAACTCTGTTATTACCATGCAATAACAATCTAGGGCAATCAAATAGGCCACTAATTTGTCCAATTAATGTAGGTGCACGCATGCATGCAGCTTCATTATTTTGACATTTCCAAGAAATTTTGTTGGAAGTAAACGGCTAGACAGTAGTACATGCACGCTAATTTTCCCTGTTGTGTTTTCCTTGCAGTGAGTGTCCAGCTAGCAAAGCAAAGTCAGGAGCAGAGCGACCACTAATCTTTACCAGCATCCAGCTAGACAAAACGACGGCGAGCATTCCTCCGTGGCTCCGCGCCTACAAACATGAAACTGGCATCAGATTAACCTACAACGGCACCAGTCTTGAAGCAAACGTACGTATAACACATCCAGATAGATACATATATACGTGTAGTGATTATCCGATAGTCTTAAAATACCTGGCCGTAACACATGCAGGCTGCTCGTCGCCGGCCGAAGTTCACGGAGCTCAGCGCAACAAATCTGAAGATCTTCTGTGACGTGCTCGAGCTGCGCGTTCCGTGGCATGGGTGCATCGTCCCCGGCATATCGAGCACGGTGCTCCGGTGCCGATCTGGTGTGGCGAGGAAGAGGGCAGGGGATAGGCCTTCTGGTTTGCCGTCGTGGACGACAGCGACCTGGCTGCTCTTTCTAGGAAGGGACGCTGGTAGCAAGATGGTTGTTGCTCGGGAGCTCGCGAGGCTCGTCTTCGGCTCATACACTGAGTTCACCGTCCTGCGGGTGCAGGGTGACGCCGATATTCCCGCACGCAGCGGCAAGCTCGCCCTCAAGAGGCAGCGATCCCCGGACAACGGCAATGGTGGCGACCTCGGGGCGAGGCTGTTCAAAGCTGTCGGCGAGAACCCTCACCGCGTTATATGGATCGACGGCGTCGACCGACTGGACCGCGACTCGGAGACACACATCAAGAACGCCGTCGCTGGGGGAGGAATGGTGAGGGGATGCAACGGGGACGTGGTGGGCCTGGAGGATGCCATCGTAGTGCTGAGCGCCTCTGACGTCTTGGAGTCGAAGTACGTGGCTCCATCTTCCTCCCCGAGGGTCAAGCGACACTTTTGCGGACAGAACCGTGAGGAAGGTGACACCGCGTTGATGGAAGCGAGGTCTCGTCGTCGGCATGGCTGGGATTTGAACGTTTGTGCGGTGGACGAGGAAGAGGAGGACGAAGACAGTTTGGCTTATGACGAGGGAATCATGAACGCCGTGGATGGTGTTTTCCTTTTCAACTAGCAGATAGTATTATTTTTCTCGTACCATTAGGCATTTCGAACGGCTTTGAATTGTTAGATTTCGCCTTCAGAATTTATTGTTTCGAATTAATGAGATTTTTTTCCGGCTCCCCATTTTTATTTCAGAAAACCGGTAACATAACAATGTTTAACAGTCACCACATTATCTTGAGTTGGTGAAGATGTTAAGCAGTGAGGAAAGCAAGTCATCTCGGGGCATCTTCAAACCTGACCCGCAAATCTCTTCGGTATATGTTTGTTTTTATGTCCTGACGTGATCACAGACATGAGGCCCGAGGGAGCTATCGAAAACTATTCACAAATTAATCCAGTTGGAAGGAGAGAGTAGAGGGGAGCCATGCATGTGGTGGGATTTGTGATCTGGTGTCCGGTTGGGAGGAGAGAGGAGAGGAGGAGCATGCATGTGAATAGAGAAAAAGAGAGGACGAGAGTTTTGATTGGTCAAATGGATGTCGAAATTCTGGCAAAGCCCCCCACATTGGTCTCTAGGATACCAGAGTCCGTATGTTTGGACTGCTAAGCGGACATATTTTGCTAGATAGTAAAAGTGATCAGTACACTATGGTCCAATTTGCGGGTCTGCTTTGAAGATGTCCTTAGTAGAGGACAGAACGCTGAACAATTGCTTGGCTCGACTCAAGTCTGAATGGATCGGAACAGTTGTGTGGTATGGATTGTAGTAGCATTACTTGAGTAATACAAATTTATGATCGTAAAAATAAATATTTAACAGTCATCACATTTACACACTCGTCCACAATATCCATCCATTTGTCCAACTAACCCCTTCGAACATGCTACTCGCGGGCTATCAGCTAGGGTTTCCTCTACCTCTCGCCGGCGCTGCCGTTAGTCCGCCTCTTCTCCTATGGTCCTAAGAGGATGGAGCTAAGGTGCACCCCGACCTTTACCGGCAAGAGGGTTTTGTTTTGGTGTTTCTTTCAATTTTGTTAGGGGTTGTGTCATGCTCAGAAAGACAATTCAAAGGCGGCTTCTTGAATATGGAATAAGGTTCTCCCAACATAACCTATGTTCCGGCGATGCTTCTAGGATCGCCGGAGGGCTTGTAGGATTCGGTCGGCATTCGCCTTTGGTGGAGCCAGTTGGATCCGATCTACGTTCTTCAGCGTCCGTGTGTCTGCAGCTTGTATCCACTAGTAGGAAATAGGCCATCGGTCCCGGTTCCAGAGGCCCAATAGTCCTGATTCTGCAACCGGGACTAATGCCCTCCACTTTTAGCCGCGGTCGTCTCATGAACCGGGAGTAAAGGTGCTCCACGTGGCCGATGCAGGGCGCCGAGGCAGGAGGACCTTTAGTCCCTGTTTCTGACACCAACCGGGACTAAAAGACAGCCACGCGTGAGCACCTGCCTAGCGCTGGGCTTTTTTGTTTTTTGAAGGAGGGGTTATGGGTTTTTGAGGGTTTAGGGGTTTCATATTGTGTTTCCCCCTTTTCTTTTTGTGTTTACCCTTCAATTCTTTTACATTTAGGGTTTCATTTTTATTTTACGTTTTCCATTCAACTCAACGCTAGCTACTACATAAGGAATGAAGGAACCATTAATTACACAACATCGTCATCAACATATATAGTGAGAAGTGACCTCTCTTTCTCCGTGTTTGGTCGAACAACAAGTTCTCGTATATCTATTCGACGCTACTACATATAGTACACGATCATGCATATATACAATATAACATCTGTTCCGATCCCTAACATGATCTACCAAAATCGCATTGCAATTCCCGATTGTATTCTCCGTCTGTAGGTATGACGTGCTCAACAAAGAATCCCGCCAAATCCTCTTGAATTCTCCTCATATGCGATTGTTTGGTAGGAGTTGATCCCGCTTCTGTCAGATCTAATTTAAATAAGAGGGTCAATATATATATATATATATATATATATATATATATATATATATATATATATAGGGTGGGAGTATTCTGCAACCCCCTCTAGAGTTCCTAAATAACCTTATTCAGAAACCACCTCTCCCGACTACCTTGTTTCTTTTCCCGAAGGGGGCGAGCGAGCGAGCATCGCTTCGGCGCCGCGAGGGAGCAAGCGAGCTCCGGTCTGCCGCCGGCTGCAGCGCCACCACCTCTTACATGTTCCTTCCTCAGGCGCGCATCGAGCGACAGCGAGCAGAGCAAGTGAAAAAAAGGCACCAACAGCGACCACCTCTTCACTTTCCTCTGTCGACCCAATCTGGATCGGGATCGTGCCCCGCCGCTTGAGCCCGTTCCCCTCCTACTCCGGCTGCCTGCCTATGCCGCCTTGAGCTTACCGCCTCCCTGCACCTCCCAGTGCCCCACCTCTCTCCCTCCCAGCACCGGTTTGTGCCCCACCTCTGTGCCTCCGTGCGCCACGCCTCATCCCGACCGGCCACCTTCCCCGGTTCATAACCCCCGGTCTCGCCCCCTCGCCGCCGGGCCACGCAAGCCGGGCTCGCCCTCGCTGTCTGCATCGGCTCCGCCTTGACTTCGTGGAGCCACGCGGTAGCACGAGCGCCCTGATGACTGTATGGCAGCTACCCCTGCTGCTCCGGCGATGACCACCACGAGCCTGACCATGCTCCCTAGTAAGTTGACCTGCCTGCCACAGCCGTGCACCTACAGCCACCGGTCGTCACCCCTCTTCACCAACATCCTCTCTCCGCCCTGGCTCCCATCCACGAGATCCGACTGATGGACTCGTCGTCGCCAAGCGGTGGCCTCCGCCATGCTCCTCCCACGGCGGACTCATTCTCCCCATCACCACCCAGCCAATCCCCTCCACCCTTGCCTCCAGTGCCACCACTCCCTCGACCTCATACTCGGTTGGCCATGGCCATGGAGACCAAGGACGCCGACCCTCTTCCCTTGCTCCCCAAATTGTCGGCTGCTGTTTCCCTCTACCTCCTGGTCCGGCACACGACTCCGACGTGGCTCCTCCCCTGCCTCTAGATCCATGGCTTCCATATCTCTGCTTCGACGGCCTTATGCAGTTAGCTTAACTGAAAAATAGAAGTTAACCCAGTCGGCCTATGCAGGTAGCTTTACCTGAAAAAATGGTGAATTTAATTTCCCTAAACCAGCCAGCTTCACTTCAGGCGTCGAGCAGCATCAACTTCCCCCCAACGCAGTTAGCATTTTTTAACTGTACATGGTTGTTCTCTCTGAGAAATACTAGTAGGCATTGGCAGCGGTTGTGTATAGTTCAGCAGTTACATAGTTTATAGTTTCTGAAGTGCTCAAATTGGTTCTTTCTGTTTGTGTTTTGACTGTTACGTATAGTTTCAGCAATTAGCCATTGCGATTAAGGAATATACTTTGAGAAGAACAAATACGAGTTATAAAAAATTGTTTCATTGCACCGTCAATGAGGGGTGAGATGGCAGCACCCATGGAGTTCATTTGGTTCAGTTTCTATAGTGCAGTTAAGAGTATTAGTGCTTACAGTATTGAGTAAAAAAGGAAAATACAAGCAATGTGAAAGAATAAGATTACGTGTGGTAGAGAGAAGTTCCTTCATCTTTTTCTAAGTGCACTGCAATACTTGTTCCTTTTTGCACCATAAGTAAAACTAGATAATTTTATGAAAATGTATCATGTCACTGTCCGTGACTCCCTCTTTTTTAAGTCCACATTTTGTTGCTGGCTCGGTTAACTCCTGGGGTTTCAGCAGTTATGTATAAAAAAACATAGAAAAACCCGAGGAAATTAACTTTGGAATTTCTGCAGTTAACTAAAAAACCCATAAAGAGTACAGTTCATTATTGAATAAAATAAAATGGCGGTTTACTTAGAAATTTGGAGCATTTTTTCTATGGTTTGTTTAGCACAAAAAGTCTGATTATATAAGCAAAAACAACTATTAGCTTTTAGATGTTGTGGTGGTTCACTTGGGGGGATGTGTAGCAGTTAGCGAAAACAATAGTTAGTTTTTTAAAAAACATTTTTTACTCGGAGAAACCATCAGTTAGCTAGAGTCCAGCAGTTAGCTTGTGCCTTCAGGTTCAATTCGGCTCTCCTAAAAAAATTCATGTCTAGAAACATCTTACAGAACTTTGGTTTGAAAGTGCACATGTATCAAAAGAGCATTGTATGTATAAAAAAGGTACGGTTACTTGCGGCAGCCAAGTAGTTCGATGGCCGAAAACACTTGCAATCCACTTGCTAAACAAAAATTGGTACTTGGATTGCAAGGTACGTAGTAGCTTCGGTTGAGTTAACAACTAGTACTTCGTGAAGATATGCTATAAAAAGGAGCGGTTAACTTCCATTCAGTTAACATTGGTTTACTTTCAGTCCATTAACTTCACGTAGCAGTAGTACATATGACAAGATGCACGAAATTAACTAAGCAAATATGACAGTTAACTTTGGGACTTGCAGAAGTTCCTAAAGAAATTAAAACAGTTCAAAGAAGAAGTTTCACTACTTAAAGAACTGGTTCTATTCGACCGGGCGGAAAATTCATCTATAAAAAAGGAAAAGTTAACTCCAACAATGCAAAGGATGCTCATGCCTCATGGTCGTCACCGACGGAGACCTCGTGCTCCCAATCGCCAGCCACCTCCACCCTTGCCTCCAGTGCCATCCTCCACCGACCTGCTTCTCCACTAGCAACGCCACTCCAGGGCCACCCCTCTCCAAGCTAACTCGTTTGCAAAAAGCTACAGGGGAGCACACCAGTGGTTCCGGATGTTCGTCAAAGAACAGCTTGGTACCGGATGCGGCTACAGTTAGCTCGTGCCAGGAAAAAGAAGCAACTCCCGTTTTTGGATAGCTGTGGCATTTACTGTTATGTGTAGTTATCTGTACTAAGACAAAGGAGTTAACTTTTTGAGATGAAGCAGTTCTTTCTGCGAGCTAGCCACAATTAGCTATGAAACAATTTCCACAAGAAGTTAAAAAATATGGGGGGAAACGTCCATACTGGCAGTTAACATCGGCCGACCTGGTAGTTAACCTCGACATTCATGGCAGTTAGCGTGACCCCAGCAAAAAGAACAAAAGAAAATAAATTAGTATCTGCAGTCCTGATAGTTAACACCAAGTTAACTACCACAATCCTGACATTTAGCTATTTCAGTCCCGACAGTTAACTTGACCCCGAAAAAAAGAACAAAGGAATAAATTAGTGTCTTCAGTCCGGCAGTTACCTTGCTCTGGATAGGGCAGTTAGCTAGTACGGTCGAGCAGTTAGGGTGTTCGTTAGTTAGCTCGACCCAGGACAAAATGTAAAAAAAACAATTAGTACCTTCAGTCCGGCAGTTAACCACAATCCCCAATAGTTAGCTATTTCAATACCGGCAGTTAGCTTAATCCGGGAAAAACCATGATTTTTTTTTCTTCAGTACCGTCAGTTAGCTTGATCATCATATGTCAGTTAGCTATTCCAGTCGGGTAGTTAGCGTGTAGTGTAGTAGTTCCAACAAAAATGATGAAAATGACGTTTGTTTTTTGAAAACTACTCTTAAACTGTAGCGAATCTGGAAATGAGTTCTATATACCAAAGTTCGGGCTAATCCATAGCTTTCCAACAGTATATCATATGCAACATTCCGACAAATGGTTTGGAAATTTCTTTCACAAAAGCATTGAAAACTTGTTTGATGGATTTCTAGTTATTTGAATTTTGTTTAAAAACCGAATTGATTTTGGGAAAATGATCAACATGAGTTTTTTTGCTCCTTTTCAATAGCTATCCAACAGTATATCGTTTGCATCATTCCGATGAATGGTTCAATAATTACGACCAAAAAACAATGCCAAAAAATAGTGTCAGAAAAAGTCCGCCCGGCAGTTAACTAGTATAGGTATATATATATATATATATAAATACTATTCTGATCACGGGATGAGAATAATATTCTGATCACAACCTGATCTGCCCCGCTAGTAGTACGTTGAACTTCCCTGTGAACTAGGTTGAACTTCCACCAACATTGCCCAAATGGGGCTTGCGATATACCGTTGGAAAGCTATGGACGCCAGTATCATGACCCAACTTAATTTTTTTGGCAAAATGCAAGCGGTTTAAGAGCAGTTTTGAAAACATTTTTTCTTCGCACAAAAAATGTGAATCGTATTTTCGATCGCATTTCTAAACCGTTTATCGGAATGAGGCATACAATATGGTGTTGGAAAGCTGCTGCAAAACCGCTCCTTCCACATGTTGAAAGTTTTCTCTAATTCCCTATGGTTAAAGATTAATTTGAAAAAACGTAAAATTTCGTAAACCGAATAGCTGAGTTAGTTTTTTCGATGTCATTTCTAAACGGCTAATCCAATGGAGGCATATGATACGGAGTTGGAAAGCTTATGAAAATGCGCTACTTTTACATCTTGATTTTTTTTTTCTAATTTTGAATGGTTCAAGAGTAATTTAGAAAATGATCCAAGTCCTACCGAGTTCGTATTTTCGAGCTAATTTTTTAACCGTATGTCCGAATGCAGCAAATGATATGGCATTGGAAAGCTTGAACAAATGCGAAAGTTTTTTGTATGTATTGTTTCTCCCAATTCTTTACGGTTTTAATTCAGTTTTGAAAATGGAGAAAAACGTATTTTGGCTGTAATTTCTACAAACTTTATCGGAATGGGGCAAATAATATATCCCTGAAAAGCTACGGAAAATGTGAAACTTTTTCATGTTGATGGGTTTCTCTGATTCCTATCCGTTTTCAAGTAATTTCTAAAATGGCGGGATCATGCGTTCTGCCTTTATTGTGAAACAGATTCTTCGAAAATGCACTGCGTGAAGAACCTGCACTTCTCGGCGCGTGTACCTGAACTTGACTCTGTTTTTTCACGTTCCTTTTTTGCTCGTAGCTCTTCATCCACTGCTCGTAACTCTCCGTCCACTCACGGGAATTGAGCAGGTGATATACGGATGGAAAGCTGCTGTAAGCACGCAAGTTTCCCGTGTTGATCATCTTTTCATACTCGAAGTGATTTTAAAAGTTCTTCATCTAATATTCATTCATCATAGTAGTTGAACTTCCTACTGTTTTCACATTGAACTTCTGTGATGTATTTTTGTTTGTAATTTTCTCATCCATTCGTTAGTGTTACACAAATAATATTCCTTTTGTACAAATGTCTCTCAAAATAATTTGTTTTACTTTCTCTGACCGAGGACTTGAACTTACACAAATGATATTCCTGTCATTTTGAGGTAAATTAAAAAATGGCGAGATCATGATTTATGCGTTCATCGTGAATGAAAATGCACTGTTTGAAGTAGTTGAACTTCACGGGCATGTCTGTTTGAACCTCACTCTATTTTTGACATGCTATTTTTTGCACTGTGTGAAGTAGTTGAACTTCTGGGGCATGTCTGTTTGAACTTCACTCTGTTTTACTTTATTGTATTTTTCTTATACGAAACACACACCATGCAGTACATGAACTTCTGGTTATTATCACTTTGAACTTCTCTCTTGTTTGAGAGAATTATTTTAAAACCCAAAAAACAACATTTTTTAACGTATTTTGGACATCTAAATACACGGTGAACCTCTCACAAGAATTTTTTGAACTTTTCCTCACCGAGCACTTGAACTTCTAGCAACCATTTTTTCGTTTATGAGTTGTTTTTAAAAGTACAAAAAATGGCGTTGTGTTTTTTATTTTTTGAGCAGGTAAATCCTAGGTTTTAATAAACTCCGAACTTCTCCGTTTTATATTTTTTGAGTAAAGAATTGTATTCGATTTTTGTACGGAAAAAATCGAACATGGAAATACAAGGTGAACCTCTCTCGCAAGAATTTTTTAAATTTCTTGAGCCGAGCACTTGAACTTCTAGCAACAAAACTTTTTAGCCTTTGATTTTTCATTATTATTTTTAATACAAAATGCATACCGTTTAGTACGTGAACTTCTGGCGGTTATTAATCCGAACTTCTCTTGGTTACGCGAAAATATCTGAGATTTTTATAGACATTGAACCGCTCTACTTTTTTATTTGAACTTCATTGTGCCTTTTAGAAATGTGAAAATTGGAGGGTTTTTTTAGAAACATCCAACTTCTTTGTTATTTCGAATTGAACTTATTGCTTTATTATTTAGTAACTAGAAAAATCCGATTTTTCAAATCAATATCAAACTACTTGGCTTTTCCCAATTGAACTTCTTGGTTTATTCATTAGTAACTCGAAAACCTGAGTTTTTTATATACATTCGACTACTCCATTTTTTGAAATTGAACTTCTTGGTTTTAATCTTTAACATTTGGGAAAATCCAAGTTTATATGAACATTAAACAACTCCATATTTTTTTAGTTTAGACTTCTTGGTGTTATTCATTAGTAACGGGAAAAGTTCTAGTTATGTAATAAATATCGAACTAACGAATTATTTAAAGTTGAACTTCTAGGTCTTATTTTTAAATGAAGGAAAATCTCTTTTTGTAAACTTTTTGAACTACTCATTTTTTTCAATTTGACCTTCTTGATATTGTAATAAATATCAAACTTCTCCGTTATTTAAATTTGAACCTTTAGTTTTTTTAATGGGCAGATACCATTTTGTGTATAATTTTTGAATCGATTTGCTTTTTTATTTGAACTTCTTGGTTTATTTTTATTAAATGTGAAAATCCCAGTTTTATAATTAACAAAGAACTTCTCCACTATTTTAATTTGAACTTCTATTTTTTTAAATAAGTGTTCAATTTTTGCTTTTTCTCTTTTTTTACTGTTCACTTTAGTTACATGATGTCTTACAATGGAACATTTTTAAACCCTATATTCACAAGGTTCACTTGTCACATGATATTTTTCATGAGTTCAACTCTCTTTTCTTAGACACTGAAGGTGTTTTGGATTTTTTGAAAGCGATTTTTTTGAACTATGAGTGACAGAAACTATGAACTTATCCCCCGCAAAACATTTTTAGTACACCCCTCACACACGGCACACACAACAGAAATATATCCTTTTTGAAATTTGTGAATACCTACAACTGGCGCACACATTGAACCTTCACAAGGATAAGGCTGAACTTCATTTCTACAACAAACACCGGAACAAGAGCACACAAAGACAACCCTAGGCACATAGTGCTTGAGAATTTCCATCCCTGGGCACATGGTGCTTGAGAAGGACAATGTAGAGGCGAGGAGAAACTTTCCAACATGTGTCTCTCTACCCCAAAGTTGATTTTTTTGCAAACTATGTGTTCTTTTTACCACTCGTTACGTACTAGTTTTATCTCAAAAAGTAGCTGGTTAATTATGCACATCCTTGCGAATTTTCATACATGCCGATTAGAGCAACAACAAAATTACACCCAAAAGATCACTTGTTCACTATGAAAAAAGCTCCTTTTGTTCATACCGAAGTCTTCACATGTATTACAGAAAAAATAACTCGAAAAAGCTCCATTTTCTCATGGCACTAGCACAACAATAGCTCTTACAGACATACACAAATAGTTTGTACGCAAACTTTTTGTACCCTGTTGAACACAATTTAAGTGAATCAATGAATACACATAAAAGCTAAGACAAAATGCACCATACAAGTGTAGAAGCAACATATAAGAAGAAACTTCTCCCCCTTTGTTCACACAAGCGGAATTGCACAGCCTGACGCAGCGAAGTTGAACAGCCTCGGCATTGCTTACCTCTTCTTCTTTCATGGTGAGTGATTGTTGAACTCCTTGGGTAGTTGTACATGAACTTCACACAAACCAATATGTTCATAACATGAAAAACATCACACATGTACCAATCCTTTTGGGCAATGGATTGATCGCCGTATCAGCAAGCATGTAACTGTCAGCGCCCATCCTGAAGCACCTGCCATTATAATAAGCCGCCCCCCATCTTCATCTGTAAAGAAACCACTCTGTTATATTTAGGGGCCAAAGCCAAACTGTTAGGTGACAATGTTCGCAGCCACAACGCCTTCTTTTATATAATCATCACATGCAAAGGCAGAAGACGCCTTGCGAAGCATAGTTCAGCAGCGCCAGTTTCGACCCCCCCTTTTCACCGTGATCTGCATGCGAATCAAACTGGGGCAGCAACAGTAAAATACAAGTTCTCTTCTTCTTTACAGAAGAAAACTACAGCGGGCTACTACTACGGAGGAGCGTCTGGCATTTGAGACCAGTGGCAAGCAGTAAGCTGCACCGAGAGGAGGCAGATTGCCGGTAGTACGTGCGGTGTGGACACTAGACAGGACAAGCACGCACGGCCTTGCCAGCTGCGGCTAGCAAGTAAACACGAAAGAAGAAACAACATGGACGCACGCTGTCACCCGTCCTGTCATGTCGCCACCAGGAAAAGCTCCATGGTTGAACCTTCTCCAGGAAGGTCAAGGTGGCCCTCATGAGAAGGTCAGTGTGGTCGACCCAGACGGCACGGGGGCAGGGGAGGGGGATCCCAGCCAGCTGGGTGATGCGGCGGCCCACATCAGCTCCGGCGAGGAAGAAGGGCATGCATGGAGAAGACGCGTTGGGGCAGGCGAGCTCCACAGTGGCACAGGTTTAGGAGGTTCCTCTCCAGGCGGCGGCGAGAGGAAGAACGCGGTGGTTGCTGTGGTGAGCTCCGCCGGTGGGATTCGGTAAGAGGCCGCGGCGCGCGGGGTTTCCAGCGGGCAGCGGCGCGCGAGGTTGGCCGGTGGTCTGGTGGCGTCGAAGAGGATCTCGGAAGAGAGGGGTGCTGTCGTCCGGTGGCGGCGCCGCCGCTGGATGGGTGCAGGGTGGCGGGCGCGTTGCCGGTTTGGGGCAGGAGGTTCGGGGGGGAGGTGGGGGATCTGGATCGGGGGCAAGAAGTGTGGGAGGGAGGTGGGGGATCTACATCGGGGGCAGGAAGTGTGGGAGGGAGGTGGGGGATCTAGATCGGGGGAGGTGGGGTGGGTTTCCTTCTTTTGTTTTTGTTTGTCGCTGCCCGGTTCGACAGTTCGGGAACACCTCCTCGCGCACTATATAGGCTGACCGTGATCCAAATAATTATTCTAATCCTGGGATTAGAATAGTGCCACCCTATATATATATGAATGAATGAAACTCAACACAATCATGGTAACAAAATCAAATTGTGAATATTGTTTACGTACATCTAATTGTTGTGAAGATATGCCCCGCTCAGAGGTGGTGTGTTGAATGAACTCGCTGAAGGAAATATGCACTAGAGGCAATAATAAAGTTGTTATTTATATTTCCTTATACCATGATAAATGTTTATTATTGATGCTAGAATTGTATTAACCGGAAACTTAGTACATGTGTGAATACATAGACAAACAGAGTGGCCCTAGTATGCCTCTACGTGACTAGTTTGTTAATCAAAGATGGTTAAGTTTCATGACAATAGACATGTGTTGTTATTTGATGAACGAGATCACATCATTAGAGAATGATGTGATGGACAAGACCCATCCGTTAGCTTAGCATAATGATCGTTTAGTTTTATTTCTATTGCTTTCTTCATGACATATACATATTCCTCAGACTATGAGATTATGCAACTTCCAAATACCGGAGGAACACCTTGTGTGCTATCAAACGACACAACGTAAATGGGTGACTATAAAGATGCTCTACAGGTGTCTCTGAAGGTGTTTGTTGAGTTGGCATAGATCAAGATTAGGATTTTTCACTCCGTGTATCGGAGAGGTATCTCTGGGCCCTCTCGGCAAAGCACATCACTATAAGCCTTGCAAGCAATGTGACTAATGAGTTAGTTGTGGGATGATGCATTACTGAACGAGTAAAGAGACTTGCCAGTAACGAGATTGAACTAGGTATAAGGATACCGATGATCGAGTCTCGGGCAAGTAACATACCGATGACAAAGGGAATAACGTATGTTGTTATGCGGTTTGACCGATAAAGATCTTCATAGAATATGTAGGAGCCAATATGAGCATCCAGGTTCCTCTATTGGTTATTGACCGAAGATATGTCTCGGTCATGTCTACATAGTTCTTGAACCCATAGGGTCCGCACGCTTAATGTTTGACGACGATTTGTATTATGAGTTATGTGTTTTGGTGACCGAAGTTTGTTTTCGGAGTCCCGGATGAGATCACGAACATGACGAGGAGTCTCGAAATGGTTGAGTGGTAAAGATTGATATATTGGAAGGTTATATACGGACACCGGAATGGTTCCGATAAGGTTCAGGGATTTTTCGGAGTACCGGGAGGCTACCGGCCCCCAGGGAAGTTAATGGGCCTAATCAGCCATAGTGGAGGAGAGGATGTAGGCCATGGGAGCAGGCGTGCACCCCCCTTGCCCAATCCGAATTGGACAAGGGGAGGGGGCGCCCCCCCCCCTTTCCTTCTCCTTCTCCCTCCTTTCCCCTTTCCCCCTCTCTATTGGAAGGAAAGGGGGGCCGAATCCTACTAGGAAAGAAGTCCTAGTAGGACTCCCCCCTCTTGGCGTGCCCCCCTTGGGCCGGCCTCCTCCTCCCCCTCCTTTATATACATGGGCAGGGGGCACCCCAAAGGCACAATAGTTGTTTCTTAGCCATGTGCGGGGCCCCCCTCCACAGTTTACTCCTCCGGTCATACCATCATAGTGCTTAGGTGAAGCCCTGCGCGGATCACATCACCATCACTGTCTCCACGCGGTCGTGCCTTCGGAACTCTCCCTCGACCCTCTACTGGATCAAGAGCTCGAGGGACGTCATCAATCTGAACGTGTGCTGAACACGGAGGTGCCATATGTTCGGTACTTAGATAAGTTGGATCCTGAAGACGTTCGACTACATCAACCGTGTTAACCTAACGCTTCCACTTTCGGTCTACGAGGCTACCTGGACACACTCTTCCCATCTTGTTGCTATACATCTCCTAGATAGATCTTGCATGATCGTAGGAATTTTTTTGAAATTTCATGCTACGTTCCCCAACACTCGCAAACGTAGTATCCACATAAATTATTCCCAGGTGTCTGCAGCAAGCACTTTACGAGAATAGAGTTCAATCAAAATGATAATCAAGCATGATAATGGTATTGAAACTAGAATGAATGTGAGATGCATGGAACTAGCAAATACAACTTGCTTTGGGTGTTTAAATTGCAGTGCCTTTTTCCATTCACCCCTAACCTTGCTGGTGAACTTTTTTCAAACACCGCCTGACAAAGAAAATTATTACTTGATATCAGGAAATGAACGAAAGTTGCTGATATAGTATGATTATGATTGAACTTACTTCTGGAGCATTTCACTCATGTCTGCACACTCCTTAGGCTCTTTACGTCTCGAGTCCAAGACAATTACTAATCCCGCATCAAGCTGAGTGGCTAATAGAATAAAGTGGAAGCTCCGCATGCATAACTCATCAATTATAGTTAATTACGGAAATAGTACTTACACACAATAGCAACTGACATCAGTTCCAATGATTCCTACACCAATTAGTGAGGAAGTTAATGATGATGATCATGAAACTTCAGGTCAAATTACTAGCAAACCTCGTAGGTCAAGCAGAGCACGTTCCACACCAGAGTGGTACGGTAATCCTGTTCTAGAACTCATGTTACTAGACCATGACGAACCTACGAACTATGAGGAAGCGATGATGAGCCCAGATTCCGTGAAACGGCTTAAGGCCATGAAATCTGAGATGGGATCCATGTATGAGAACAAAGTATGGACTTTGATTGACTTGCCCGATGATCGGTGAGCCATTCAGAATAAATTGATCTTCAAGAAAAAGACGGACGCCGATAGTAGTGTTACTATCTACAAAGCTCGAATTATCGCAAAAGGTTTTCGATAAGTTCAAGGAGTTGACTACGATGAGATTTTCAAACTCGTATCAATGCTTAAAAGTCTGCCCGGATCATGTTAGCAGTTGCCGCATTTTTTGAAATTTGGCAAACGGATATCAAAACTACATTCTTTAATGGATTTATTAAAGAAGAGTTGCATATGATGCAACCAAAAGGTTTTGTCAAAGGTGCTAACAAAGTGTGCAAGCTCCAGTGATCCATCTATGGACTGGTGCAAGCATCTCGGAGTTAGAATATATGCATTGATGAGTTGATGAAAGCATATAGCTTTATACAGACTTTTGGAGAAGCCTGTATTTACAAGAAAGTGAGTGGAAGCTCTGTAGCATTTCTGATATTATATGTTGATGACATATTATTGATCAGAAATGATACTGAATTTCTGGATAGCATAAAAGGATACTTGAATAAGAATTTTTCAAAGAAAGACCTCGGTGAAGCTGCTTAAATTGGGCATCAAGATCTATAGAGATAGATCAAGACGCTTGATAAGATTTTTCACCGAGTAGATACCTTGACAAGATTTTTGAAGTAGTTGAAAATGGAACAGTCAAAGAAGGAATTCTTGCCTGTATTACAAGGTGTAAAGTTGAGTAAAGACTCAAAACCTGACCACGACAGAAAATAGAGAGAGAATGGAAATTCATTCCCCATGCCTCATTCATAGGTTCTATAAAGTATTCTATGCCGTGTACCAGACCTATTGTGTACCGCACCATAAAGTTTGGCAAGAGGGTACGAAATGTTGGGGAACGTAGCAGAATTTTAAAGTTTTCTACACATCACCAAGATCAATCTATGGAGTCATCTAGCAACGAGGGAAAGAGGACTGCATCTACATACCCTTGTAGATCACGAGCGGAAGCGTTCAAGAGAACGAGGTTGATGGAGTCGTACTCGTCGTGATCCAAATCACCGAAGATCCTAGCGTCGAACGGACGGCACTTCCGCGTTCAACATACGTACGGAGCAAGGATGTCTCCCGCACCTTGATCCAGCAAGGAGGAGGGAGAGGTTGAGGAAGATGGCTCCAACAGCAGCATGACGGCGTGGTGGTGGTGAAGCTGCAGTACTCCGGGAGGGCTTCGCCAAGCTCTTACGGAGGAGGAGAGGTGTTGGGGAGGGGAGGAGCTGCGCCTTGGATGTTGTGTGCAGCCCTCCCCTTGCCCCTCTATTTATAGGGGAAGGAGGAAGGGGGCCGGCCCCCTCTAGATGAGATCTAGAGGGGGGGCGGCGGCCAAGGGGAGGGGGCTTTCCCCCCAAGCAAGGGGGGCGCCCCCTTTAGGGTTCCCCCCAACCCTAGGCGCATGGGCCCAAGGGGGGGATGCGGCCAGCCCATGTAGGGCTGGTTCCCTTTCCTCTACAGCCCATTAGGCCCTCCGAGAGAGGTGGCCCCTCCCGGTGGACCCCCGGAACCCCTCCGGTGGCCCTGGTACAATACCGATATGCCCCCGAACCTTTCCGGTGACCGGATGACAACTTCCTACATATAAATCTTCACCTCCGGACCAGTACGGAACTCCTCATGACGTCCGGTATCTCATCCGGGACTCCAAACAACATTCGGTAATCACATACAAGTCTTCCTAACAACCCTAGCGTCACCAAACCTTAAATGTGTAGACCCTACGGGTTCGGGAGACATGCAGACATGACCGAGACGACTCTCCGGTCAATAACCAACAGCGGGATCTGGATACCCATGTTGGCTCCCACATGCTCCTCGATGTTCTCATCGGATGAACCACGATGTCGAGGATTCAATCAATCCGTATACAATTCCCTTCGTCAATCGGTACGTTACTTGCCCGAGACTCGATTGTCGGTATCCCAATACCTTGTTCAGTCTCGTTACCGGCAAGTCACGTTACTCGTACCGTAATGCATGATCCCATGATCAACCACTTGATCACATTGAGCTCATTCTGATGATGCATTACTGAGTGGGCCCAGAGATACCTCTCCGTCATACGGAGTGACAAATCACAGTCTCGATTCGTGCCAACCCAACATACACTTTCGGAGATACCTGTAATGTACCTTTATAGTCACCCAGTTACGTTGTGACGTTTGGCACACCCAAGGCACTCCTACGGTATCCGGGAGTTGCACAATCTCATGGTCTAAGGAAATGATACTTGACATTCAGAAAAGCTACAACAAACGAACTACACGATCTTTGAGCTATGCTTAGGATTGGGTCTTGTCCATTACATCATTCTCCTAATGATGTGATCCCGTTATCAATGACATCCAATGTCCATTGTCAGGAAACCATGACTATCCTTTGATCAACGAGCTAGTCAACTAGAGGCTCACTAGGGACGTGTTGTGGTCTATGTATTCACACATGTATTACGATTTCCGGATAACACAATTATAGGATGAACAATAGACAATTATCATGAACAAAGAAATATAATAATAACCATTTTATTATTGCCTTTAGGGCATATTTCCAACAGTCTCCCACTTGCACTAGAGTCAATATTCTAGTTACATTGTGATGAATCGAACACCCATGCAGTTCTGGTGTTGACCATGTTTTGCTCTAGGGAGAGGTTTAGTCAACGGACCTGCCACATTCAGGTCCATATGTACTTTACAAATCTCTATGTCTCCATTTTGAACACTTTCACGAATGGAGTTGAAGCGACGCTTGATATGCCTGGTCTTCCTGTGAAACCTGGGCTCCTTGGCAAGGGCAATAGCTCCAGTGTTTTCACAAAAGAGAGTCATCGGGCCCGACGCATTGGGTATGACTCCAAGGTCGGTAATGAACTCCTTCACCCAGACTGCTTCTTGTGCTACCTCCGAGGCTGCCATGTACTCCGCTTCACAAGTAGATCCCGCCACAACACTTTGCTTGCAACTGCACCAGCTTACTGCCCCACAATTCAAAATATACATGTATCCGGTTTGTGACTTAGAGTCATCCAGATCTGTGTCGAAGCTAGCATCGACGTAACCCTTTACGACGAGCTCTTCGTCACCTCCATATACGAGAAACATTTCCTTAGTCCTTTTCAGGTACTTTAGGATATTCTTGACCGATTTCCAGTGTTCCATGCCGGGATTACTTTGCTACCTTCCCACCAAACTTACGGCAAGGTTTACATCAGGTCTGGTACACAGCATAGCATACATGATAGACCCTATGGCCGAGGCATAGGGGACGACACTCATCTTTTCTCTATCTTCTGCCGTGGTCGGGCATTGAGCTGTGCTCAATCTCGTACCTTGCAATACAGGCAAGAACCCCTTCTTTGACTGATCCATTTTGAACTTCTTCAATATCTTGTCAAGGTACGTACTCTGTGAAAGACCAATGAGGCGTCTTGATCTATCTCTATAGATCTTGATGCCTAATATATAAGCAGCTTCTCCAAGGTCCTTCATTGAAAAACACTTGTTCAAGTAGGCCTTTATGCTTTCCAAGAATTCTATATCATTTCCCATCAACAGAATGTCATCCACATACAATATGAGAAATGCTACAGAGCTCCCACTCACATTCTTGTAAATGCAGGCTTCTCCATAAGTCTGCATAAACCCAAACGCTTTGATCATCTCATCAAAACGAATGTTCCAACTCCGAGATGCTTGCACCAGCCCATAAATCGAGCATTGGAGCTTGCACACCTTGTCAGCATTCTTAGGATCGACAAAACATTCCGGCAGCATCATATACAATTCTTCCTAAAGGAAACCATTAAGGAATGCCGTTTTGACGTCCATTTGCCATATCTCATAATCATAGAATGCGACAATTGCTAACATGATTCAGACGGACTTCAGCTTCGCTACGGGTGAGAAAGTCTCATCATAGTCAACCCCTTGAACTTGTCGATAACCCTTAGCGACAAGCCGAGCTTGATAGATGGTCATATTACCATCCACGTCTGTCTTCTTCTTAAAGATCCATTTATTTTCTATGGCTCGCCGATCAACGGGCAAGTCAGTCAAAGTCCACACTTCGTTTTCATACATGGATCCTATCTCGGATTTCATGGCTTCCAGCCATTTGTCGGAATCCGGGCCCGCCATCGCTTCTTCATCGTTCGAAGGTTCACCGTTGTCTAACAACATGATTTCCAAGACAGGGTTGCCGTACCACTCTGGTGCGGAACGTGTCCTTGTGGACCTACGAAGTTCAGTAGCAACTTGATCTGAAGTTTCATGATCATCATCATTAACTTCCTCTCTAGTCGGTGCAGGCACCTCAGGAACATTTTCTTGAGCTGCGCCACTTACCGGTTCAAGAGGTAATACTTCATCAAGTTCTACCTTCCTCCCACTTATTTCTTTCAAGAAAAACTCTTTCTCTAGAAAGGACCAATTCTTGGCAACAAAGATCTTGCCTTCGGATCTGAGGTAGAAGGTATACCCAACAGTTTCTTTAGGGTATCCTATGAAGACGCATTTTTCCGACTTGGGTTCGAGCTTTTCAGGTTGAAGATTCTTGACATAAGCATCGCATCCCCAAACTTTTAGAAACGACAGCTTAGGTTTCTTCCCAAACCATAATTCATACGGTGTCGTCTCAACGGATTTTGACGGAGCCCTATTTAAAGTGAATGCGGCAGTATCTAAAGCATAGCCCCAAAATGACAGCGGTAAATTGGTAAGAGACATCATAGATCGCACCATATCTAATAGAGTGCGATTACGACGTTCGGACACACCATTACGCTGAGGTGTTCCAGGCGGCGTGAGTTGTGAAACTATTCCACATTTTCTTAAGTGTGTGCCAAATTCGTGACTCAAGTATTCTCCCCACGATCTGATCGCAAGAACTTGATTTTCCTATCACGTTGATTCTCAACCTCACTCTGAAATTCCTTGAACTTTTCAAAGGTCTCAGACTTGTGTTTCATTAAGTAGACATACCCATATCTACTCAAGTCATCAGTGAGGGTGAGAACATAACGATAGCCACCGCGAGCCTCAACACTCTTTGTACCACACACATCAGTATGTATGATTTCCAATAAGTTGGTTGCTCGCTCCATTGTTCCTGAGAACGGAGTCTTGGTCATTTTACCCATGAGGCATGGTTCGCACGTCTCAAATGATTCATAATCAAGAGACTCTAAAAGTCCATCTGCGTGGAGCTTCTTCATGCGTTTGACACCTATGTGACCAAGGCGGTAGTGCCACAAGTATGTGGGACTATCATTATCAACCTTACATCTTTTTGTATTCACACTATGAATATGTCTAGCATTACACTCGAGATTCATTAAGAATAAACGATTCACCATCGGAGCATATATATCTCATATAAATAGAACAACCATTATTCTCGGATTTAAATGAGTAGCCATCTCGAATTAAACGAGATCCTGATAAAATGTTCATGCTCAAAGCTGCCACTAAATAACAATTATTGAGGTTTAAAACTAATCCCGTAGGTAAATCTAGAGGTAGCGTGCCGACGGTGATCACATGGACCTTGGAACCATTCCCGACGCGCATCATCACCTCGTCCTTCGCCAGTCTCCGCTTATTCCGCAGCTCCTGCTTTGAGTTACAAATGTGAGCAACCGCACCGGTATCAAATACCCAGGAGCTACTACGAGTACTGGTAAGGTACACATCAATTACATGTATATCACATATACCTTTCGTGTTGCCGGCCTTCTTGTCCGCTAAGTATTTGGGGCAGTTCCACTTCCAGTGACCACTTCCCTTGCGATAAAAACACTCAGTCTCGGGCTTGGGTCCATTCTTTGGCTTCTTCCCGGCAGCTTGCTTACCGGGCGCGGCAACTCCCTTGCCGTCCTTCTTGAAGTTCTTCTTACCCTTGCCTTTCTTGAACTTAGTGGTTTTATTCACCATCAACACTTGATGTTCCTTTTTGACTTCTACCTCTGCTGATTTCAGCATTGAATATACCTTAGGAATGGTCTTTTCCATCCCCTGCATATTGAAGTTCATCACAAAGCTCTTGTAGCTCGGTGGAAGCGACTGAAGGATTCTATCAATGACCGCGTCATCCGGGAGATTAACTCCCAGCTGAGTCAAGCGGTTATGCAACGCAGACATTTTGAGTATGTGCTCACTGACAGAACTATTTCCTCCATCTTACAGCTGAAGAACTTGTCGGAGACTTCATATCTCTCGACCCGGGCATGAGCTTGGAAAACCATTTTCAGCTCTTCGAACATCTCATATGCTCCATATCTCTTAAAACGCTTTTGGAGCCCCGGTTCTAAGCTGTAAAGCATGCTGCACTGAACAAGGGAGTAATCATCGGCACGTGACTGCCAAGCGTTCATAACGTCTTGGTTCTGTGGGACGGGTGCGTCACCTAGCGGTGCTTCTAGGACATAATCTTTCTTGGCAGCTATGAGGATGATCCACAGGTTCCGGACCCAGTCCGTATACTTGCTGCCATCGTCTTTCAGCTTGGTTTTCTCTAGGAACACGTTGAAGTTGAGGACAATGTGGGCCATTTGATCTACAAGACATATTGTAAATATTTGGGACTAAGTTCATGATAATTAAGTTCATCTAATCAAATTACTCCATGAACTCCCACTCAGATAGACATCCTCCAGTCATCTAAGTATAACATGATCCGAGTTAACTAGGCTGTGTCCGATCATCACGTGAGACGGACTAGCCAACATCGGTGACCATCTTCATGTTGATCGTATCTCCTATACGACTCATGCTTGACCTTTCGGTCTTCCGTGTTCCGAGGCCATGTCTGTACATGCTAGGCTCGTCAAGTCAACCTAAGTTTATTGCGTGTGTAAATCTGGCTTACACCCATTGTATTCGAAACTTAGAATCTATCACACCCGATCATCACGTGGTGCTTCGAAACAACGAACCTTCGCAACGGTGCACAATTACGGGGAACACTTTCTTGAAACTATTACGACGGATCATCTCATTTAAGCTACCGTCGTTCTAAGAAAATAAGATGTAAAACATGATAAACATCACATGCAATCAAATAGTGACATGATATGGCCAATATCATTTCCTCCTTTTGATCTCCATCTTCGGGGCTCCATGATCATCGTTGTCACCGGCATGACACCATGATCTCCATCATCATGATCTCCATCATCGTGTCTTCTTGAAGTTGTCTCATCATCTATTACTTCTACTACTATGGCTAACGCTTTAGCAATAAAGTAAAGTAATTACATGACGTTTATGTTGATACGCAGGTCATAAATAAATAAAGACAACTCCTATGGCTCCTGCCAATTGTCATACTCATCGACATGCAAGTCGTGATTCCTATTACAAGAACATGATCATCTCATACATCACATATATCATTCATCACATCCTTTGGCCATATCACATCACAAAACACTTGCTGCAAAAACTAGTTAGACGTCCTCTAATTGTTGTTGCAAGTTTTTACATGGCTGCTATAGGTTTTTAGCAAGAACGTTTCTTACCTACGCCAAAACCACAACATGAATTACCAATTTCTATTTACCCTTCATAAGGACCCTGTTCATCGAATCCGATCCGACTAAAGTGGGAGAGACAGACACCCGCCAGCCACCTTGTGCAACTAATGCATGTCAGTCGGTGGAACCGGTCTCACGTAAGCGTATGTGTAAGGTTGGTCTGGGCCGCTTCATCCCACAATGCCGCCGAATCAACATAAGACTAGTGACGGCAAGATAATTGACAATATCGACGCCCACAACTGCTTTGTGTTCTACTCGTGCATAGTAACTACACATAGACCTAGCTCTGATACCACTATTGGGGAACATAGCAGAATTTTAAAATTTTCTATGCATCACCAAGATCAATCTATGGAGTCATCTAGCAACGAGGGAAAGAGGAGTGCATCTACATACCCTTGTAGATCACGAGCGTAAGCGTTCAAGAGAACGGGGTTGATGGAGTCGTACTCGTCGTGATCCAAATCACCGAAGATCCTAGCGCCGAACGGACGACACCTCCGCGTTCAACACACGTACGGAGCGAGGACGTCTCCCGTGCCTTGATCCAGCAAGGAGGAGGGAGAGGTTGAGGAAGAGGGCTCCAACAGCAGCACGACGGCGTGGTGGTGGTGAAGCTGCAGTACTCCGGCAGGGCTTCGCCAAGCTCTTACGGAGGAGGAGAGGTGTTGGGGAGGGGAGGGGCTGCGCCTTGGATGTTGTGTGCATCCCTCCCCTTGCCCCTCTATTTATAGGGGAAGGAGGAAGGGGGCCGGCCCCCTCTATATGAGATCTAGAGGGGGGGCAAGGGGAGGGGGCTTGCCCCCCAAGCAAGGGGGGCGCCCCCTTTAGGGTTTCTCCCCCAACCCTAGGCGCATGGGCCCAAGGGGGGATGCGGCCAGCCCATGTAGGGCTGGTTCCCTTTCCTCTACAGCCGATTAGGCCCTCCGAGAGAGGTGGCCCCTCCTGGTGGACCCACGGAACCCCTCCGGTGGCCCCGGTACAATATCGATATGCCCCGAACCTTTCCGGTGACCATATGACAACTTCCTACATGTAAATCTTCACCTCTGGACCATTCCGGAACTCCTCGTGACATCCGGGATCTCATCCGGGACTCCGAACAACATTCGGTAATCACATACAAGTCTTCCTAACAACCCTAGCGTCATTGAACCTTAAGTGTGTAGACCCTACGGTTTCGGGAGACATGCAGACATGACCGAGACGACTCTCCGGTCAATAACCAACAGCAGGATCTGGATACCCATGTTGGATCCCACATGCTCCTCGATGATCTCATCGGATGAACCATGATGTCGAGGATTCAATCAATCCATATACAATTCCCTTTGTCAATCGGTACGTTACTTGCCAGAGACTCGATCGTCGGTATCCCAATACCTTGTTCAGTCTCATTACCGGCAAGTCACTTTACTCGTACCATAATGCATGACCCCGTGATCAACCACGTGATCACATTGAGCTCATTATGATGATGCATTACCGAGTGGGCCCAGAGATACCTCTTCGTCATACGGAGTGACAAATCCTAGTCTCGATTCGTGCCAACGCAACAGACACTTTCGGAGATACCTGTAATGTACCTTTATAGTCACCCAGTTACGTTGTGACATTTGGCACACCCAAGGCACTCCTACGGTATCCGGGAGTTGCACAATCTCATGGTCTAAGGAAATGATACTTGACATTCAGAAAAGCTACAACAAACGAACAACACGATCTTTGAGCTATGCTTAGGATTGGGTCTTGTCCATCACATCATTCTCCTAATGATGTGATCCAGTTATCAATGACATCCAATGTCCATAGTCAGGAAACCATGACTATCCTTTGATCAACGAGCTAGTCAACTAGAGGCTCACTAGGGACGTGTTGTGGTCTATGTATTCACACATGTATTACGATTTCCGGATAAAACAATTATAGGATGAACAATAGACAATTATCTTGAACAAAGAAATATAATAATAACCATTTTATTATTGCCTCTAGGGCATATTTCCAACACGAAAGTGATCCAAGAGTGGATCACTGGACATTGGTCAAAATTATCCTTAGTGGAATAATGATATGTTTCTCGGTTATGGAGGTGATAAAGAGTTCATCGTAAAGAGTTATGTCGATACAAGCTTTTACACCAATCCGGATGTCTCTGAGTCTCAATCTAGATACATATTGAAAGTGGGAGTAATTAGCTAGAGTAGCTCCAAGCAGAGCATTGTAGACAAAGAAAATTTGCAAAATACATACGACTCTGAATGTGGCAGACCCGTTGACTAAACTTCTCTCTCAAGCAAAACATGATCACTCTTTGGGTGCTAATAACATCGCGATGTGAACTAGATTATTGACTCTACATAACCCTTTGGGTATTATTCACATGGAGATGTGAACTAATCACATAAAGGTGTGAACTATTGGTGTTAAATCACATGACGATGTGAACTAGATTATTGACTCTAGTGCAAGTGGGAGACTGAAGGAAATATGCCCTAGAGACAATAATAAAGTTGTTATTTATATTTCCATATATCATGATAAATGTTTATTATTCATGCTAGAATTGTATTAACCAGAAACTTAGTACATGTGTAAATACATAGACAAACAGAGTGTCCCTAGTATGCCTCTACTTGACTAGCTCATTAATCAAAGATGGTTAAGTTTCCTAGCCATAGACATGTGTTGTCATTTGATGAACGGGATCACATCATTAGAGAATGGTGTGATGGACAAGACCCATCCGTTAGCTTAGCACTATGATCATTTAGTTTATTGCTATTGCTTTCTTCATGACTTATACATGTTCCTATGACTACGAGATTATGCAACTCCCGAATACCGGAGGAACACTTAGTGTGCTATCAAAAGTCACAACATAACTGGGTGATTATAAGATTCTCTACAGGTGTCTTCGATGGTGTTTGTTGAGTTGGCATAGATCGAGATTAGGATTTGTCACTCCGTGTATCGGAGAGGTATCTTTGGGCCCTCTGGGTAATGCACATCACTATGAGCCTTGCAAGCAATATGACTAATGAGTTAGTCACGGGATGATGCATTACGGAATGAGTAAACAGACTTGCCAGTAACGAGATTGAACTAGGTATGATGATACCGACGATCGAATCTCGGGCAAGTAACATACCGAGGACAAAGGGAACAACGTATGTTGTTATGCGGTTTGACCGATAAAGATCTTCGTAGCATATGTAGGAACCAATATGAGCATCTAGGTTTCGCTATTGGTTATTGACCGGAGATGAGTCTCGATCATGTCTACATAGTTCTCGAACCTGTAGGGTCCGCACACTTATTGTTTCGATGATGATTAGTATTATGAGCTTATGTGTTTTGATGTACCGAAGGTAGTTTGGAGTCCCGGATGTGATCAGGGACATGACGAGGAGTCTCAAAATGATCGAGACATGAAGATTGATATATTGGAAGGTTATGTTTGAACACCAGAATGGTTTCAGATGAGTTCGGGCATATGCTCGGTTTAAACTTGACGAGCCTAGCATATGCAGATATTGCCTCAGAACACTGAGACCGAAAGGTCGAACATGAATCATATAGTAGATATGATCAACATAGTCATGTTCACCATTGAAAACTACTCCATCTCACGTGATGATCAGACATGGTTTAGTTGATATGGATCACGTGATCACTTTGATGATTAGAGGGATGTCTATCTAAGTGGGAGTTCTTAAGTAATATGATTAATTGAACTTTAATTTATCATGAACTTAGTACTTGATAGTATTTTTCATGTCTATGTTGTTGTAGATACATGGTCCATGCTGTTGTTCTATTGAATTTTAATGCGTTCCTAAAGAAAGCTAAGTTGAAAGATGATGGTAGCAACTACACGGACTGGATCCGTAACTTGAGGATTATCCTCATTGCTGCACAAAAGAATTACATCCTGGAAGCACCGCTAGGTGCCAAACTCACTGCCGAAGCAACTCCAGATGTTATGAACACCTAGCAGAGCAAAGCTGATGACTACTCGATAGTTCAGTGTGCCATGCTTTACGGCTTAGAACCGGGACTTCAACGATGTTTTGAACGTCATGGAGCATATGAGATGTTTCAGGAGTTGAAGTTAATATTTCAAGCTAATGCTCGGATTGAGAGATATGAAGTCTCCAATAAGTTCTATAGATGCAAAATGGAGGAGAATAGTTCTGTCAGTGAACACATACTCAGAATGTCTGGGTACCACAATCACTTGACTCAGCTGGGAGTTAATCTTCCGGTTGATAGTGCCATTGACAGAGTTCTTCAATCACTACCACCAAGCTACAAAAGCTTCGTGATGAACTATAATATGCAAGGGATGCATAAGACAATTCCCGAGCTCTTCGCGATGTTAAAGGCTGCGGTGGTAGAAATCAAGAAGGAGCATCAAGTGTTGATGGTCAACAAGACCACCAGTTTGAAGAAGAAGGGCAAAGGGAAGAAGGGGAACTTCAAGAAGAACATCAAACAAGTTGCTGCTCAAGTGAAGAAGCCCAAGTCTGGACCTAAGCCCAAGACTGAGTGCTTCTACTGCAAAGGGACTGGTCACTTGAAGCGGAACTGCCCCAAGTATTTGGCGGATAAGAAGGATGGCAAAGTGAAAGGTATATTTGATATACATGTTATTGATGTGTACCTTGCTAATGCTCCCAGTAGCGCCTGGGTATTTGATACTGGTTCTATACCTAATATTCGCAACTCGAAACAGGAGCTACGGATTAAGTGAAGATTGGCTAAGGATGAGGTAACGATGCGCGTGGGAAATGGTTCCTAAGTTGATGTGATCACCGTCGGCACGCGACCTCTACATCTACCTTCGGGATTAGTTTTAGACCTGAATAATTGTTATTTGGTGCCAGCTTTAAGCATGAACATTATATCTGGATCTTGTTTGATGCGAGACGGTTATTCATTTAAATCAGAGAATAATGGTTGTTCTATTTATATGAGTAATATCCTTTATGGTCATGCAACCTTGATGAGTGGTCTATTTTTACTCAATCTTGATAGTAGTGATACACATATTCATAGTATTGAAGCCAAAAGATATAAGCTTAATAATGATAGTGCAACTTATTTGTGGCACTGCCGTTAAGTCATATTAATGTAAAGCATATGAAGAAACTCCTTGCTGATGGGCTTTTCGAATCACTTGATTACGAATCACTTGATGCTTGCGAACCATGCCTCATGGGCATGATGACTAAGACCCCGTTCTCCGGAACAATAGAGCGAGCCACTGACTTATTGGAAAGAATACATACCGATGTATGCGGTCCGATGAGTATTGAGGCTCATGACGGGTATCATTATTTTCTGACCTTCACAGATGATTTGAGCAGATATGGATATATCTACTTAATGAAACACAAGTCTAAAACATTTGAAAAGTTCAAAGAATTTCAGAGTGAAGTGGAGAATCATCGTAACAAGAAAATAAAGTTTCTACTATCTGATCATGGAGGCAAATATTTGAGTTACGAGTTTGGCCTTCAGTTAAAACAATGTGGAATAGTTTCACAACTCACGCCACCTGGAACACCACAGCGTAATGGTGTGTCCGAACGTCATAACCATACTTTATTAGATAAGGTGCGATCTATGATGTCTCTTACCGATTTACCACTATCGTTGTAGGGGTTATGCATTAGAGACAGCTACATTCACGTTAAATAGGGCACCATCTAAATCCATTGAGATGACACCGTATGAACTATGGTTTGGCAAGAAACCAAAGCTGTTGTTTCTTAAAGTTTGGGGTTGCGATGCTTATGTGAAAAAATTTCAAACTGATAAGCTCGTACCCAAATCGGAGAAATGTGTCTTCATAGGATACCCAAAGGAGACTGTTGGGTACACCTTCTATCACAGATCCGAAAGGCAAGATATTCATTGCTAGGGATTTATCCTTTCTATAGAAGGAGTTTCTCTCGAAAGAAGTGACTGGGAGGAAAGTAGAAATTGATGAGGTAAGTGTACCATCTCCCGAATTGGAAAGTAGTTCATCACAGAAATCAGTTCCACTGATGCCTACACCAATTAGTGAGGAAGTTAATGATGATGATCATGAAACTTCAGGTCAAATTACTACCGAACCTCATAGGTCAACCAGAGTACGTTCTGCACCAGAGTGGTATAGTAATCCTGTTCTGGAAGTCATGTTACTAGACCATGACGAACCTATGAACTATGAGGAACCGATGATGAGCCCAGATTCCGCAAAACGGCTTAAGGCCATGAAATCTGAGATGGGATCCATGTATGAGAACAAAGTATGGACTTTGATTGACTTGCCCGATGATCGGTGAGCCATTCAGAATAAATGGATCTTCAAGAGGAAGACGAACGCTGATAGTAGTGTTACTATCTACAAAGCTCGAATTGTCGCAAAAGGTTTTCGATAAGTTAAAGGTGTTGACTACGATGAGATTTTCTCACTCATATCGATGCTTAAAAGTCTGCTCGAATCATGTTAGCAGTTGCCGCATTTTATAAAACTGGCAAATGGATATCAAAACTACAGTCTTTAATGGATTTATTAAAGAAGAGTTGTATATGATGCAATCAGAAGGTTTTGTCAAATGTGCTAACAAAGTGTGCAAGCTCAAGTGATCCATCTATGGACTGGTGCAAGCATCTCGTAGTTGGAATATATGCTTTGATGAGTTGATCAAAGCATGTAGTTTTATACAGACTTTTGGAGAAGCCTATATTTACAAGAAAGTGATTGGGAGTTCTGTAACATTCCTGATATTATATGTGGATGACATATTGTTGATCAGAAATGATACTAAATTTCTGGATAGCATAAAATGTTACTTGAATAAGAATTTTTGAAAGAAATACCTCGGTGAAGCTGCTTACATATTGCACATCAAGATCTATAGAGATAGATCAAGACGCTTGATAAGATTTTTCAATGAGTACATACCTTGACAAGATTTTTGAAGTAGTTCAAAATGGAACAGTCAAAGAAGGAGTTCTTGCCTGTATTACAAGGTGTAAAGTTGAGTAAAGACTCAAAACCCGACCACGACAATAAATAGAAAGAGAATGAAAAGTCATTCCCTATGCCTCAGTCATATGTTCTATAAAGTACGCTATGCTGTGTACCAGACCTATTGTGTACCTCACAATAAAGTTTGGCAAGAGGGTACAATAGTGATGCATGAGTGGATCACTAGGCAGTGGTCAAAATTATCCTTGGTGGAATAAGGATATGTTTCTCGGTTATGGAGGTGATAAAGAGTTCATCGTAAAGAGTTACGTCGATACAAGTTTTTACACCAATCCAGAAGACTCCGAGACTCAATCTGGATACATATTGAAAGTGGGAGCAATTAGCTAGAGTAGCTCCAAGTAGAGCATTGTAGACATAGAAAATTTGCAAAATACATATGGCTCTGAATGTGGCAGACCCGTTGACTAAACTTCTCTCACAAGCAAAACATGATCACTCTTTGGGTGCTAATCACATAGCGATGTGAACTAGGTTATTCACTGTAGTAAATCCTTTGGGTATTAGTCACATGAAGATGTGAACTAATCACATAAAGATGTGAACTATTGGTGTTACATCACATGACGATGTGAACTAGATTACTGACTCTAGCGCAAGTGGGAGACTGAATGAAATATGCCCTAGAGACAAAAATAAAGTTGCTATTTATATTTCCTTATATCATGATAAATGTTTATTATTCAAGCTAGAATTGTATTAACTGGAAACTTAGTACATGTGTGAATACATAGACAAACAGAGTGTCCCTAGTATGCCTCTACTTGACTAGCTCGTTAATCAAAGATGGTTAAGTTTCCTAGCCATAGACATGTGTTGTCATTAGATGAACGGGACTACATCATTAGAGAATGATGTGATGGACAAGACCCATCCGTTAGCTTAGCACTATGATCGTTTAGTTTATTGCTATTGCTTTCTTCATGACTTATACATGTACCCACTTGCAAATCCCGAATACCGGAGGAACACTTAGTGTGCTATCAAACGTCACAATTTAACTAGGTGATTATAAAGATGGTCTACATGTGTATTCGATAGTGTTTGTTGAGTTCGCATAGATCGAGATTAGGATTTTTCACTCCATGTATCGGAGAGTGATAACCCACAAGTATAGGGGATCGATTGTAGCCTCTTTCGATAAGTAAGAGTGTCGAACCCAACAAGGAGCTTAAGGTAAAACAAATATTCCCTCAAGTTCTATTGACCACCTATACAACTCTATGCACGCTTAACATTCGATTTACCTAGAACAAGTATGAAACTAGAAGTACATTGTAAGTATTATGGGGTAGGTTTGCAAGAATATAAAGAGCACGTAAATAAAAACTAGGGGATATTTTAGGTAAAGAAGCAATAAAGTTAGTATAGCGAGTGTGGAAAAGTGGTGGCACGAGTTGCGAAATTGTCCCTAAGCAATTGACTACTTTACTAGACCGATATCAAGTTTTATGTGGGAGAGGCCACTGCTAGCATGTCATCCCCGACTTGGAATTCTATGCACTTATGATTGGAACTATTAGCAAGCATCCACAACTACTAACGTTCATTAAGGTAAAACCCAACCGTAGCATTAATTGGTCCCCCTTCAATCCTGTATGCATCAATTTCTATGCTAGGTTGAGGCTTCTGTCACTCTTGCCCTCCAATACATAGCCTATCAACATACAACTAACCCTATGGTGTGATCCACACGCGGGATCATATGATGGGCCCCAAAGGACAACAACATAACCACAAGCAAATTAAACCAATCATAGCAATTCACCAATTACCGATAGGACAACGGAAATCTACTCAGACATCATAGGATGGCAACACATCATTGGATAATAATATGAAGCAAAAAGCACCATGCTCGAGTAGAGGGTACAACGAGTTGCGGGAGAGTGGACCGCTGTACATAGATGGGGGAAGGTGATGGAGATGTTGGTGAAGATGACGGAGGTGTTGGTGTAGATTGCGGTGATGATGATGGCCCCGGCGGCGTTCTGGCGCCACCGAGAGAGAGGGGGAAGAGAGCCCCCCTTCTTCTTCTTCTTCTTCCTCTTCTTCCTTGAGCTTCTCCCTAGATGAGAGAAGGGTTTCCCCTATGGTCCATGGCCTCCATGGCGGCGGAGGGGCGAGAGCCCCTCCGAGACTGGATCTGTCTCTCTATGTCTCTCTGTTTCTGCGTTCCCAGAGTATGCCCTTTCACCGTTTCTTATGTTCCCCGAGATCCGCTAACTCGATTGGGCTGAAATTTGGACACGATTTTTATCCAAACATTGGCTTTCTTGCAGCGAAAGAAGGGCACCAACTACCTTATGGGGTGGCCACGAGGGTCAGGGGCGTGCCCCCTGCCTCGTGGGCCCCTTGAGCATCGTCTCACATTGATTCCACTTCCCAAAATTCACATATATTCCAAAAATAATCTCCGTCGGTTTTTATCCCGTTTGGACTCCGTTTAATATGGATTTTCTGCGAAACAAAAAACATGCAACACACAGGAACTAGCACTATGTCAACATGTTAGTCGCCAAAAATATTATAAAAAATTGCCAAAAGTATATGAAAGTTGTAGAATATTGGCATGGAACAATCAAAAATTATAGATACGACAGAGACATATCAGCATCCCTAAGCTTAATTCCTGCTCGTCCTCAAGTACGTAAATGATAAAAAAGATAATTTTTGATGTGGAATGCTACCTAGAATAATCTCGATCATGTAATCTAATCATGGAATGAATATTAAGACACAGGTGATTCAAAGAAATATTCTATCATTTGACATTAAGATAATAATACTTCAAGCATACTAATAAAAGCAATCATGTCTTTTCAAAATAACATGGCCAAAGAAAGTTATCCCTACAAAATCATATAGCCTGGCTATGCTCCATCTTCACCACACAAAATATTCAAATCATTCACAACCCTGATGACAAGTCAAGCAATTGTTTCATACTTTTGATGTTCTCAAACTTTTTCAACTTTCACGCAATACATGAGCGTGAGCCATGGATACAGCACTGTAGGTGGAATAGAATATGATGGTGGAGGTTGTGTGGACAAGACAAAAAGGAAGAAAGTCTCACATCGACGCGGCTAATCAACGGGCTATGGAGATGCCCATCAATTGATGTCAATGCGAGGATTAGGGATTGCCATTCTACGGATGCACTAAGAGCTATAAGTGTATGAAAGCTCAAACTGAAACTAAGTGGGCGTGCATCCAACTTGCTTTCTCATGAAGACCTAGGGCACTTGAGGAAGCCCATCGTTGGAATATACAAGCCAAGTTCTATAATGAAAATTCCCACTAGTATATGAAAGTCATAACTCAAGAGACTCTCTATATGAAGAACATGGTGCTACTCTGAAGCACAAGTGTGGCAAAAGGATAGTAACATTGTCCCTTTTTTCTTTTTCTTTTTTCGTAGGCTTCTTTGGCCTCTATCTTTTTTTGGGCTTCTTTGGCCACTTTTATTTTGATCATGGGACAATGTTCTATTAATGATGATCATCACACTTTTATTTACTTACAACTCAATATTACAACTCGATTCTAGAACACAGATATGAATATATGAATGCATCCGGCGGTGTACCGGGATGTGCAATGATCTAGCGTAGCAATGACATCAAGAAACGGACAAGCCACGAAAACATCATGCTAGCTATCTTACGATCATGCAAAGCAATATGACAATGAATGCTCAAGTCATGTATATGATGATGATGGAAGTTGCATGGCAATATATCTCGGAATGGCTATGGAAATGCCATAATAGGTAGGTATGGTGGCTGCTTTGAGGAAGATATAAGGAGGCTTATGAGTGATAGAGTGTATAGTATCATGAGGTTTGGATGCACTGGCGAAGTTTGCACCAACTCTCCAGGTGAGAAAGGGCAATGCACGGTACTGAAGAGGCTAGCAATGATGGAAGGGTGAGAGTGTGTATAATCATGGACTCAACATTAGTCATAAGAAAGTCACATACTTATTGCAGAAGTCTATTAGCTATCAAAACAAAGTACTACACACATGCTCCTAGGGGGATAGATTGGTAGGAAAAGACCATTGCTCGTCCCCGACTACCACTCATAAGGAAGACAATCAATAAATAAATCATGCTTCGACCTCATCACATAACGGTTCACCATACGTGCATGCCACGGGAATCACAAACTTCAACACAAGTATTTCTACAATCCACAACTACCCACTAGCATGAATCTAATATCACAATCTTTATGTCGCAAAACTATTGCAAGGAATCAAACATATCATATTCAGTGATCTACAAGTTTTATGTAGGATTTTATGACTAACCATGTGAATGACCAATTCCTGTCATCTCTCTAAATAGATATAAGTGAAGCAAGAGAGTTTAATTCTTTCTACAAAAGATATGCCCACTCTCTAACAAATATAAGTGAAGCAAAAGATCATTCTACAAATGGCGGTTTTCTATGTGAAGAGAAACAGGCAATCCAAACTTCAAATGATATAAGTGAAGCACATGAAGCATTCTATAAAGCCATACTCAAAAGATATAAGTGATTTGCAAAGAGCATTCTATAATCAACCATGGACTATCTCATACCAGCATGGTGCATCAAAGAAAATTGAAAACTAAATGCAAAAGACGCTCCAAGATTTGCACATACCGCATGAACGAAATGAATCCGAAAACATACCGATACTTGTTGAAGAAAGATGGGATGCCTTCCGGGGCATCCCCAAGCTTAGTGTGACGCCCCCGATTCAATCGTACACTAATCATACACGCAAACGTGTACGATCAAGATCAGGGACTCACGAGAAGATATCACAACACAACTCTAAAAATAAAATAAGTCATACAAGCATCATATTACAAGCCAGGGGCCTCGAGGGCTCGAATACAAGAGCTCGATCATAGACGAGTCAGCGGAAGCAACAATATCTGAGTACAGACATAAGTTAAACAAGTTTCCATCAGATGGCTAGTACAAACAGGGATACATATCGAAAGAGGCGCATGCCTCCTGCCTGGGATCCTCCTAAACTACTCGTAGTCGTCGTCAGCGGCCTACACGTTGTAGTAGGCACCTCCAGTGTAGTAGGAGTCGTCATCGACGGTGGCATCTGGTTCCTGGGCTCCAAGGTATGGTCGCAACAACTAGGTATAGAAAGGGGAAAAGGGGGGAGCAAAGCAACCATGAGTACTCATCCAAAGTACTTGCTAGCAAGGAGCTACACTTCATATGCATTGGTATCAATGAAAGGGGTAGTATATGTGGACTGAACTATAGAATGATAGAATAAGAGGGGGATAGCTAGTCCTATCCAAGACTATGCTTCTGGCAGCCTCCATCTTGAAGAAGAAGAAGAGAGTAGATGGTATGTTAACCAAGTATCACCGCATAGCATAATCCTACCCGGCAATCGTCCCCTCATCGCCTTGTGAGAGAGCGATCACCGGGTTGTATCTAGCACTTGGAAGGGTGTATTTTATTAAGTATCCTGTTCTAGTTGTCATAAGGTCAAGGTACAACTCCGGGTCATCCTTTTACCGAGGGACACGGCTATTTGAATAGATAAACTTCCCTGCAGGGGTGCACCACATTTCCCAACATGCTCGATCCCCTTTGTCCGGACACACTGTCCTGGGTCATTCCTGGCCTCGAAAGATCAAGATGTCGCAGCCCCACCTAGGTGCAACAGAGAGGTCAGCATGCCGGTCTAAATCCTAAGTATGCAGGGGTCTGGGCCCATCGCCCATTGCACACCTGCACGTTGCGTACACGGCTGGTGAGCAGACCTAGCAACCTCCATTACAAAGGAAGTTGCGTTACATGGTCCAACCCGGCGCACGCCGCTTAGTCGCTGACGTCACGAAGGCTTCGGCTGATACCACGACATCGAGTGCGCATAACTGTTCCCGCGTAGTTGGTTATTGCGTATAGGCTAGTGGCCAGACTTAGAACAAATACCAAGATCTTGTTAAGCGTGTTATTTTGAAGTAACCGCGAACGCCGACCAGGGCCAGGCCCACCTCTCTCCTAGGTTGTCTCAACCTGCCCTTTCACTCCGCCACAAAGATCCACCCAGAAGGCCATCGGGACAAAGGTCCTTTCAGCCCCCAATATGTGAATCACTCGCGGGTACTCTACGAGCTGACCCGTCTTTAGTCATCACATGTATCATGTATATGTATATAAGTATATACCCATAGTGATCACGGCCTGCTAGTATGGCATGGCAGACTGACAAGAATGTACGGCCACTGATGATAAACTAGCATCCTATACTAAGCATTTAGGAATGTAGGTAAGGTATCAACAACTGTAGCAACAATGACAGGCTATGCAACAGAATAGGATTAACAGAAAACAGTAACATGCTACACTACTCTAATGTAAGCAGTAAAGTAGTCAATCTCTTAGGGAGTATGTGAACTATTAGCAAGCATCCGCAACTACTAACGTTCATTAAGGTAAAACCCGACCATATCATTAAGATATATTGGTCCCCTTCAATCCCGTATGCATCAATTTCTATGCTAGGTTGAAGCTTCTGTCACTCTTGCCCTCCAATACATAGTCCTATCAACATACAGCTAAACCTATGGTGTGATCCACGCGCGCGCTCATATGATGGGAACCAAAGGACAACAACATAACCACAAGCAAATTAAACCAATCATAGCAATTAACCAATTACCGATAGGACAACGAAAATGTACTCAGACATCATAGGATGGCAACACATTATTGGATAAAAATATGAAGCATAAAGCACCATGTTCAAGTAGAGGGTATAGCGGATTGCGGGAGACTGGACCACTTTAGATAGATGGGGGAAGGTGGTGGAGATTTTGGTGAAGATTACGGAGGTATTGGTGTAGATTGCGATGACGATGATGGCCCCGGCGGTGTTCCGGCAGCACCGGGAGAGAAGGGGGGAGGGCCCCCTTCTTCTTCTTCCTTGACCTTCTCCCTAGATAGGAGAAGGGTTTCCCCTCTGGTCCATGGCCTCCATGGTGGCGGAGGGGCGAGAGCCCCTCTGAGATTGGATCTGTCTCTCTATCTCTCTCTATTTCTGCATTCCCAGATTCTGCCCTTTCACGGTTTCTTATATTCCCTGAGATTCGTAACTCCGATTTGGCTGAAATTTGGACACAATTTTTATCTCGATATTGGCTTTCTTGCGCGAAAGAAGGCACCAACCGCCTTACAGGGTGACCACAAGGGTCCGAGATGCGCCCATCCCCCTGGGGCGTGCCCCCTGCCTCGTGGGCCCCTCGAGCATCGTCTCGGGTTGATTCCACTTCCCAAAATTCACATATATTCCAAAAAAATCTCCGTCATTTTTTATCCCGTTTGGACTCCGTTTGATATGGATTTTCTACGAAAGAAAAACATGCAACAAACAGGAACTGGCATGGAACAATCAAAAATTATGTTAGTCCCCAAAAATAGTATAAAAAGTTGCCAAAAGTATACGAAAGTTGTAGAACATTGGCATGGAACAATCAAAAATTATAGATACGACTGAAACGTATCGTAGAGGTATTGTTGGGCCCTCTCGGCAATTCACATCACTATGAGCCTTGCAAGCAATATGACTACTGAGTTAGTCACAGGATGATGCATTACGAAACGAGTAAAGAGACTTGCCGGTAACGAGATTGAACTAGGTATTATGATACCGATGATCGAATCTCGGGCAAGTAACATACCGATGACAAAGGGAACAACATATGTTGTTATGCGGTTTGACCGATAAAGATCTTGGTAGAATATGTAGGAACCAATAGGAGCATCCAGGTTCCCCTATTGGTTATTGACCGGAGATGAGTCTCGTTCATGTCTACATAGTTCTCGAACCCGTAGGGTCCGCACGCTTAACGTTGGATGACGATCGGTATTATGAGTTTATGTGTTTTGATGTACTGAAGGTAGTTCGGAGTCCTGGATGTGATCACGGACATTACGATGAGTCTCGAAATGGTCGAGACATTTAGATTGATATATTGGAAGGTTACGTTTGGACACTAGAATGGTTTCAGATGAGTTCGGGCATATACCGTAGTACCGGGGGATTACCGGAACCCCTCGGGGGCTTGATGGGCCTACATGGGCTTTAGTGGAAGAGAGAGGAGACGGCCAAGAGGTGGGGCACGCCCCCAATCCCAATCCGAATCGGGAGGGAGGCCGGCCCCCCTTCGCTTATTCTCCACTTCCCCTTCCTTCCCCCACCTATTAGGACTAGAAAGGGGGGGAACCTACTCCTAGTAGGAGTAGGAATCCCCCCTTGGGGGCGCACCATGAGGCCGGCCGGCCCCCTCCTCGCCTCCTTTATACACGGGGGAGGGGGCACCCCATAGGCACACAAATTGACAATTGTTTTAGCCGTGTGCGGTGCCCCCTCCACAGATACACACCTCGGTCATATCATCGTAGTGCTTAGGCAAAGCCCTGCGCCGGTAACTTCAGCATCACCGTCAACACGCTGTCGTGCTAATGAAACTCTCCCTCGGCCTCAACTGGATCAAGAGTATGAGGGACATCACCGAGCTGAACATGTGCAGATCACGGAGGTGCCGTGCGTTCGGGACTTGATCGGTTGGATCACGAAGACGTTTGACTACATCAATCTCGTTTCTTAACGCTTCCGCTTTCGGTCTACGAGGGTACGTAGACATACTCTCCCCTCTCATTGCTATGCATCCCTAGATAGATCTTGCATTATCGTAGGAAATTTTTTGAAATACCGAGTTCCCCAACACGCCTAAGTAATCTCCAATAGTGAAACCAGGAGCAGCGGCCGCTACCACTGGATCATTAGTGATATCAGTAAACACCTTAAACAAGGAGCACAATTGCTTTTCCTATTCACCGAGCTAGGGAATTGTTTTCCCACTTTTTTCACCACTGCTACTTCCCCACCGCTTCACTTTATCAAACATCTTCCCAATACAATGGTCATAGTGTGATAGCGGCGGAGGCGGTGGTGGTCACGAAAGGGCATCTAGATAGCGCTTCGCATTTACCTGATCTATTTTCTCCATTGGAGGTGGACGTTTTGGTGCAGGCTGGCGTTACACATCGGCAACCACGATGTCATTGTTTTCCTCGACAGTCATGTGATGTCTACTACACAACCTTCTTCTTGCAGACGTTGTTGGGCCTCCAAGTGCGGGGGTTTGTAGGACAGTAGAAAATTTCCCTCAAGTGGATGACCTAATGTTTATCAATCCGTTGGAGGCGTAGGATGAAGATGGTCTCTCTCAAACAACCTTGCAACCAAATAACAACGAGTCTCTTGTGTCCCCAACACACCCAATACAATGGTAAATTGTATAGGTGCACTAGTTCGGCGAAGAGATGGTGATACAATTGCAATATGGATAGTAGATAAAGGTTTTTGTAATCTGAAAATATAAAAACAGCAAGGTTGCAAGTGGTAAAAGTGAGCGTAAACGGTATTGCAATGCTAGGAAACAAGGCCCAGGGTTCATACTTTCACTAGTGCAAGTTCTCTCAATAATAATAACATAACTAGATCATATAACTATCCCTCAACATGCAACAAAGAGTCACTCCAAAGTCACTAATAGCAGAGAACAAACGAAGAGATTATGGTAGGGTACGAAACCACCTCAAAGTTATTCTTTCCGATCAATCAGTTGGGCTATTCCTAGAAGTGTCACAAACAACCCTAGAGTTCGTAGTAAAATAACACCTTAAGACGCAAATCAACCAAAACCCTAATGTCACCTAGATACTCCAATGTCACATCAAGTATCCGTGGGTATGATTATACGATATGCATCACAGAATCTCAGATTCATCTATTCAACCAACACAAAGAACTTCAAAGAGTGCCCCAAAGTTTATACCGGAGAGTCAAGGCGAAAACATGTGCCAACCATTATGCATAAGTTCACGGAACTCACAAGTTGATCACCAAAACATACATTAAGTGGATCACGTGATATCCCATTGTCACCACAGATAAGCACATGCAAGACATACTGTCGGGGAAACTGATCCACGAACACCTATGGGGCCGGCGGACCGAGCCCCTTTCGGTTCGGCGGGGGGCGGAGATCGCACGAAGAGCGGATCGAGGCGAAGCACACGAGCAGTTTACCCAGCTTCGGAGCTCTCCGGAGAGATAACACTCCTACTGCTGCTTGTCTAGTTGTATTATCTGGTGTTCTTGCTCTCGAGCGAGAGTGTGTGATGTTTCCTGTGCTACGAATGAATCGAAGCCGATTGTCTGAGGCTCCGAACCGAACCCCCTCTACGTTGCGCATGGGCCTCCTTTTATACGCTAAAGGGGTCACCGACAGGTGGCAACGCAGAGGAGGGTAAAAACGTAAAAAGCGAGGTAGTTGGTACAGTTGCTTGTACAGTGCACCCTACCTAACCCTGACGGCAGGGGACAAGGGCATTAAATGCCCGTCTGAGTCGCCCGAACAGTGCAGAAAAGGACCGTTAGGGGCGCCACCATTCGCCACGATGGCGATCTTGTCAGCTTCGCATGCCACTGCGCATCGCTGGCTGCACAGTCTCCCGCCACGCGCGCCTGGAGAGGCCCCCAGAACGACACGTTGGTGGATGCGCTGGAGCATGGGCGCAGAGTGGCCGCCTGCCGCGGCAAGCGCCTTGCCGCTGTTGTTATCTTGCCGGGTCCAGAAGCTCGTCGCTCACCGGGCCCCGGGGTACCTTGTTTAGTCTTCCCGGCAAGCTCCTCTTGCCGGGGGCTTGCTGCCTTGCCGGAGCGCGTGGCGCGTCGCGGCAAGTTCCTTGGAGCGCCTTGGTTGGCCTTCCCGGCAAGCTCCTCTTGCCGGGGTCTTGTCTCCTTAGCTTAAATACTTTGTTCTTGGATGGCTCCAAGGGAACCTTGGGGGATCTTGGCGTTCGCCCGGCAAGCCTTTGCCGCGGGGTGCTGCAACTGCCCGTGCACAAGTTCGGGGTACTAGGGTACCCCTATTCTAGTACACCGACAGGAGCCCCCGGGCCTGGGCCAGACACGGTGCCGAGCGCTGTTGGGCCAGGCCCAAGACAGGGCACGGGCACACGCGGGCTGGGCCACGCCAAATCTTGTTCCGTATCCACCGCACTCTCCCATAACGGCACGCGTTGAATGCGGCATCGTGGGAGAGATCGTGGGTGGTTGTTTATTTGGAAGGCCGAAACGTCCGCCCCGTCCCTCTTTATAAGCAGAGGAAACAGGGGCAGTTCGTTCCTCCTCGCTAGTTGCTGCTACTCCTTCTTCACAAACTCCGCCGCTCCCCCTTCTTCTCGAAGCCGAGAGAGCAGCGCTCCGCCCCCCCCCATTGCCACCAGCATCACCACGCCGTCGACCTTCTCCACCACCTCCGCCATGGCCCGAAAGCCGACAAGGGAAAGGGTGTGAAGTCGGCCGAGGCGCAGCGGCTCGCGGCGCTGCGGAAGGAGCGGGCGATCTTCACCCCCCAGCTCGGCGTGCAGGAGCTGAGGGAGTACTTCTACCTCTTTTGGGCGACGGAGACGCGTGCGCATCCGCGCACGAGGGTACTCCCGGCCGCTGCCTCGGAGTCGGCTCCAAATGGGTACCCGTTCTTCCCGCTATTCTTCTATTGCGGGCTCTGCCCGCCCTTCTCGGAGTTCTTCTGTGATATTATGAACACATATGGCTTCCGCCTCCTTGACTTCACCCCCAATGATGTCCTGACCATGGCAGTTTTCGCACACTTGTGCGAAAACTTTGTCGGAGTCCACCCTAGTGTAGCCCTTTTCCGCCATTACTTCATGCCTCGGGTAGAGAGAGGAGAGCCGCTTGCCGGAGGGATTGCTTGGATCTCGAGAGTCGGCAAGAAGGATGCGTACTTGGAGGGTGAGCTCCGCAGCAAGTGGGAGGAGTGGAGAGCGGAGTGGTGTTGGATCGTCGAGGAGGATCCGCAGCCCTTCACCGCCGTGCGCCAAACTCCAATAGTGCGCGGCAATGACTGGAGCAACGTGGCCCCGGAAGACGAGAGGCTGAAGATCGCCATCACTAGGATTCTTCGCCTCAGGCTTGCCGGGCTCACCGTAGGTGCTGTCGGGGCAGATTTCCTCCGCCGCCGCATTGCCCCCCTGCAGGAGAGGAGGAGGCCCGCCTGGGAATTCAAGAATTCGGCGGACATCATGAGGCTGCGGCCGGGCCTCAACTACAACTTCACTGTCTTGGAGTTGGATGCAATGCTCTTGGAATTATTCAAACGCGACCCCCAGCACCCATTCACACTGCCGAGGGGCGTAGTTCCTTTGTGCAATAACTCTTCGCTTGACCGGATCCGCGCCATGATGCCGTTGTGCGATTCACACGGCATCGTCCCAACTTGGCAAGAGCCTGCGGATGACGTTGTGCGAGCGTTCTTCGACACCTTGGAGGAAGTGCCGGTCCGCGCCGACGAGCAGAAGAGCCTCACCCATGACACCACCGACGAGGAGCTGCAGCTCATCGCTACTAGGGCGGAAGAGGCTGCGGCCGCAGCTGCTGCGGGTGTGTTTGGGTTTACTGTGGAGGAGGCGGAGGCTGCAGAGGCGGCAAACCTTGCCGAACGCGCGGAGTTCATGGGCGAGGAGGAGCCTGCCGGTTCCGAAGCCGAGTCGAGCGAGGCCAGTGAGGAGGAGGCTGAGCCTTTATAGAGCTTGCCGCAGGCGGAGCCCCCGGCCCCGCCAAGGAGGCGCCTTCGCAGGGCCGGGGACGCAGCGGGGCGGCAGCCGGCTCCACAGCCACCGAGCCGCACGACACGCTCTACCGCGGCAAGCAATGTTGCCGCGGGAGCGCCTCATGCAGCAGCGGCAACTGGAGCGGGATCTTCCCGGGCCACTGCCACTGCCCCCGCCAAGCGGGCAAGGGATCCTACTCCTCCACCTCGCCGCACCGGAGGAGGGCCGGACTTCGATCTTTCCGCGCTCAGCTCCGACGAGGAGGAAGAAGAGTGAGGTCCTTTGGTGCTCTTATAATCCTTCAATCTTGCTATTTATATCTTGTATCTGACTTGCTCCAATCTGGACTCCTTTCTTTTCAGAACACTGGCCCAGAGAGCGGCGAAGAGGGCCATGGCCGTGGTGATCGTCATCGAGGATGACCCCATCGTGTCGGCAGGAGGTGGGCCCGAGACCACCTTGACGGACCCGGCAATCACCCCTCGGAGCAGCCCCCAGCGTAAGTTCATAGTTTAGCCTTCTGCTGCCGGGCGCGCTTGAGTGCTTTTTCCTTTGTTGATATCTTGCTTGTTGACTTGTGCAGGGCAGAGCAGCCTCATCAGGAGCGCCCGGAGGCTGGCCCCGAAGTGCCACCTGCTTCGACTGCGCCGCCAAGGGAGGAGTCCCCGGCAAGGGAGCGTTCTGCGGCAAGGGGGGACTCTCCGGCAAGGGACGGCACTGCTGATCCTGCGGCGACCGAGGTCGCAACTGAAGATCTTGGCGCAGGTAATCCACTTGCCCAAAAACTTTCCCTTGGGTTCTGCTTCTTCTGTTTTTCCTTTCTTGGATTTCTGATTGATTTTCCTCCCTTCTTCGTTCTTCAGACCCATCTTCGGCTGAGCCAATGGAGACAGAGGGCGCCGGCGAGGAAGGTGCCGGTGCTGATGAGACCGCCGGCGAGGAGGCCGCCGGGGCTGCTGCTGCGGAAGCCGGTGAGGGGTCGGGCGATCGCACTGACGACCCTGAGGCCGCAGGAGCGCCGGGCGCTGCACCGACCGCCGAACACTCTGCCGCTTCCACGGAGCCGGGCTCCGAGGAGCCCCAGCCCGGCGCCTACTTGCAGGCCGGTGACAACATCTTCATCAAGCTACCCTGGGCGTCGAGCTCCAGGGCGCCGGTCGAGGGGGAGACTTTTGACGGGGAGGTGCTCGCCTTTGCTGGACTGTCATTGGTTGACGCGCCCGGCAGCAGCAGCGGCGAGGCTGAGGAGGAGCAGTTGCTGCGGAAGCTGCTGTCACTCTACCGCACCCGGCAAGCCAAGCTGGCTTCCCGGGAAGCGCTTGTCACGAAGGCGGGAGTTGACATCGAGAAGCGCGCGGAGGAGCTCAGGGGACAAAATCAAGAAGCTCTCTGGTCCCTGGCGCAGGAGCGGGAGCGAGTAGACGAGGAGCGCACGGCCTTTCTTCTCGAGAAGGCCGAGGCTGAAGAGAATCAAAGGCTGGCTGCCGAGAGGCAGTCCGCGCGGGAAGGCGAACTAGTGCAGCGGAAGGCCCATCTCGACAGCTACGAGGAAGAGCTTGCCGAGCGCGAGCGAGCACTTGGCGGGGCGCTCAAGGAGGCAAAGGATGCCGCGGCAACTGCAGAGGCCTCCAAGAAAGAGCTAGAGGAGAAGGTGGCGCGGCTGGAGGCCGACATTGGGAAGAGCGGCGAGGAGCTTGCCGCGCTCAAGCGTGAGCGCGAGAAGGATGCTGCCACCCACGGTGAGCTGCAAGGCCTTCTCGCTGAAAGGGGCAAGGAGCTCAGCGCCGCCAAGGATTCCAAAGCAGACCTGGAGCTGAAGCTGGCCACGCTGACGCAGACGCTGGAGGCCGCCAAGGAGCGGGAGAAGACCTTGGCGGAGAAGGTCAAGGCTGACGCGGCGCTGCTGGAGAGCATTGCAGTTACCCAGAACTCGTTCAGAGACACAGTGGAGCACTGGACTGAAGATTTGGTGAACACTGCCGCAGTCATCAACGAGGAGCTGGCGCAGCTGGGGATGGAGGACTTTGGGTATCCTTCCGACGAGAGCCTTCAACCCAGCGCCAAGCTCAGCCTATTCTTCAAGGGCGTGGCGACGGCACTCCAACGGCTCCGGGAGAGGATCCCGAAGCAGCTGGCCGACGAGTCACGCAAAATCTGCACTGGGGTTCTCCAGAAGGTGCTGATGAAGGTGGCCTTCCGCAACCCAGGCCTCAGCTTCACCAACGTCCTCAGGTCCTTGCCGCCTGACGCCGATCTGGACACACTCAAGGCCCTTGTCGCACCCATTGTGGACAAGGTGAGCGAGATCAAGAGAGTCGAGGGCGGGCGCGTAGATTAGGCCGCCTATTTCTTCTTTTCCCTTGTCGCTGCTAATCATGTTATGAAAACAGTCTGTTAGAGCTGCGACAAGTTATCTTTGTAATATAACTTTATTTCTGTCTATCAATTGCTATGTTATTTCCTCTACTAGATTCCTTCCCTTGTATGTTTTTACCCTACGCTTCTAGGGAACTAGTCGGCGCAGGCGCCCGAGCCGCGAGCGCTGAGTGCGGGACTTCAGCAGCCTGCTGGTGGCGGTGCTTCCGACAAGAAACCTTGTCGCGACTAGATGCAGCACGCTTAAGCTGTTGAGCGGACTCGAAACAAAGTAAGGGCGCAACTAGCCACGAGTTGGTTCCTCTGCGCACAGGTTTTGCATACAAAGCAGGGTCGTTCGAGGAAGATAACTCAAAAATTTAAAAAGTGATTGCTCAAACTTTGGCAACTTAGCTTTTCTGTCATTTGCTTCCCGGTAAGGCAAGTCTTTGCTTGAACGACGCCTGGCCCATACCACAATCTTCTTTCTCCTTTCCCCCCGGCAAACTTGTGTGCGGGAGAACCTTCTTTTCCTTTTAAAAGAAAGAGAAAGAAGAGAAAATAATAACATGGAGCTCTTCGGCTCGTTACTACTTACCGGATGTAGGTGCTGCACAAAGTGTCAGATAATTGCATGCAAGAAAGGAACTAACGCATGAAATGGACAAGCTGTGCGGAGCACATGGGGTTTTACTTATGCACGGGATCTGCGCCCGGTTTTGTACAAAGGATTACATGCAATAGCGGCAAGACTTGTACAAAAGGTGGTTGCCGGAATGGGTTCCGGCAACCGCGCCTTATGGGAAAAACTTACGAAGATGTTCTATGTTCCAGGAGTTGCTCACTGGAATGCCATCCTCGGTCTCAAGGCGGACAGCGCCAGGCCTTGTGACTCGTCTCACCCGATAAGGGCCTTCCCACTTCGGCGTCAACTTGTTGGAATTCTTGGCGGACTGAACGCGCCGAAGAACAAGGTCGCCTTTGTCAGGACCCCGACTCAATGCCACATCGATCTAGCATGTAACACCTCATATCACTTTGCGGCCTCACGCACGGTATTCCCATGGGTGTCGCCTTACCCTTGCCCGGGACCGTTTACGCCTTTTGGCACACGTATATGACAGTGTCGCTAGCATCCATATGATAAGGAGTCCGGGCTGACATGGCTAGTCGTAAACCCAAAGTGGCACAAACTTACAGGGACAGGCATCCATGACCCAGCATCGAACGTGTCGGTCATCAGCGAGTGAATCCAGGCTGTAGCACTGGGCTAGCAGGACTCCGGTGAACCTGGCTGTAGCGGGCTAACAGGACTCCGGTATCCATCGCGTGACATTTCCCCGAAGGGACAGACACAGGAACGAAGAAGGACACATGCCGGCCAGCCTAAGTGTTCCGGAGCAGTAGCAAGCTACCATGGCTCGGTGGAAACACTAGGAGACATTTCCCGGTAAGAGAGGCTACCAAGGATAAACAACTAGGTTGTCAGATCCCACACATACCAAGCATTTCAATAACATACACACAATATGCTCGATATGTGCAAATACAACATGGCATCACAACATGACTCTACAACTCAAGTATTTTAATCAATAGGCTCCGAGGAGCGAGATATTACAAACATGGGTCTCATGACCCAACAATCAGAGCATACAAGTCAAAGCACAAGCGGAAGCTATCATGTCTGAGTACAGACATCTATAAATGAAAAAGGCTGAGAAGCCTGACTATCTACCAGATCCTACCGAGGGCACAAGATCGTAGCTGAGGTAACAAACTAAACGTCGAAGTCCACGTGGAACTACTAGTGAGACCGAAATCTCTCTGCAAAAACATAAAATAGGCAAACGTGAGTACAATTGTACCTAGCAAGACTTACATCAGAACTAACTACATATGCATCATTATCAACAAGGGGATGGTGGGGTTTAACTGCAGCAAGCCAGCTTTGACTCGGTGGCTATCCTGAACTACGACTGCAATGTAACTCTTTTGAGGTGGCGCACACGAGTCCACATATTCACCATATCAATACACCACTATGGATCCGCTCCCGTCTCCCTACGAGAACGCCATCCATAGCACTCACGCTTATCTTGCGTATTTTAGAGTATCCACTTTCACTTGTCTATGAACTGATATAAGCAACCCAGAAGTCCTTTTCCGCGGACACGGCTATTCGAATAGATGATGTTAACCCTGCAGGGGTGTACTTCTTCACACACGCTCTCACCACTTACCGCCGTTTACACGACATGTACTCGGCAACCTTCAAGCGGAAGCCCAACGTGGGTGTCGGCCACGGCCTGCCTAAACACTCAAGTCTCTAGTCCAGGTTTATCGCCTATTCGGGTTCCATCCATGAGGAGATCCGGCCGGAGTTTCGCTCACAGCCCCAAACGATGTGAACAGGGTTCCGTGACACCAAACGGGCGCCCGGTTTACCCGGTCACGTGCCTACCGCATCACAGCCCACCCCTACGGTCAGCGCTGCGCACGGCCTCCAGCATACTACAAACACCAGAAACTACTTGCAACTCCTGGACAGAGGACAAGGGTGATTAAGAAGCCGAGAGGGTCCATTGGTTTCGGGCCCAATGCGTGGTAGTAACTGAATCATGGATCACAAACACAGAACTCAGTTCCTGAGGACGGCTGCAATGAGACAACCCACCATGTACTCCTACATGGCCTCTCACCGCTACCTTTACCAAATCGTGTTCACACACTTAGCTCACACACAATAGGACATGTTCACACACCTCTGATTCATCCCCGATGAATCAGACCTGACTCAACTCTAAGCAGTAGCAGGCATGACAAACAAGCATGGATGAGTAGGCACAACAGGGCTCAAACAACTCCTACTCATGCTAATGGGTTTCATCTATTTACTGTGGCAATGACAGGTCTTGCAAAGGATAAAGGGGTTCAACTACCGCAGCAAATAACAGTTGAATCGATGTTGTCCTAATGCAGTAAGAGAGCAGGAGCGAGAGAGTGGGATTTTATCGGAATGAACAAGGGGGTTTTGCTTGTCTGGCACTTCTGAAGATAACATTGAGTCTTCATCAGTGTCAACGATCACATCATCAGTATCACGTCTATCGGGAGGGGACAAATACCGGCAACACAGAAGGGAACACAATCAATGCAATGCACAATATGATGCATGATCATGACATGGCAAGATGAATGTGTTTTGAGCTAATGCAACTAGCAACAGATTAAATGAAGTTGGTTTGAATACAAGATTCAAATTCAAACTCCATATGTGATTATTCAAATGCCATTTAAATGATTTGTGCTAAACAGCAGTTATAAGTTGTTCTAACATGCATGAAAATGGTACAGATGGATTCCTTGAATTTTTCTGATAATTTTTCATATATAAATTATTTAATTTGGAGTTACGGTTAATTTTCTATGATTTATAGAAGTTTTTACAATTTTCTGGAATTTCCTGAATAATAATAAATCCAGAAAATGATTTATGGTGTCAGCACCACGTCACAGTGACGTCAGCAGGGTCAACTGGGCTGGCTCGGGTCAAACCTGACGTGTGGGGGCCACATGTCAGTGACACAGTACCTAATCCCGGTCAAACCCAACGCTGACTGGGGTTTGACCAGGGGTGGGGGCCCACTGTTAGTGGCTGTGGGTTTAATAGTTGGGTCATTAACACTAATTAAGCGTGCCACGTCGGCAGTCGCTGGAGTTTCGCCGGCGACGACCCAAAACGCGGCGGAGACACACCGGGGTGGCTCGGGTTTCGTCTATACTGCACCGTTCGGTGCGCCCTTTGGCTCTACGGAGAGCTGGCGCGATGGCGCGTCGGATGGTCGTGGTCTCCGGGCTTGGGGTGGCCGGAGTCGACGGCAGCGAGCTCGCTTGCGGCCGCCGGAGCTCGGGTGAGACACGGGCGACCACTAGGGGGCACGAGAGGGCGAGCTGCGGCAGGCAACGGGCTCGTGGAGACGTTCTGAGCACGATGGTGCACTCAGGTGGGAGCTCCAGTGGCTCTGGCCACGACGGCGACGAGGCACGGCGGCGGCGAGCTTCGGCCGTGGTGGAAGATGGAGCTAGGGGACGAAATCAAGTGCGCGGAGTGAGGGGAAGAGAAGAGGAGCTCACGGGGAGTCGGACGAGACGCTAAGTGGGCTCGGGGACGTCCTGTCGGCGGCGAATTGAACGGCGGCGATTGCCGGCCGTGGCGATGGAGATGGCGGTGATGGCGTGGCTACGGGGCACCCGGCGTCGCATGTATTGTGGTGGAGCTTCATGGTGTCGGGACGGAGCTCCTGAGCTCATCGGAAGGGCGAGGGGTGGCCGGTGGCTATGGATGCGACGCCGGCGCCCTCCGGTGGCTCTCGGTGGTGCTCCAAATCGAGAGAGGGAGAGAGCCAGAGCGAGCAGAAAGAGGGATAGCGGTCGGGGACGACTCCGTGGCGTCGTTAGAGGGCTCGTGGAGGAAGCAGGAGGTGGCCAGGGGAAGCAGGAGGTGGCGCGCATGGCGGCGTCGCGGTGTCTGTCCTCCTGGCAGGGAGGAAGACGACAGGGGGGGTGGAGATGGGCTGGGCTGGCCAGGTGGGCTTGGTGGGCTGTAGAGGTAAGTCCAGGTAAGGTTTCTCTCCTCTGTCTTTTATTTCTGTTTTGTTTTATTTAATTTATTTTGCCACTGTTTTGAATTTAAAATAATTCAAACAATGCCAAAAACTCCTCTGAATATTTTATATTGCTAGATGGACTCTTCCAAAAGCTTATAAAATATTTCAGGGGTATTTGAAATTATATTCTAATTATATGAATATAATTCAAATTCAAATAGCTAATGAATTAAATCCAAAGTCCCAAAAATAATTCCTTAAAAATGTTCAATATTTTGGTTGGGACCAGAACCCTTACCAAAAATTATCAAACATTTAAGAAGAGCATTTTGGAGCAATGAATGAGATTTCTAGGGTTTTTGCCCCTCTTTTATTTAAGTTTTTGAGGCTTCCAAAATTCCTCAGTTCAAGTTTCGAAAATATAGACATGATGCACACATGAAGCTAGCCTAGAGCACTACCAGCAGCTAGGGATGTGACAACTCACCCCCACTAAACAAGAATCTCGTCTCGAGATTCAAGCATAGGGTAAGGTGAAGGGTAAACGCAACTAGTATAATCTTCACAATCCAGGTTGCACTTCAAATGAACGTTGATTTGAACACCATCTTTGCCTTGTCGTCTTGCTCTGAGAAATCCTGCCAACATGACCTGGAGGGAAGGAGACTCTAGAAGGGTCGATCTTCTCGAAGATCGAACAACTCACGGAATGAGACATAGCAACATCTCTTGAGCTGGGAGACGAAGCACAGATCTGAAGAAATGGAGTGAGACAGATGACGAGGGTTCACTAGGTAGACAACAACTTCACGCTTAAGGTGGTAATCGGTTGTCAACGTAGCGAGGAGTTGAATTGCCATGATACCATAACGATACACCTTAGGGAAGGTGACTCGTAGATATACCCCCTTAAGTGGAAAATAGAATTACCTTTGATTCAAAGATCATTGAAACTCTTTATACCAGCCTAAGGCAATCACAAGCGATCATTTGGAGGGGGTCGGTAGAATGGCATACTCAAACTTGGATGATGTGGATTACCTTGTTGAAGACAACGCAATGGATGAATTTGCTTATCACCGGAAATGGAAGAGAGCCATGGTAGAATGGCACATTGGTGGTGCAAGCTGGGAACAAAATGCAAATGCTGGGAATGATTCTGGTAACTGGGGAAGAGCCCAGCAATAGGGAGTGAATTCACTGTTTGAATAGATCATAGCATAACCGAGGAAACTGAGAGGAATCCTAGTTAGAGCCGATGGTAACACGTAGCGCTTGTGCGTGCTCTCAAGAACTTGAGCATTTCCACAATCATCAAGATTCTACCAATATCCGTGTCAAGGGTCCGGTAAACACAACTTACTACCATGATGAATGGTGATGGAGGATGCAGATGCAAAGGAAGATAACACCTTCTCAGATTTCACCATAGCGAGGCCAAGGAAATAAAATCTGGATGATCGACCGAGAGACATTTAGCACTCCGCTTCTAATGTTCTCCTTGACGTGCTAGTGTATCCCATTCATAGATATGGTTTGATAACTAGAACATCAAGTAAAAGGTCGGACTTCGGGAACACAAAAATCCATAGGGCAACTAGGAAGTAAACCCTACGAAATCCTTATGGGGAGGTGGCCAACTTCATCAATCAAGATATTATAATAACAGGTCTTCCGGCTGGGTGTGTTGGCCACGACATCCACTTTACCGGTTATCGCGCGACCAATATTATAATTCTTGAGAAATATTCCAACCATCATATCTGCCTGAGATTCAGATCTGGTTGGTGTCAGGATATTCCAGACTCATCGAGTCTAGGAAGAAAAACGGAAGTTTGCAACACAAATCGACGAGATGACGTTGCGGGATTCTCGGGAGATGAACTACGATAGCAAGCTCCAAAACATGAGCTGGTTCTGCTACAAACATGTGAACACGTTGTCCAAGACAAGCATGACCACAAAGTAGTCTTATAATAAAACACTACCGAGTTCAGGAGGGGGAACCATCAACGAGGGTATCGAAATCCCTACATAAGTCCGGATTAGCTCTTATGAAGGAACTCCTTCTCCTTGAACAAATCAATCAGTGGCTTGGTGTGCTCGGGACACCTATGGAATGGAGGTTGCAAGTCTCCGAACCACAGAAAACTTCGCACGTATGCATGACTGATTTGGGATGATTCCAGAGGAAGCAAAACTAACTTTCTCAAATTCACGGCGGCAACTTTCACCAAATGCACGTGTATAAGAGGAAGTCACTCCTTACAACCGACATGCTTCATGAGCTAGCATGAAGAAATGCTTTCAAAAGTTTCCAACACTAGCTTAATGTTCAACAAAATCATGGAGGAGATAAGGATGTTGTCAATGGGCTCAACAACAATTCATCTAGGTTTTCTTTTAAAAGGAATTACATAGTTAAGTGAACACGGTGATAGCATTGGTCAGACCCAGGAATATAACGGTGTATGCTCGAGGAAAAACCACGAGTAAGACAACATTACGAGCATCGTTGGTACTGATTTGACTTGACGATGGCCCACACTCAAATCAAAGGATTGATAAGACAATAGGTCCAACAACTGATCACAGGGACCAATCGATGAAGATATCATCTTTCTTCAACACACACTACACAAGAATATCCCTTTGGAACGAACTAAGTCAGGCAAGATTTTATCTTCCAACTCTCCAAGTTGTTGTCTAGCTTAACCAACTAGCTCAGGGATATCTAACACCGATCTTGGAGAGAGGGTGGTTCACAAGAACCCAACTTGATCACAAGCTCAACACAGCGGTCAGGTGACAACCTGGTAATACTTCCGAGAAGATCTTCGGAAAATCACGAACCACCGGTATGTTACTAAGCTTGAGAACAATCTTGCTTTCCAGGGCAAGACGATATGATCAGTAGGGCAAGGGTTTGAAATAATCCTAACTCATCGATCGAGGAGTGAACCAGGAGAATGGACTAGGTAGCACGATCAATCTTAGAATGATGATTCACTAACCAACATGCTAAGAATGAAATTATTATCCTTTAACTACCAAGCAACAAGGTTGCTAGGAGTATTGATTTCACACGCCATGATTCATTTGTCGGCATTCCGGTTACAATAACACAGGAACCGAGGAATGAACAATGATGGCAAGAAGTATCACTGTACCAAGAGTGCATAGGATGGTGTGCAATTCCTATAACAATCTCGATATAAAATATGTAATACTCCAAGGTAGAACAGAGCAAAAGCTGGGTTAGCAATTTGTTCTGCGGAGCACAACTTCTTTGACCCAATCCTGGATATGGAAGAGGTACTGGAGTTTTGTTTCTCCTAGTCATTCCGCGATAGAATGGCTTGACGGACCACAAGAGTAATAGGCATCGATAAACGAACGCACGCATACTCTTGACTATCAACTGATAGACGAAGGTCAGTAGACAACTAAAAAGGGACAACTCCAAGGAACATATAACTTTCTGGGTTGTGGATACATGGGTTGGTATGCCGAACAAAGTTCAACATAATTCTTCCGGATAACCCATGCAGAAAGGTTGAGCTGGCAGAGTCACAATATAGCATGGAGAACTCATAGAGGGCCTGTTGTGATCTTTTGATCCAACAAACTTCTGCCATAAGCGGTTCATAGTATTTGGAAGAAGGAAATACCACGGACCTCAAGGACTATCGCAAAGGTTACTAATAACCTAAGGGAGCTAGCAATTACTATCAACATGAAGTAAGTAGGGTGGATCTCGGGTTCAAAACCCAGAAATAGAATACCTACTACTAAGTGGCATCACGGGATGCTTTCGAGAATGATGGCCAGAATCATCACACTGGGAACACAAATCATGGCTAAATTACTAGATGATCCCCTAAGACACCTAGGGTCATAATAATATCTCCAACATATATGTCAAGGTAACGGAGTACCTCAACTCACTGATTAGTGTGGTTAATCTGGCCCATGGGAACATTGAAACGGGAAGAAAGGATTTGCAATTGCATCAGACTACTTAGAAACCTGGGATGACTCGGACAGCATAACGGCTGTAAATGCTCAGAAGAGATTTGAGACATTCACAAAAATGGTGGCATAACCACTCAGAATCACAATATCAAGGTCTCGAGATCAATAATTAACATACAGAAGTAGTAGGAACTGAAACGAGGCTTAAGTCCAACAATCTATAAGTCTACGGATTAGTAACACGTGATCCTGATAGAAAGAAGAGAAAGCCTAGTTCTTAATCCCCGTAGAAGAGAAGATGATGACTCAGATTAGAAGGCCATGAGGTTTAGGAGTAAAAAGAGCCTTACGTTCCATCCCACAATCAATTCCCTTATATAACTAAAGAATTTCTAGACTCAACTTCGACCAGTTTGGCTTGGTAATCCAACAGGCAGTCAAGCTCTGATACCAACGCTGTCAGGACCCCGACTCAATGCCACATCGATCTAGCATGTAACACCTCATATCACTTTGCGGCCTCACGCACGGTATTCCCACGGGTGTCGCCTTACCCTTGCCCGGGACCGTTTACGCCTTTTGGCACACGTATATGACAGTGTCGCTAGCATCCATATGATAAGGAGCCCGGGCTGACATGGCTAGTCGTAAACCCAAAGTGGCACAAACTTACAGGGACAGGCATCCATGACCCAGCATCGAACGTGTCGGTCATCAGCGAGTGAATCCAGGCTGTAGCACTGGGCTAGCAGGACTTCGGTGAACCGGGCTGTAGCGGGCTAACAGGACTCCGGTATCCATCGCGTGACATTTCCCCGAAGGGACAGACACAGGAACGAAGAAGGACACATGCCGGCCAGCCTAAGTGTTCCGGAGCAGTAGCAAGCTACCATGGCTCGGTGGAAACACTAGGAGACATTTCCCGGTAAGAGAGGCTACTAAGGATAAACAACTAGGTTGTCAGATCCCACACATACCAAGCATTTCAATAACATACACACAATATGCTCGATATGTGCAAATACAACATGGCATCACAACATGACTCTACAACTCAAGTATTTTAATCAATAGGCTCCGAGGAGCGAGATATTACAAACATGGGTCTCATGACCCAACATTCAGAGCATACAAGTCAAAGCACAAGCGGAAGCTATCATGTCTGAGTACAGACATCTATAAATGAAAAAGGCTGAGAAGCCTGACTATCTACCAGATCCTGCCGAGGGCACAAGATCGTAGCTGAGGTAACAAGCTAAACGTCGAAGTCCACGTGGAACTACTAGTGAGACCGAAGTCTCTCTGCAAAAACATAAAATAGGCAAACGTGAGTACAATGTACCCAGCAAGACTTACATCAGAACTAACTACATATGCATCATTATCAACAAGGGGATGGTGGGGTTTAACTGCAGCAAGCCAGCTTTGACTCGGTGGCTATCCTGAACTACGACTGCAAGTAACTCTTTTGAGGTGGCGCACACGAGTCCACATATTCACCATATCAATACACCACTATGGATCCGCTCCCGTCTCCCTACGAGAACGCCATCCATAGCACTCACGCTTATCTTGCGTATTTTAGAGTATCCACTTCACTTGTCTATGAACTATATAAGCAACCCAGAAGTCCTTTTCCGCGGACACGGCTATTCGAATAGATGATGTTAACCCTGCAGGGGTGTACTTCTTCACACACGCTCTCACCACTTACCGCCGTTTACACGACATGTACTCGGCAACCTTCAAGCGGAAGCCCAACGTGGGTGTCGGCCACGGCCTGCCTAAACACTCAAGTCTCTAGTCTAGGTTTATCGCCTATTCGGGTTCCATCCATGAGGAGATCCGGCCGGAGTTTCGCTCACAGCCCCAAACGATGTGAACAGGGTTCCCGAGACACCAAACGGGCGCCCGGTTTACCCGGCCACGTGCCTACCGCATCACAGCCCACCCCTACGGTCAGCGCTGCGCACGGCCTCCAGCATACTACAAACACCAGAAACTACTTGCAACTCCTGGACAGAGGACAAGGGTGATTAAGAAGCCGAGAGGGTCCATTAGTTTCGGGCCCAATGCGTGGTAGTAACTGAATCATGGATCACAAACACAGAACTCAGTTCCTGAGGACGGCTACAATGAGACAACCCACCATGTACTCCTACATGGCCTCTCACCGCTACCTTTACCAAATCGTGTTCACACACTTAGCTCACACACAGTAGGACATGTTCACACACCTCTGATTCATCCCCGATGAATCAGACCCGACTCAACTCTAAGCAGTAGCAGGCATGACAAACAAGCATGGATGAGTAGGCACAACAGGGCTCAAACAACTCCTACTCATGCTAGTGGGTTTCATCTATTTACTGTGGCAATGACAGGTCATGCAAAGGATAAAGGGGTTCAACTACCGCAGCAAATAACAGTTGAATCGATGTTGTCCTAATGCAGTAAGAGAGCAGGAGCGAGAGAGTGGGATTTTATCGGAATGAACAAGGGGGTTTTGCTTGCCTGGCACTTCTGAAGATAACATTGAGTCTTCATCAGTGTCAACGATCACATCATCGGTATCACGTCTATCGGGAGGGGACAAATACCGGCAACACAGAAGGGAACACAATCAATGCAATGCACAATATGATGCATGATCATGACATGGCAAGATGAATGTGTTTTGAGCTAATGCAACTAGCAACAGATTAAATGAAGTTGGTTTGAATACAAGATTCAAATTCAAACTCCATATGTGATTATTCAAATGCCATTTAAATGATTTGTGCTAAACAGCAGTTATAAGTTGTTCTAACATGCATGAAAATGGTACAGATGGATTCCTTGAATTTTTCTGATAATTTTTCATATATAAATTATTTAATTTGGAGTTACGGTTAATTTTCTATGATTTATAGAAGTTTTTACAATTTTCTGGAATTTCATGAATAATAATAAATCCAGAAAATGATTTATGGCGTCAGCACCACGTCACAGTGATGTCAGCAGGGTCAACTGGGCTGGCTCGGGTCAAACCTGACGTGTGGGGGCCACACGTCAGTGACACAGGACCTAATCCCGGTCAAACCCAGCGCTGACTGGGGTTTGACCAGGGGTGGGGGCCCACTGTCAGTGGCTGTGGGTTTAATAGTTGGGTCATTAACACTAATTAAGCGTGCCACGTCGGCAGTCGCCGGAGTTTCGCCGGCGACGACCCAAAACGCGGCGGAGACGCACCAGGGTGGCTCGGGTTTCGTCTATACTGCACCGTTCGGTGCGCCCTTTGGCTCTACGGAGAGCTGGCGTGATGGCGCGTCGGATGGTCGTGGTCTCCGGGCCTGGGGTGGCCGGAGTCGACGGCGGCGAGCTCGCTTGCGGCCGCCGGAGCTCGGGTGAGACACGGGCGACCACTAGGGGGCACGAGAGGGCGAGCTGCGGCAGGCAACGGGCTCGTGGAGACGTTCTGAGCACGATGGTGCACTCAGGTGGGAGCTCCAGTGGCTCTGGCCACGACGGCGACGAGGCACGGCGGCGGCGAGCTTCGGCCGTGGTGGAAGATGGAGCTAGGGGACGAAATCAAGTGCGCGGAGTGAGGGGAAGAGAAGAGGAGCTCACGGGGAGTCGGACGAGACGCTAAGTGGGCTCGGGGACGTCCTGTCGGCGGCGAATTGAACGGCGGCGATTGCAGGCCGTGGCGATGGAGATGGCGGTGATGGCGTGGCTACAGGGCACCCGGCATCGCATGCGTCGTGGTGGAGCTTCATGGGGTCGGGACGGAGCTCCTGAGCTCATCGGAAGGGCGAGGGGTGGCCGGTGGCTATGGATGCGACGGCGGCGCCCTCCGGTGGCTCTCGGTGGTGCTCCAAATCGAGAGAGGGAGAGAGCCAGAGCGAGCAGAAAGAGGGATAGCGGTCGGGGACGACTCCGTGGCGTCGTTAGAGGGCTCGAGGAGGAAGCAGGAGGTGGCCAGGGGAAGCAGGAGGTGGCGCGCGCGGCGGCGTCGCGGTGTCTGTCCTCCTGGCAGGGAGGAAGACGACAGGGGGGGTGGAGATGGGCTGGGCTGGCCAGGTGGGCCTGGTGGGCTCAGAGGTAAGTCCAGGTAAGGTTTCTCTCCTCTGTCTTTTATTTCTGTTTTGTTTTATTTAATTTATTTTGCCACTGTTTTGACTTTAAAATAATTCAAACAATGCCAAAAACTCCTCTGAATATTTTATATTGCTAGATGGACTCTTCCAAAAGCTTATAAAATATTTCAAGGGTATTTGAAATTATATTCTAATTATATGAATATAATTCAAATTCAAATAGCTAATGAATTAAATCCAAAGTCCCAAAAATAATTCCTTAAAAATGTTCAATATTTTGGTTGGGACCAGAACCCTTACCAAAAATTATCAAACATTTAAGAAGAGCATTTTGGAGCAATGAATGAGATTTCTAGGGTTTTTGCCCCTCTTTTATTTAAGTTTTTGAGGCTTCCAAAATTCCTCAGTTCAAGTTTCGAAAATATAGACATGATGCACACATGAAGCTAGCCTAGAGCAATACCAGCAGCTAGGGATGGACAGCCTTCCTCGAAGCTTCGGGCTTTAACTTTGCGGCTATGATAGCGGCGCAAAGCTTGCTGGTTTCGAGCAGCTCGTACAGCAGCCTGAAGACGAGCCTCGTCTTGCCACAGCTGTTCTTGCTCGAGCTCATCATAAGTGAGCACTCGAGGCGATCCGTATACGAGTTCCGTGGGGAGAACTGCCTCTGCTCCATAGACTAGAGCGAAAGGTGTCTGGCTAGTGGCTCGATTTGGCGTCATCCTGATCGACCAAAGAACCACCGGCAGCTCCTCGATCCAGTTCCTTCCGCACCTGTGCAGCCTGTCGAAAGTTCTGGTCTTGAGCCCGCGCAGCACTTCAGCATTTGCCCTCTCTGCTTGACCGTTGCTTCTCGGATGAGCAACAGAAGCGAAGCAGACCTTGGTGCCAAGGTCTTGGACGTACTGCATGAAGGTGCGGCTCGTGAATTGCGTGCCGTTGTCGGTGATGATCCTGTTGGGAATCCTGAAATGGCAAACAATCGACCTGAAGAACTTGACTGTTGACTGTGCTGTCACCTTCCTCACTGGCTGCACTTCCGGCCACTTTGTGAACTTGTCGAATGCGACGTACAAGTACTCAAAGCCCCCGACAGCTCGGGGGAAGGGGCCGAGGATATTGAGCCCCCAGACCGAAAATGGCCAGGATAAAGGGATCGTCTGGAGAGCTTGAGCTGGCTGGTGTATATGTTTGCAGTGGAACTGGCACGCTTCACACTTGGTTACTTGTGCAGTTGCATCTTGGAGGGCTGTCGGCCAAAAGAAACCTTGCCGTAAAGCTTTGCCGGCAAGTGCTCTTGCGCCAATGTGGTGGCCACATATGCCTCCATGTATCTCCGCCAACAGCTTTTGTCCATCTTCCCGGTGAATACACTTCAATTTCACACCGTTGAGTCTTCTTCTATACAGTATGCTATTGACAAACTGGTACATACTTGACTGCCGGGCTACTCTTTACACTTCTTCTTGTTCTTCGGGAAGTTCTCCCGTCTGAAAGAAATGGACAATCTGCTGTGCCCATGCTGGAGCTTGTGGCTCGACAACAAGGACTAAAGGCGCATCTGCTGCTGCGGGAACATCTGCTTCTACAGCAAGGACTTGCAGCCCTGCCGGAGCTTGATGTTCCCCGGCAAGCTTGCCAGAGCAAAACTTGTCGGGAGCGTCTGCTTCAACGGAACAAACCATTAGGCTTGCCGGAGCAGACTGCCCCTCAGCATCCTTGGTGTTGATCTTGGGGACTTTCTTGGCGGCGGCTTCGGGGAGCTCTGCCGGAAAGTAGTCACCAGAAACCAACTTCCTCTTTTTGCTTTGTCCAGTTGATGGTGTTACGGATGGTTGAGTCAACTTAAGCACAAAGATCCCTGGTTCCACAGGTAACTTTAGTGCGGCGCACTTTGACAGGCCATCATCAATATCATTCTGAGCTCTTGGGATATGCTCCATTTGTAGGCCGTCAAAGTGCTCTTCTAGCTTCCTCACTTCATCAACATATGCTTCCATCAACGGACTCTGGTAGTTCTTGTTCACTTGTCAGACGACAAGCTGTGAGTCACCCCAGACAATGAGCTTCTTAATCCCAAGGTCTGCTGCGATTCTAAGACCGGCAAGTAATCCTTCATACTCTGCAGTATTGTTGGTTGCTTGCTCTTTGGGAAAGTGCATCTGGACTACGTACTTTAGGTGCTCTCCGGTGGGTGCGACAAGCAGCACGCCTGCACTGGCGCCTTGCAGCGAGAAGGCACCATCAAAGTACATCAGCCACTCTTTGCTTGCCTCTTTGACGGGGATGCTCGTTTCTGGAATTTCTTCATCTGGGGTTGGCGTCCACTCTGCTATGAACTCTGCCAATGCTCTGCTTTGGATAGTTGAGGTGCTCTCAAACTTGAGGCCAAAGCTTGACAGTTCCAGCGCCCACTCGACAATCCTGCCCGTTGCTTCTGGATTTTGCAGTATCCTCTTCAGCGGAAAGCGAGTGACGACTGTGATCTCATGTGCTTGGAAGTAATGGCGCAGCTTTCTCGAGGCCATGAGGAGGCCGAAAAGCAACTTCTGCACACCAGAGTACTTTGATCTAGCCCCCTGCAGAAGGGAACTGACAAAGTAAACTGGGCTCTGCACCATTCTCCTTGGCATCTTATCATGCTCCTGCGCAAACTCATGTTTGTCAGGACCAAAGCTTGTCGGCGAAGCCCCCTGCTTGTTGTCGGATGGGCCTGCCGTGGTTGCTGGCTCATCATCCGCCTCCCTCTCTGCCACTAACGCAGCACTAACCACTCTTGCGGCTTAGGTGCGACAAGTGTTGGAGTGGAGGACAGGTATCTCTTCCAGTCCTGCAGCGTAGCCTCCGCTTCCGGAGTCCATTTCATTGGACCTGCCTTTTTCAAAATTTTGAAAAATGGCAGGGCGCGCTCGGCAGATCTAGAGATAAACCTACTGAGAGCAGCCACGCAACCGGCAAGCCTTCGTACATCCTTGACGCGCTTTGGTGCTTCGATCTGCTCGATGGCTTTGATCTTGTCGGGATTGGCTTCAATTCCCCGCTGAGACACGAAGAATCCGAGAAGCTTGCCGGAAGGGACTCCAAACACGCACTTCTCGGGATTAAGCTTGAGGTTGATCTTGCGCAGGTTTGCAAATGTCTCATCTAAATCTTGAATCAAGGTCGCTTTGTTCTTGCTCTTGACCACTATGTCATCCATGTAAGCTTCCACATTTCTGTGTATTTGTGGCTCAAAAGCATGGTGGACTGCCCTTGCGAATGTTGAACCAGCATTCTTCAAACCGAAAGGCATCCGTACGAAGCAGTACGTGCCACACGGGGTGATAAATGCGGTTTTCTCTTCATCTTCTTCTGCCATGAAGATCTGATGGTATCCTGAGTATGCATCAAGAAATGAAAGCAAATCACATTCGGCTGTGGAGTCAACAATCTGGTCAATACGCGGCAAGGGAAATGGGTCTTTGGGGCAAGCTTTATTAACATCAGTGAAGTCAATACAAAGTCTCCATTTCCCGTTAGCTTTGCGCACAACAACAAGATTGGCCAACCACGTGGGATGGAGTACTCCTCTGACAAGGCCTGCTGCTTCCAACTTCTTGATTTCTTCTGCGATGAATTCTTGGCGCTCTACTGCCTGCTTCCTGACTCTCTGCTTGACAGGCCGCGCATGAGGACAGACGGCAAGGTGGTGCTCAATCACTTTCCTGGGAACACCGGGGATATCAGACGGTTGCCACGCAAACACGTCGACATTCGCCCGCAGGAAAGCAACGAGCGCGCTTTTCTATTTGGGATCAAGAGTGGCGCTGATGTTGAAGGTACCACCAGTGCCATCCTCCTTGGCGGACACCTTCTTAGTCTCAGGTGGAGCTGCCATTGCCTTCTTGCACTTGCCGGTGGAGCTCGATGGTGCGTCCTCAACGGTAGCGCAGCACTCCGAAGAGGTGCGCTTGCCGGAGTGGGCATCAGAGCTCTTGCCGGACTTGGTCTTCTTCTTCCCCCCGGGAGCTTCAGCGGCAAGTGTCCTTCGTTCTACTGCGGCTGCTGCTTCCCGGTAGATCTTGTCGGCACAGATAAGAGCATCCTTCTTGTCGCCAGGGACAGAGATGACACTTATTGGGCCTAGCATTTTCAGTATGTTGTACGCATAGTGAGAGGCTGCCATGAACTTGGCGAGTGCCGGACGGCCAAGGATTCCATTGTAAGGTAATGGAAAGTCGGCAACGTCAAACGTGACCCTCTCAGTCCTGAAGTTCAGCTCACTGCCAAATGTTACCGGCAACGTGATCTTTCCCTTTGGCTTGCTCCTTCCCGGGTTGATTCCTTGAAATGTGTCGGTCTCTTCGAGCTCGCTGTCAGGGATCTGGAGCTTCTGGAGCACCACGGAGGAGATCAAGTTCAAACCGGCCCCGCCGTCAACTGGCATCTTAGTGACCTTGAGGTTGCGGATTGTTGGTGAAACCAACATCGGCAAGCACCCGACCGCAGTTATGCGATCCGGGTGGTCCTCAATATCAAAGATGATAGGCGTGCTGGACCATTTCAGAGGCCTGCGTGACTCGACGGGTGGTTCTGCTGCATTAACCTCCCGCATCCACTGCTTGAGCTGGCGGTGCAAGGCATGCAGAGAAGCACCACCGTCAACACACAGGACCTCTGTAGCTTTCTGGAACTCCTGCTCATCAGTCTCCTCATCATCCATATCTTCATCGTCGCCGTCATCTTCATCCTTGTCGCGGCCGCGAGGAGGTCTGTCTCCTTGCCGCTTCTTGGCCTTGCCGCGGCGTCCTCCTCGGCCGGGACGTTTCTTGCCAGATCCACCAGCTCCTTCCTGGGCCTTCTCCTTGTCGCGCTGCTCGTATTCAGCTTTCTGTTGCTCAACAAGCTGCTCGACCCTCTTGCAGTTCTGAAGATCATGGCCCTTGGTGCGGTGAATCTTGCAATACTGCTTGTTGGTGCCGTCCTGCTTGTCGGCGACTGCTGCCTCCGCGGCAACCTCCTTACCGGAGTCGCCAGCTTTGGATTCCTTGGCGCCGCCACCGTTGCCGGACTGCTCAACAACTAGCACTTCTTTGCCTTTTCTCCTCCTGTTGTTCCGCCGCCAGTTTTTCCTTGTCGGGGCAGCATCTTCACTGTCAGATCCTCCCGCTCCTATATTTTCTCCGGGGAGTCTCCTCCCTTCCTCACCACGCGCACACTTGTCGGCCAGTGCATATAACTCACTGACGTCCCTGATCTTGCACATTGCCATTTCCTCCCGCATCCTGCGGTTCCGCACGTTCTGATGGAACACGCTGATCACCGCGGCAGGGTGGACGTCTGGGATGTTGTGCTGCACACTACTGAATCTCTGAATGTACTTGCGCAAGGGCTCTCCTTCCTTCTGGGCGAGCAGGTGAAGATCACTCTCCTGGCCATGAGGCTTGTGTCCGCCTGTAAAGGCGCCGACAAACTGATGGCACAGATCAGCCCAAGAGGATATGGAGTTGTCCGGCAAGTGCATGAGCCAGGATCTGACATTGGGCTTGAGCACCAGCGGGAAGTAGTTGGCAAGGATCTTGTCATCTCGTCCCCTGACAGCTTGTACCGCAATGGTGTAGATGCTGAGGAACTCTGACGGATGCGTCTTGCCGTTGTACTTCTCCGGTACGTCTGGCTTGAAGTTCTTTGTACTGGGCCACTGGACTTGCCGCAGCTCACGAGTGAACGCAGGACAACCTACCGCATACGGCAGATCGCCTGGTTCCCCTGGTGCATGCGTGTCAACAGAGGGCCCAGCGCGCTTGTCGGATTGACGTCGCGCTTCTCTTTGGCGCTCAATGCGGGTTCGAGCGTCTTCTTGTTGTCGATCATGAAGAACTTGGCGCTGATCGCGACGAGCTCGTGGATCCGACGATGCAGTTGAGTTGCTGTCGATGTGGATCCGGCGAGTCGGCGATCTTGGCCTTCGGGGCGGTGATTGCATGGTAGTTGCACCTCCGCCCGTTTCGTCGCCACCGGCTCGCGTCCGGCGGTCCTGTCGCGGCGGCGACGCGCTTGGCCGCCGTGGAGCGTCGCCGTTGGCGTAGCTGATGAGACTCTGGATGGTGTCCCTCCATTCGTCGATCTTGTCGGACATTGGAGGGTAATCTAGGAGAAGTTGAGCTCGCGCCAAAGCTTCTGCTGGAGTGGTGGGTGGCAGTGGCGGATGGCGCGAGGAGCGGGACGTGCTCAAACTTCTAACTATGTTAGAAGGAGCAGTATCCCGTCCAGGCGACCGCGCCCCGCTCATGCCAGCACGCTGGCGTGCATGCTGGTCTTGAGCGGCCCGAGATCCACCAGCTTGGTCTTGGGCTATCATGCGTATGGCACTGCTAGCGCCATGACGCTGTTGATCTTGCGCCTCCTAAGAGTGGCGTGGAACATGTACAGTCGCCGAGGTTTGTGCAGCCTTGTTCTTGGACCTGGCGGCATCATGAGCTTCCTCGTCGACGTCCTTTCTTCCGCCGGCGTCCATCCCACCACTCGTTTGCTCCAACGGTGTCGGAAGTGACGTGGATGGAGCGGCTGCCGCCGAAGTCTTCTTCTTCAGTGGCATGTTGATGAAGGGAATAAGGATCTAGCTCGTGTGAACGCCGGATCTGGTTCACACAATCTCGACACCCCCTACCTGGCGCGCCAAAGATGTCGGGGAAACTGATCCACGAACACCTATGGAGCCGGCGGACCGAGCCCCTTTCAGTTCGGCGGGGGGCGGAGATCGCATGAAGAGCCGATCGAGGCGAAGCACACGAGCAGTTTACCCAGCTTCGGAGCTCTCCGGAGAGATAACACTCCTACTGCTGCTTGTCTAGTTGTATTATCTGGTGTTCTTGCTCTCGAGCGAGAGTGTGTGATGTTTCCTGTGCTACGAATGAATCGAAGCCGATTGTCTGAGGCTCCGAACCGAACCCCCTCTATGTTGCGCATGGGCCTCCTTTTATACGCTAAAGGGGTCACCGACAGGTGGCAACGCAGAGGAGGGTAAAAACATAAAAAGCGAGGTAGTTGGTACAGTTGCTTGTACAGTGCACCCTACCTAACCCTGACGGCAGGAGACAAGGGCATTAAATGCCCGTCTGAGTCGCCCGAACAGTGCAGAAAAGGACCGTTAGGGGCGCCACCGTTCGCCATGATGGCGATCTTGTCAGCTTCGCATGCCACTGCGCACCGCTGGCTGCACAGCCTCCCGCCACGCGCGCCCGGAGAGGCCCCCAGAACGACACGTTGGTGGATGCGCTGGAGCATGGGCGCAGAGTGGCCGCCTGCCGCGGCAAGCGCCTTGCCGCTGTTGTTATCTTGCCGGGTCCAGAAGCTCGTCGCTCACCGGGCCCCGGGGTACCTTGTTTAGTCTTCTCGGCAAGCTCCTCTTTCCGGGGGCTTGCTGCCTTGCCGGAGCGCGTGGCGCATCGCGGCAAGTTCCTTGGAGCGCCTTGGTTGGCCTTCTCGGCAAGCTCCTCTTGCCGGGGTCTTGTCTCCTTAGCTTAAATACTTTGTTATTGGATGGCTCCAAGGGAACCTTGGGGGATCTTGGCGTTCGCCCGGCAAGCCTTTGCCGCGGGGTGCTGCAACTGCCCGTGCACAAGTTCGGGGTACTAGGGTACCCCTATTCTAGTACACCGACACATACATCAAGTGTTCTCAAATCCTTAAAGACTCAATCCGATAAGATAAATCCAAAGGGAAAACTCAATCCATCAAAAGAGAGTAGAGGGGGAGAAACATCATAAGATCCAACTATAATAGCAAAGCTCGCGATACATCAAGATCGTACCACCTCAAGAACACGAGAGAGAGAGAGATCAAACACATAGCTACTGGTACATACCCTCAGCCCCAAGGGTGAACTACTCCCTCCTCGTCATGGAGAGCGCTGGGATGATGAAGATGGCCACCGGAGAGGGATTCCCCCTTCGACAAGGTGCCGAAACTGGGTCCCGTTTGGTTTTTGGTGGCTACAGAGGCTTGCGGCGGCGGAACTCCCGATCTATTCTTCTTTCTGATGTTTTTAGGGTATATGGACATATATAGGCGAAATAAGTCGGTTAGGGGTGCCACAAGGGGCCCATGAGGGTGGGGGGCGTGCCCAGGGGGTAGGGCGTGCCTCCCTTCCTCGTGGCTTCCTCGAAGCTTCCGTGACGTCTACTCCAAGTCTCCTGGATTGCCTCCGTTCCAAAAATAACTCTCCCGAAGGTTTCATTCCGTTTGGACTCCGTTTGATATTCCTTTTCTCCGAAACACTGAAACAGGCAAGAAAACAGCAATTTGGGTTGGGCCTCCAGTTAATAGGTTAGTCCCAAAAATAATATAAAATTGTTTACTAAAGCCCATAAACATCTAAAATATATAATATAATAGCATGAATACTTCATAAATTATAGACACGTTGGATACGTATCAGCATCCCCAAGCTTAATTCTTGCTCGTCCTCGAGTAGGTAAATGATAAAAGAGATAATTTAGAAAGTGTGAATGCTAGCAGGTGCACAAGTTTGATCAATGATAATTTCAATCACCTTTTCTAGCATCATCATATGTCATAAAAATAGCTCATCTCATAAAACTTTCCATGATCAAGTAACAAACTATCCACATGTTAAAGTATAGATCATAAACTTTCTTGAAAACTAACAAACCGTGTTATTAGTCGTCAAACAATTACAATTCATCTTATTTTCAGGAAGCACTACTAGGAAACGGCATGCTAGTGGCGCACCAAATTTTCCTTCTAATGGCGCACTACCGGTGCGCCACTGGCATCACGCCATTATAATTAAATTCTAATGGCGCACCACTAGTGCGCCATTAGTATCTGGTGTTCTAATGGCGCACCACGTAGTGCGCCATTAGTATAGCCTGCAGTGCGCCATTAGAATGCCTCCCGGGGGGCCATATGTACCCATGTGCTTTGGCATTCTAATGGCGCACTAGCTATTAATGCGCCATTAGTGTGATGATCATAGTGCGCCGTTAGTGTCTTGTGTGGTGTGCCATTAGTATGAATATTAGGTTTTATTTTTTTTTGCTTTTCTGATTTTTGCAGAGGTTACAAAATATATTATTGGACAGAGTATAGACAGCAGCACACAGCAACATCAGATTCATCGAATACAATAGAAGATTAGTCTCCGAATACAATTCATCATATTAGTCTCCGAATTCAAAAGACCGAACAAAGATAAAACATTACAAGTCTCAAGACAGCGAGTATCGAGTTTTCCTTCACATTACAAGTCGATATTGATCATCTAAACTACCATCACATAGAAGAGAGCTGTGGTCATCACGATGAGCATCATCGCGATCAAACTGGTCTTCATCCGGTTCCTCCAACGCTCCCTCCTCTCTCCCGCTAGATAGCGGGCGTATCTACATTCGGCCTCCGCCCTAGTGGTGTACCCTTTGTAACTGTTACGCTGAAACGGTGAACCTGTCCGACCTCCCAGTCGTCGTAGACCGGACCTTACCCTTGTACACGACATACGACGGCATCTCTATGCACAAGCCAAACAACAGATAATACATAAGCAATATGTAAGTATGCAACAAAAGGATAGGAAGAGAAAAGCAAGACATTAATAGCACGATTCATGGTCCTACTAATAAATAGCATCGATTACATCTAAGTTGAACGACTGTCCAAACCAAAGAGACATACGAATTCATTAAAGTATAATTACAACATGAGCCAATCAATGTTTCAGAACTACACATCACTACTTTCGACTCGACTCATCGGACAGGAACGTGGATGAAGCCGCCGTCTGTCGTGATGGTCATGAAATCGCGGTTGTTGTCACCCTGCATTTGTAGCGTTTCATCTATCTCACTGTTGGACGGTTGATATCTTCCCGAAGGACATCTTGATGGATGATGTCCGCAAACTCCGACTGGATGCGAAAGAATTCTTGTCTGAGGTCCGCGTCCTGGACTGCCGACAAGCTCGCGGCCCAATCTTGAGATTATCTGGTAGCAGAAGTTGATGATGGTCCCTTACGATCGCCCGCATGTGATGGAGGGCGTAGTAGGCATCCTTCTGACCGCCAGGCGGCTGCTTGACGCAGCAGAACTTCGTATTGTGTGAGAACATGTGCTTGCCGTACTTATGAACTGCCCTGGTGAAGGTGCCTCCAGATTTGGTGTAGCCGGGGAGAACATCATCAAGAACTTTCTTGACATTTGTGTAGTCTATGTTGGAGTTACGGTTCGGGTCGATATTCGTGGCCATGGAATATTTCAGGCTTAAGAGGATGAGTGTGCAATGTGTGTCACTGCACAGAACACGGAATGTTAGAAAAAAAAGAACGATCGAAATCTAAGAAATCATATGTTACGGGGCGGTTAAGGGATGACTTACTCGGGAAAGTAAGCCACAAGGAAGTTATCCTTATCTAGGTTTGCCAGAATGATACTTTCGAGGTGTGAACTCGCAACTTGGCGGTCCCCAGCGCTGCTCAAGTTCTTGGCACGCATGTAGAAGGGGTCGACTATCACGATGTCCGGGGTCTTGTCTCTAATGATCCGCATCTCCATACTCGGCGAATACAGCCGAACGAAGGTGTAGTGCAGCGGATGAAGGTTAAACATAGCAAAGATGTCATCAAACCGGAGCATGATCGTACCCCCAATGTCTCCATCCACAAAGCCCTTGCCCTCTGGCACCTTGGCCACGAAAACCGGGTATGCCACATCCTTCTCTCTGAGACGCCGCTTCTCCAAAGAAAGAACACTGTTGTGCAGACTCCGCATAGCACCGGTTGCAGCATTCAGCATATTTGGCGGTAGCCATGGTTTTAAATAGCGGATAGCGGGCTGGTAGCGGATTGGTATCCGCGTAGCGGAATGCGGATAGCGGGTGATATTGCGGGCGCTATGTCCACATAGAGGATTTGTAAAAACACTAGATTGTTGTGTATATTTTTAGATCCTTCACAAAAAGTAATTTCATTTAATTTGATCAATAGCGGACGCTATTGCGCTAGCGCTATTGCGGACGCAATAGCGGTTGCTATCTCCGCTATTTGAAACTATGGCGGTAGCATCGCCCTACCCGCCACATGCACCCTCCTCGAGATATCCTTAGGTGAAGGTGGCCCGTCCTGAGCATGGATCGAACTCGGTGTAGGCTGGCTCGCACCGGCGCCCTTTTTAGTCTTTCGTTTCCATCCCTTCTTCTTGATCTCCTGTAATGGGACCGAGTTCTGCTCACAGACCGCCTTCTTGAGCGTGTTGGGGCTGATAATATTTCGCACCTTAGCTATCTGAGGCTCGGTGAAGGCGGGAGCTGGAGGCGTGTCCTGAGAACTGAACGCTAGACGACGCCTGTTGCAATTGGAATTCTCCGCCGTACCAGCTAGATCGCGGTGGTCTTGGTTGGGTTCTTGAGAAAGAGGCCCGCAGAACTCGTCAGCGTACCCATGTTCGGCAAAGTACTTATCAATGTTGGTAAATGTACCGTCGTCGTTGTCGTCGCCATCCGGATCCTGTGCCATAGGGCTGTCCGGATCCTGTGCCATAGGGATGTCCGGCAGGTCCGGTAGCGTTGCGGCGTTCTTGCCATGGCTTGGCGCCGGCACAACTAGCGGTATTGTCTGTGGGGTGGTGTCCCCCGCCCCCAAATGAATCTGGCTCTTCGGCCAAAGCAGGGGCCAGTTTACGTAGGCGCTGAGGGTCATCTCATCTTCTTCGTCGGCCCCAGTGGGTCGAATCAGAGGTAACAGCTCGTCGCAGCCTGGCAGCACCCAAACCACTTCAACCCTATACATTGTGGGTGGCATCAGATTACCGTGGAACATGGGGTTGCCCGATTGAACGATTCTGCCCTTGGCGACATCGACCAACTCGGCGCCCACGAAGTGCAGAAGAGTGCAAGGAACGTCGGTGGTGCCCTGCGAAAACATGTACAGGGCGTCAGGGATGCCCAGTCAAAGGCAAGGAGATGAAGTCATCGGCCGAGAGGCTTAGTTACCATGATGCCGTCGAGCTCGGCTAATGTCGAGGCACTGCCAACGGCAGGCGTGCAACTGACGGAGGGGGCGCTTGTTGGTGAGGTGTCGGCCGGCGTACACCCGGGTGCATTAAGCTCCAATGCCCGTGCCGGCGCCGGAGACACGAATACCTCCTCCGCCGGAGACACCAATGGCGCCGCCTCCACGCTGTGCGAGTTGCTGGCCGTGAAGCTGGGAACCGGGGGAGGCCCCTGTTGGCCGCCCGCAATCCACGTCGTCAGCGCATGAATCAACGTAGGCACCATGGCGTTGAGCATCGTTCCAAGTTGTTGTTGCACTTTCTCTTTGACAAGCTCCAGAATCCGCGCCACTTGTGCCTTGAGTTCTTCAACCTCGCACGTCTAGCTTTCCAAGCTGGTCTTTTTCTCCTTCCGCACACCAGCGGTATAGTATGACCCCCATTTTGTGGACAAGCCTTTGCCAGCCACACGACCAGCTGACGTCGGCTTAGTGACCTTATCCTTGTTTTTCATTATGTTCAACGCCCTATTTAAAGGGGTGTCGAAAGGGCAGCTCTTAGACGACCCCGCGCTACTGCTTTCAGTGTCCTGCGAAAGGAACGTGAACCATTTAGAAATATTGGGGATTAATTAGAGTGTAACCATATGGAGCTAATTACGCGGGGGTGTATTCCTTACCAGAAGAAGCTCAAGCGCCCTGGTCTTCGGATCCGTGGTAAGCTCCTTTGTTATCGGGTCCTCTTGTACCGGGCCCTAACATAGTTCCTGGTCTGCTTGTCACCGCTGTATTTCTCGAAGCGGGGCGGTAGGCCTTGCTCGGCACGCTCCGCGTCCTCCTTGTCCCATATAGGCTCCGCCACTCTGTAACCGCCGGGACCGAGTTTGTGTTCCTCTAAGTTCAACTCCCGCATTTCTTTCCCCCACTGACTTGATTCGGAGGTTGCACTGCTCTCGCACTTGATCTTGAACTCCTTGTACTCATCTTCGCTCATCAAAGGATATTCGCCTTGATCTTCTCATAACTATCACCTTTATCAATCATTCTCTTCACCGCGCTTTTCCAAGTAGACAGGGCCGTGCTCATCTTCGTGAGGGCAGCACTGTTCACTTTATTCCCTGAGAGGCGTGTGTTTTCAAATTCGGTGGGGAACTTGTATCGTTCATGCAGCTTCGTGAAGAGGACGTTGCGCAAATTCCCTCGGTCCTTATGCCTAAGGTTCTCGGTGTTGATCGAGACGGTGCTCCGGAGAATGCACCCGAGCTGAACCGAGTACCCCTTGACTATATGTTTGGGCTCCGTTGGATTCCCGTTGGAGTCCACTTGAGTGAATTCCTCCTTGAGGGTGCGGAGCGCATTCGGGCGCCGGTCCTTCCTTTCCTTCTTCGGTTGGCTGCCATCTGTGTGTGCGCCGCCATCATCAGTGGTGGCATCCTCGGCAGCACCATCAGTGGTGTCATCCCCGACGCCACTAGGGGTTGTGTAATCAGGATCGGTGTCTTCCGCGGCGTCCTCATAGCGGTGAGGTTGTTGCTCCATCTCCTGGGACAGCTCCTAGAATTGCTTGCCGCCCGAACCACCGGCCTCATCGTTGTGGGCCATGTTTCGCTCTAAATAGGAAAAAAGTTTGGTCAAAAAGTTGGTTATTGTCAAGGAACAAGATCATGGTCTCATCATTTAGGGTTTGTTGACACCAAGGCACCCTAAAAGCCTAAGCTTTCATCATTTAGGGTTTGTCGACGCCGAGGCACCCTAAAAGCCTAAGCGTACATCATTTAGGTTCTCATTGACACCGAGGCATCCGGGGCAGCCAAGTTAAGTTTTCATCATTTAGGGTTTATCGATGCCGAGGCACCCTAGGTTGGGCCTAATCACTTGGCACTAATCACTTGGCTCTATTTCCACCTATGTTGGGTTTATCATCTAGGGTTTATCGATGCTAAGGAGAATTCTAAGTTGGGCCTAATAACTTGGCTCTATTGCCACCTATGGTTTAATGCAGCAAGAATGGCAGGGCAGTTGATCCTACTTAACTAAATACTAAGATACCCCGGCCCATGCTATACTAAATTCTAACTATAACAAGGATACTCACTGCACTAGACATCAAAGGGCTGTCCAAAAGCAAACTCAGCTCCCATTTGTTGCTCAAGTAAATAGCAGGCATGCCTCACATGTTTTTGTTCTAGAAAAACAAAGACTCCGGCTTCGACAGCATAATACAGAGTACTGAACCAAGCATTGTGAATACAAGATCCTCCACCACTGCAGGTAACACCAATAGCCACAGGGATCCCTAACTTAGTCCAAAATGACATGGCTAGGTCTCAGGTTTTCCCCACTATAAACATGGAAGAACACACATAGAGATCCATGGATCGCACCCTGCCCCCAGCTACGCGTTGTACCGATCATGCCCTGGCACCTGCGCATCAACACGGCAACTAATCACACGGCCGCATCCACCCTCTCACGCGCCAGCCCACCCACCTACGCATCGCGTCAGAGCGCAGCCATGGCATTCAATCAACACACGACCAGTATAAATCTGCTCTAATTTCGCAGGCCCGGAGGAGCAGGGGACGGATTCGGCATGAATACGCAGCAGGGCGGGCTGGGGAAGAAGGAGGGAGGGGGGAGTGTTGGGGCGGGCGGCGCTTACGGATTGCTCGGAGTGCCAGGCGAGGCCGCGACAACTAGGAGATGGGATTAGGGTAGGGTCGCCTCACTCACCTGCTGGCTAGTGCGCCGGCGTCGGGGAGAGGCGGGCGGGTTCAGGTGGCGTGAGCAAGGAGGTTGGTCGGTGCGGCGGTCCTCGATCTACGGTGGCGGTCCTCCTCAATCAGCGGCGGCGGTCCTCCTCGAGAGTCACTTGGCAGCAGCAGCTTCCCAGCCCGTCGGGGCACTCCTCCCTGGTCCGGACTGGCCACGCTGCTCGGGGACGGCGAAGGAGGCGAGGGGGGCGACGAGGGTGACGGCGAACACGGGGGGCAGCGGGTGAGATCGATGAGGCAGGGGAGAGATTAGAGAGATTGGGGATTTAGTGTGGGGGGAAGCTTTCTAATGGCGCACCACCCCCTCGTGCGCCATAAGTACGACTATTCTAATGGCGCACCACCCCTCGGTGCGCCATTAGAATTTTGTTTTAATCTAGCCCACTAGCCATATCTACAACCTAACCCTATCTACAACAGAACCCACCCACTAGCCCGATTGGTCAGCACGCAGCACACACACCAAGAGGTCCTGGGTTTGATTCCTAGGCTCCCCAATATTTTTTTATGCATTTGAAATGCTGTTTTTTATGTTTATTTGTGTTTAAATATGTTCAAACTTGTTTAAATCATAACAGTAATATATTTTTATAAAAACAGTAATAATTTAAAAAAAAATATGTTCAAATTTGTTACTTGAAAATATCATCGGCGTCGGCGGTGGAGCGGGGGAGGGTGCGGGGGGTGCCCGTTGGCGGCGGTGGAGCGGGGGAGGGTGCGGGGGGGGGGTGCTCGTCGGTGGCGGTGGAGCGGGGGAGGGTTGCGGTGGGTCGTCGGCGGCGGTGGAGCTAGCGGGGGAGGGTGCGGGTGGGATCGAGATGGAGGGGGATCGAGATCGAGATGGAGGGGGATCGAGATCAAGTGTCCTCGTGAATTAAAAAAGTGCCCATGAAATTTAAAAATATTCATGATATCAAAAAATGCCCATGAAATACAATCGAGAAATGAAGACTACGATTTAAATACAATCGATCTTAGCTAGCTATCTGTTCACAATCTTCTTGCCCTTGTTTTTTGCAAATGGAGTTCTTCTGTGGAACGGACGTCCTTTAGGTAGGGTGGTCCTGCTTCTTCTTGTGGTGTGTGCTGCTACTTCATCGTCGTCGTCATGTTCGATCTTCGGGTCGCCGTACTTGTCGAAGTCTTGATCATTGGCTACTCCATCCATTCTGATGATCTTCCTTTTGCCTCTCCTCACGACAACACGACTGGGCTTTGACGGGTCGGTAATGAAGAAGCATTGGTCCACTTGGGAAGCTAGTACCCATGGCTCATTTTTCGCGGTGACGTTTGCGCCCGCGGTCTTGGATTTGGCTTCGGGTATAACCATGGTGGTGAAATACCGGTCTTCTTTTAGGACGCTCTTGGCCCATCTGACACGGAACATTGGGACCTTCTCTCCAGCGTAGCTCAGCTCCCAGATCTCCTCGATCCTTCCGTTGTATCTGTCCTTGTCGTTACCGGTGTAGGATTCCATCGTTACCCCAGAGTTCTGATAACCATCACTCTTCATGTCCTTGTCCTCGGTGTAGAATGTGTAGCCGTTGATATCGTACGCCTCATAGGTCATCAGGTTGTGCTCGGCGCCCTGTGACAAGGCGCATATGAGTTGTTCTTTCGTGGAAGAATCCTCATGTAAAGGGTACGGCAGAAGCTTTTGCTTGAACCAACGCGTGAAACATGAGTTGTGCTCTTTGAGTATATCTCCTTCCGTCCTCTGTTGGCCTTGGTCATTGTACGTCTTCTCAATAAAGGTTTTGTGCTCTACCACCCAAGGATCGACCACGTCTATGTGTTGTAGCGCGACTAGGTTTGCTCTTTCAAAGTCGGCGAGTCGACCCTCGAAGTCGACATGCATTTCGCGGCGACCCTCACGGTGACCCCATCCAGCGAGCCTGCCGAGGTGCCTGTTGACGGGCAGACCAACGGGGTTCTCGATGCCTAGATAATTCGTGCAGTAGGAGATGCACTCTTCGGTCAGAAAGCCCCTGGCTATACTTCCCTCTGGACGTGACATGTTGCGAACGTATCCTTTGATGACACCATTCATCCTTTCGAACGGCATCATGCTGTGCAGGAACGTCGGCCCGAGTTGGATGATATCCTCCACGATATGGACCAGCAGATGCACCATAACGTCGAAGAATGCGGGCGGGAAGTACATCTCAAGCTCGCATAGTATCACCACGATCTCTTCCTGTAGCCTTCTGAGTTGCCTCACGCCAATCGACTTCCGAGAGATGACGTCGAAAAAGTTGCATAGGCCAAATAGCATTTCACGGACGTGCGCGTCCATGATCCCACGGATTGCAACTGGAAGTATCTGCGTCATCAGCACATGACAGTCGTGAGACTTCATCCCGCTGAACTTCTGCTTCGCTGGGTCTAGGTATCTGCTTATCTTCCCCGCGTAACCGTAAGGAAGTTTTACTCCTAGGAGGCAGGTGAAAAACTGCTCGATCTCCTCCTGACTTAGAGTGAAGCACGTGGGAGGGTAGTCATTTCCGGTCTTCTTGGCCTTTTTGCCTTTGCGACGACTTTCTGTGTCCTGCTTCGCCTCATCATCATCATCATCATCATCATTAGCGTGAAGCTCCTGCCTGATGCCCATTGATTTCAAGTTTGCCCTTGCTTTCGGCCCATCTTTGGTCCTCTCTGGCATGTTGAGCAGGGTACCAAGCAGACTCTCGCACACGTTCTTCGTGATATGCATGACATCAAGGCTGTGAGGCACACGGTGGATCTTCTAGTACGGCAAGTCCCAGAAAACAGACCTCGTTTTCCATACCTTCAGCAGCGGCTCTGGCACCTTTCGCTTCTTTCCCGGTTCTGGCGCCTTTTGCTTCTTTCCCGGCAGTGGGCAGTCTTTCCAATTTTTCAACAGCTCATCTATTTCCTCGCCGCTCCTCGTACACGGGCGTTTTCGGGGTTCGGTTTCACCATCGAACAGATCCTTGCGTTTCCTCCACGGGTCATCGTCGCGAAGCCACCTTCATTGTCCCATGAACACGGTTTTTGAAGACCCGGGATCTCTATCTAGTTGGCGATACGTTGTGTCATCCATGCACCTTACGCATCCAGAAAATCCGTGGACTACCTGCCCCGCGAGATATCTATAACCGAGATAGTCGTGCACCATCATGAGCAGTGCGGCTCTCATAGGGAAATATTCTTTCTCTGCGGCGTCCCACGTATTGGCTGGCGTTTTCCACAGCGTGTCTAGCTCCTCCTTCAGCAGCCCCAGATACAGATTGATGTTGTTCCCTGGTTGTTTCGTCCCTTCAATTAGCATACTCATGTGAATGCACTTCCTCTTCATGCACAACCAGGGGGGAAGGTTGTACATCCACACAAACACAGGCCAAACGGGTTGACTCCATTGGTGCTCACGCCCAGCACGATGTTCCTTGGATCCTTCCCAAATTCTGGGTATTTGAAGTTCAACGCTTGCCACTGGCTCGCATCCTTAGGGTGACTCAGCATCTTGTCTTTTTTATTTATCTAAGGATCATTTCCGTCATCTTCCCACTTCTTATCCTCCCTATCCGCGTGCCAACGCAGGAGCTTTGCTACCTTAGGGTGCGTGAAATACCGATGCAGACGAGGAGTGATCGGAAAGTACCACACCGATTTTCGAGGAGCTTTCTTCCTCTTCTTGTATCGAGTGACGCCGCACACCGGACATATGGTAGACTCCGCATGCTCGTCCCGATAAATGATACAATTGTTCATGCACACATGGTATTTCACGTGCGGTAAATCCAGAGGACACACGATTTTCTTCGCCTCCTCGAAACTGGTCGGGCACTTGTTCCCCTTGGGAAGACGTTCGTGCCAGAATGACATGTTCTCGTCGAAGCATGCGTCGGTCATTTACCTTCATCTCCAAAGCCATGAGCGTTACTTTCAGGCGGGTATCCTCGGGCCTGCATCCTTCATACAATGGAGTAACCGCGTCTATCTCCAGTTGATCCAGCTTGGCTTTCTCTCGGGCGGCAGCTCTTGCGTTATCCGTCTGCTTGAGAAGCAGCTCTTGAATATGAGGTTCCTGCACCCAGCCTCCATCATCGTCTGCTCCGGCATCTTCATGATCATGCCCTTCGTCTTGATCTTCCTCATCATCATGTACGACATCTTCTACATGATGACTATGTACAGCATCACTGTCGTGATCATGTCCTGGAGATTCTTCGTCTTCTCGCCCGCCCTCTCCGCGGTGGTACTTGTCTTGTTGCCCTTCCTCATTTCTTGCCCGCCCCCCATGGACGACTTCATAGTTATCTTCATCACCTTGCCACCGATAGCCATCCATGAAACCATGCAAGAGCAGGTGGTCCCGCACCTGCCCGGAATCCGGGTCCGCAATAAGGCTCTTCAGCTTGCATCTTCGACACGGACATCTTATCTCTATCTCGTTCTTTTGAAGCATCTCGGCCTTCGCGGAGCTCAAAAACCTATTCACGATGCCTTCAGTCATCGTGCGGACCATGGTCGCCTGCGGGGTAGAGCAAAACGATATTTTAGAACCAAGAAAAAAAATTGCCATGACCTTCCCTAAAAATAGGACCAAAAAGAATGCAGAGTGCCAAAATTGTTGCCGAAACGGAAATGAATCAAAACATTTCGGCAAAATATTGGCAACTATCGCATTTCAAATACCGGTACCTTCAAACACAAACATATATGCAACACCACAAAACACATGCAACACCACAAACATACATAGATGTAGCTAGGCCACAAAAAGTGCATGTGCACGTTGTTGGAGCGAGCTAGGGAGAAAAAAGTAGATCTACATCATGAAGATAGCTTTCCCCTTACTTACCTATCAAAAAAAAGGTAATTTCACCACTTAATTTTGATGAATCTATGGTGGAAATGAGGTGAGGAGGAGTCAGCCGAAAGCTTGGAGAAGGAGGTGGAGGAATGAAGTGGGGAAAGTGAGTGGGTAGGTGTGGGGCTGTACAAAATATCTTGTTGGGGTCCCAGGTTACTAATGGTGCACCACCAGCAAATGCGCCATTAGTAACCCTGGTTACTAATGGCGCACCTGCAGGTGGTGCGCCATTAGTAGTTTTGCAAAAAAGTAAAAATAAATAAATATATATACTAATGGCGCACCGGGTAATAGTGCGCCATTACTAGTTTAAACTAGTAATGGCGCACTATGAAACGGTGCGCCATTAGTAGTTTTGCAAAAAAAGAATAATTTTTTTACAGTAATGGCGCACTGTCTGCCTGGTGCGCCATTACTAGTTAGAACTAGTAATGGCGCACTTCGACCTGATGCGCCATTAGTTTGTATGGAAAAATGGAAAAAAAGATTAATACTAGTGGCGCACCCTGTTTCTGGTACGCCATTAGTGTCTTCCACACTAATGGCGCATCACCAACCGGTGCGCCATTAGTATATAGTAGTGGCGCACTGCTTCCATGGTGCGCCATTAGTATCAATCCTATCTATAGCCCTTTTCCTAGTAGTGAAGAGTCTATGTCAGAGCTTTGATTCAGCAAACTTCACATACTCAACTATCATTTAGTCTTTCATAATTGCTAACACTCACGCGATATTTACGGGTTCAAAGTTTTAATCAGACACGAAGAAAGATAGGGGCTTATAGATTCGCCTCCCAACCTTTTACCTCTAGGGTAATGTCAACAATAATAGTTCATGATGCCTTACATCCAATTGGATATATATATATATATATATATATATATATATATATATATATATATATCAGGATCTTTCCAACACAATGTGCTTGCCAAAGGATAAAATGTAAAAAGGAAAGGTGAAGATCACCATGACTCTTGCATAAGGTATAAGACAAGAATAAAAGATAGGCCCTTCGCAAAGGGAAGCAGAGGTTGTCATGCGCTTATATAGTTGGATGCACAAAATCTTAATGCGAAAGAAAGTCACTTTATATTTCCACTTGTGATACGAACCTTTATTATGCAGTCCGTCGCTTTTATTGCTTCTACATCACAAGATCGTATAAATCTTATTTTCTCCACACTAATAGATCATACATATTTAGAGAGCAATTTTTATTGCATGCACCGATGACAACTTACTTGAAGGATCTTACTCAATCCATATGTAGGTATGGTGGACTCTCATGGTAATACTGGTTTAAGGGATGTTTGGAAGCACAAGTAGTATCTCTACTTGGTGCAAAGAATTGGCTGGCATGAGGGAGAAAGGAAAGCTCAGCATGTTGAATGATCCATGACAATATACTTTATTTCAGATATAAGAAAACATAACCCATTACGTTGTCTTCCTTGTCCAATATCAACCTTTTGACATGTCATATTTTAATGAGTGCCCACAATTACAAAAGATGTCCAAGATAGTATATTTATATGAGAAATCTCTCTTCCCTCAATATTCTTTCATGAATCGTTCAAGTGACCAATACGATGTTTGCTAACCTTCAATAAATTTACCACCTCTACTTCTTATATGTGAAACATATATAATTTCAGATTTATTATATTCAATTCATTCAACTATTTACTCATAGGATATAAGTGAAGCACATGAGTAAATGACAAACTACTCCCAAAAGATATAAGTGAAAGATCAATGAGTAGTTAAATAATTATTTAGCTATGTGAAGACTCTCAATTTAATAATTTCAGATCTTGATATTTTATTCAAACATAAAGCAAAACAAAATAAAATGACATCTAAGAATAGAAAACATCATGTGAAGAAGCAAAAACTTAGGATCAACCGATACTAACCGATAGTTGTTGAAGAAGAAAGGTGGGATGCCAAACAGGGCATCCCCAAGCTTAGACGCTCGAGACTTCTTGAAATATTATCTTGGGATGACTTGGGCATCCCCAAGCTTGAGCTTTTGTGTCTCCTTAATTCCTCTGATATCACGGTCTCCCTAAATCTCAAAAGCTTCATCCACACAAAACTCAACAAAGACTCGTGAGATAAGTTAGTATAAACCAATGCAAATACCTTATCATACTCTACTATAGCAAGTCACTAAAATTATTATTCAACATTGCATACTAAATACCTCTGCATATTTAATAGTCCTATCCTCAAATAGAATCATTAAAGAAGCAAACATATGCAAACAATGCAAACATAACAGCAATCTTTCTTAACAGGACAGTCTGTAAAGAATGCAGCAAGATCCATACTTCCCTAGCTCCAACAATTATGAAAGAAAATTACCACTGTAGTAAATTTATCAGAGCTTATTATGCAAAAGGTTTCAACATTTTATCACATTCTGAATTTTCTATGGAATTTTTTCAACAGCCTTAAACTTCTGTTTTCAAACAGCAACATGAAGACTTGTAAAATTGGCACAGTAAAGGCCATCAATGCCACTTTTATTGTAATAAAAGATGCAAAACATTGTTCTAAATAATAGCAAGCAAATCCTAACAAAATAAATTGATGCTCCAAGCAAAACACATACCATGTGGTGAATAAAAATATAGCTCCAAGTAAAGTTACCGATGAATGAAGACGAAAGAGGGGATGCCTTCCGGGGCATCCCCAAGCTTAGGCTCTTGGTTATCCTTGAATATTTCCTTGGTGTGCCTTGGGAATCCCCAAGCTTAGGATCTGGCCACTCCTTATTCCATAGTCCATTGAATCTTTACCCAAAACTTGATAACCTCACAACACAAAACTTAACAGAAAACTCGTAAGCTCCGTTAGTATAAGAAAATAAATCACCACTTAGGTACTATTGTGAACTCATTCTAAATTCATATTGGTGTAATATCTACTGTATTCCAACTCATCTATGGTTCATCATGCCCGATACTACTCATAGATTCATCAAAATAAGCAAACAACACATAGAAAACAAAATCTGTCAAAAACAGAACATTCTGTAGTAATCTGTAGGTTTCGAATACTTCTGAACCCCAAAAATTATAAAATAAATTGCTGGATGTGAGGAATTTATCTATTAATCATCTGAGAAAAGAATTAACTAAATATCACTCTCCATTAAAAAATGTCAGAAATTCTCGTGAGCGCTAAAGTTTCTGTTTTTTACAGCAAGATCGCAAAGACTTTCCCCAAGTCTTCCCAAAGGTTCTACTTGGCACAAAAACTAATTAAAATCATGAAACCACATCTAAATAGCGGCTAGATTAATTATTTATTACTAAACAGGAGCAAAAATCAAATAACAAAAATAAAATTGGGTTGCCTCCCAACAAGCGCTATCGTTTAACGCCCCTAGCTAGGTATGATGATTTCAATGATGCTCACATAAAAGTTAAGAATTGAAACATAAAGAGAGCATCATGAATAATATGAATAGCACATTTAAGTCTAACCCGCTTCCTATGCATAGGGATTTTGTGATAAAACAACTTGTGGGAACAATAATCAACTTGCATACGAAGGTAAAACAAGGATAACTTCAAACTTTTCAACACATAGAGTGGAAACTTGATATTATTGCAACTCCTACAAGCATATATTCCACCCTCATAATAATTTTTAGTAGATAATGAATGAATTCAACAATATAACCATCACATAAACCATTCTTTTCATGATCTACAAGTCTGCAAAGTTGACACTCTTCCAAAATAGTGGGATTAACATTAACTAAAGTCATGACCTCTCCAAACCCACTTTCATAATTATCACAATAATTAAGATTCGACACCCTCCAAAATAGTGGGATCATTACTTCCTAAAGTTGACACTCTACCAAACCCACTTTCATCAATATAATCATCATAAATAGGAGGCATGCTATCATCAAAATAAATTTGCTCATCAAAACTTGGGGGACAAAAAATATCATCTTCATCAAATATAGCATCCCCAAGCTTGTGGCTTTACATATCATTAGCATCATGGGTATTCAAGGAATTCATACTAACAACATTGCAACCATGCTCATTGTTCAAATATTTAGACAAACATTCTAATGCATTTTTCTTCTAGTACTTGAGCACAATTTTCCTTCCCATCATTTTCACGTAAGACATTAAAAAGATGAAGCATATGAGGCAACCTTAATTCCATTTATTTATAATTTTATTTTATAAACCAAAGTAGTGATAAAACAAGAAACAAAAAATTCAATTGCAAGATCTAAATATATACCTTCAAGCTCTAACCTCCCCGGCAACGGCGCCAGAAAAGAGCTTGATGTCTACTACACAACCTTCTTCTTGTAAACGTTGTTGGGCCTCCAAGTGCAGAGGTTTGTAGGAGAGTAGCAAATTTCCCTCAAGTGGATGACCTAAGGTTTATCAATTCATGGGAGGCGTAGGATGAAGATGGTCTCTCTCAAATAATCATGCAACCAAATAGCAAAGAGTCTCTTGTGTCCCCAACACACCCAATACAATGGTAAATTGTATAGGTGCACTAGTTTGGCAAAGAGATGGTGATACAAGTGCAATATGGATAGTAGATAAAGGTTTTTGTAATCTGTAAATATAAAAACAGCAAGGTACCAAGTGGTAAAAGTGAGTGTAAACGGTATTGCAATGCTAGGAAACAAGGCCTAGGGTTCATACTTTCACTAGTGCAAGTTCTCTCAATAATAATAATACAACTAGATCATATAACTATCCCTCAACATGCAACAAAGAGTCACTCCAAAGTCACTAATAGCGGAGAACAAACGAAGAGATTATGGTAGGGTACGAAACCACCTCAAAGTTATTCTTTCTAATCAATCAGTTGGGCTATTCCTAGAAGTGTCACAAACAGCCCTAGAGTTCGTAGTAAAATAACACCTTAAGACGCAAATCAACCAAAACCCTAATGTCACCTAGATACTCCAATGTCACCTGAAGTATTCGTGGGTATGATTATACGATATGCATCACACAATCTCAAATTCATCTATTCAACCAACACAAAGAACTTCAAAGAGTGCCCCAAAGTTTCTACCAGAGAGTCAAGACGAAAAGATGTGCCAACCCCTATGCATAAGTTCACGGAACTCGCAAGTTGATCACCAAAACATACATCAAGTGGATCACGTGATATCCCATTGTCACCACAGATAAGCACATGCAAGACATACATCAAGTGTTCTCAAATCCTTAAAGACTCAATCCGATAAGATATATCCAAAGGGAAAACTCAATCCATCACAAGAGAGTAGAGGGGGAGAAACATCATAAGATCCAACTATAATAGAAAAGCTCGTGATACCTCAAGATCGTAACACCTCAAGAAGAAGAGAAAGGGAGATCAAACACATAGCTACTGGTACATACTCTCAGCCCCGAGGGTGAACTACTCCCTCCTCGTCATGAAGAGCGCCGGGATGATGAAGATGGCCACCAGAGAGGGATTCCCCCTCCGGCAGGGTGCCGGAATAGGGTCCCGATTGGTTTTTTGTGTCTATAGAGGCTTGTGGCGGCGGAACTCCCGGTCTATTCTGCTCTCTGATGTTTTTAGGGTATATGGACATATATAGGCGAAAGAAGTCGGTCAGGGGAGCAACGAGGGGCCCACGTTGGTCGGTGGCGCGCCCAGGGGGTAGGGCGCGCCTCCCTGCCTCGTGGCTTCCTCGAAGCTTCCCTGTCGTCTACTCCAAGTCTCCTGGATTGCTTCCGTTCCAAAAATAACTCCCCCGAAGGTTTCATTCCCTTTGGACTCCGTTTGATATTACTTTTCTAAGAAACACTGAAATAGGCAAGAAAACAGCAATTTGGGCTGGGCCTCCAGTTAATAGGTTAGTCCCAAAAATAATATAAAAGTGTTTAGTAAAGCCCATAAACATCTAAAACAGATAATATAATAGCATGAATACTTCATAACTTAGATATGTTGGAGACGTATCATCATGTCGTATGGTAATTTGGCAGGAACCTTCTTGATGCTTGTACGTTCTCTGGATTTCTTCGTTGTTGTACTGCTAGCCGCCAGAGCAGCGATGGCTCTCTTTCGTCATTGCTGAGGCGGCGAAGGAGGCAGAGTTAGTTGAAGCGGCGGAGGAGGCGGAGTCCGCTGACGCGGCGGAGACAGCTGAGGCAGAGGAGGATTCTACTAAGGGGCCTCCTTCACCGGAGACAGCTGAGGCAGCAGAGACAGCTGAGGCTGGGGAGACGGCTGAGGCAGCGAAGATAGAGCTAGACTGTGAGGAGTCTGCTGAGGGGCCTCCTCCGGCTGAGTCTGCTAAGGCGGCGTCCAGTTTTGAAGCACGATGCTTTACATTCTCCATAGAATGGTAGTCATTAAGGCATTTTCCAAATGATTATCCCCTTCACCTGTAGGGTAGTTAAGCTCCGGCCCCTCTAATCCGTTCATAACTTCATCCACCCCGACAACAGCAAAGCCATCTGGAATCGGAGCACAATGGAAAGTTCCATCAGGTTGACGAGGTAAGACATAGCCGACCGCCACCTTTATGGTTAGGTTATGGCATTTCGCAATTAGCTCACAATGTTCCCTCTCCATGATATCATCCATAGGGTAGCGAGGAGCCGTCATACACTACAAAAAAAGACACATCCGTGACATTTTGGGCCGAATGAATTTTTTTCCTGTCATACATATGACACTTCTATGACGATAATTGTGACAAAACCCGGTATCATCATAGATGTGGTGGGCTCCTACTTCTATGACAAAAAATCATGACCGAAAATGGGCTTTTCGTCCTGGGCGGGCCGGAGATGCAGCTGCATGACATTCTTTGGGCCGTCCATGACGGAAAAAACCATGGTAGAAGCGAGGGGGAGGAAAATTTCGGGGAGTTCCCGGTTATGGTGGGAGGTCGGGGGCCGACCGATGCGCGTTTCTCTCGTACACATGCGCGCGTGTGTGCGAGGCGTTGGGCTCTAACTGAACCCGAGCGATTGCACTGCAGGCTACGCGTTACTGAACCTGATCGAGCGATTCCTTTGCTACTGCTGCTAACTGAAGCCGATCGATGCTGCCTCTGGATGAACAGTGAGTGTTGCGGGGTGGGGGTTGGATGAACAGTTCCCGGTGGGGTGGATGAACAGGACCCTGTGGTGTTGCCTCTGGATGAACAGGACCCCGATCGATCGAGCCGGTTGGGGCTGGATGAACAGGACCCCGTGGAGGGCTGGATGAACAGGACCACCGCGTGGAGGGCAGGATGAACAGTAGATGGTGGAGGGCAGGATGAACAGTAGCCCGTGGAGGGGTGGTTGAACAGGAGCCCGTGGAGAGGGCTGGTTGAACAGTAGCCGGTGGAGTAGCACGCGGTGGAGGCTGGGTGAATAGGAGCCCGTGGATGAACAGTCGCAGGTGGAGGCTGGAGGAGGTCGATAGTGGATGAACAGTAGCTCGTGGAGGCTGGAGGGTGTCGACGGTGGAGATGAACAGTATCCCGTGGAGTCCCGTTTTGCGGTACGCCACACCCACCCCGCGGCGTAAACCGGCCGGAAGTATAACCCGGCCGGACTAGGCGTTTCATTGGTAAACCGCCAGACTTTATATGGAGTATTCAGTTTATATGATTGAGATGAACTAATAGGATTTCTTCAAGGTTGAAACACTTTTTGGAGCAAGTCTTAAGTTATCACTATGTTCTCCTCTTAAGACATGGGGGCTACAGGTATTATGCATATAAAGGAGGAACATCTTCATTTTATCAGTTTTGAGCAAATCAGGAAGATCAATTACATGACCCGGTGTCGACAACAATTATGACCCGGCGCCATCAATATTTATAAACCGGCCATTTTGGTAATATTAAACCGGCAAGTTTTACATCTTCAAACTGGCTGAATATCAGATAAGTATTTTCAGACCCATATTTCTTAAACCGGCGCTTTGGGAGCTGAGTCAAAGGAGTTATTCTTCACAATATTTCTCGGTGACAAACCAATGTCGGAAAATTGATTATGAAGCTGGTCTGTTGACCCGGATTTCCCAGAAGGAGGAAATAACAAGGACTTAAGGATGATCAGGTACCGGTTTACAGAAATTCTTAACCTGGAGCATAACCTGTCAAATTTGTTCTTGTCTTTATTTTGCAGCATAAGTTTACCATGAATAAATCCAAGCTAAACTTGGGGGCTAATGTCGGGGATATACCCCGCGGCATAAACCGGCCGGAAGTATAACCCTGCCAGACTAGGCGTTTCATTGGTAAACGCCAGAGGATTGGCGGTTTACGTGATTGGTGGTTTACATGTCTGGCGGTGTACGTGTTTAGCGGTTCACTGGTATGACGATTCACGAGCCTGAAGACTCATTGGTGACCCGATGCGTGTTCCGGACGGATGACATGGCCCAAGGCCCAGCATGCCGGTTTATGTTAATGGTGGGCCGGTTTAAGAGGAAAGGCATGAGGAACATTATCTTACAAGGAGCTAAGACCTGGACTTGTATCCAATTTGTATTAAGATAGATTAGTCCTAATCCTAATAGGACTCTACATGTAATCCGCCCCTCCAACATATATAAGGAGGGGCAGGGTTCCTCAAAAAGGAGAGAAGATTCACAAGTTCCACAGGTTGGACAAGTTAGGTTTAGACAATAGCTCTCGAGATAGAGCACTCTCTTGTAACCGTGATCATCCTCATCAATATCAATGAAGCAGGATGTAGGCTTTTACCTCCACCGTGAGGGGCCGAACCTGGGTAAAACATCACGTCTCTCGTCCCGCTCAACCCCTCTCAAGCTACCACATAGATGCGTTGGCCTCGCGACTAAGTCCTGACACTAAGGACATCTGCCGTGACAGTTCCACGACAGTTGACGCCCACAGTGGGGCCTGCGCACGGTGGTGTTGAGTTCTTGGAGGGCGCCATCTCAGGGATTGAGAAGCTCCGTCCGGCTCAACGAAAAAGTTCCGGTCGATTTGTCGGAGAGTTCCAGCCGGCTCACCGAAAAAGTTCCGTCAGGCTCATCGAAACGTTCCGCCGGTTCGTGGGAAATTTCCGGCCGGATCATTGAAAAGTTCCGACCGTCTCGACGAAAGGTTCTGTCTGAATCATCAAAAAGTTCCGATCGCCTCGACGAAAAGTTCAGTCCGAATCGCCGAAGGGTTCCAGCCGCATCGCCGAAAGGTTGTGTCCGAGTCGTCAAAGAGTTCCGACTTCAGCTATAGAAAAGTTCCAAATTATCAAATACTTCCGGATTAGTAAAAAGTTTCGGCCGGATTATCAAGAGGTTCCAGCTCAAAAGATTCCGGATTATCAAAATTTCCGGTTGGATTATCAAGAGGTTCCGGTTGAAAGGTTCCGGATTATCAAAAGTTTCGACCGGGTTATACAGAGGTTCCAGCTCAAAAGGTTCTGGATTATCAAAAATTCCGTTTGGATTATCAAGAGGTTCCGCTTCAAAAGTTCCGGATTATCAAAAGTTCCGGCTCGATTATCAAGAAACTCCGGTTCCAGAAATTCCGGTTCAAAAAATTCTAGCCAGGTTATGTGTAGACCTCAGGCATTACAAGACACAGAACCAATCAACTCTTTTGTCAAAACAAAAACAACACTATGCATTATCCGGCGCCAGCGTCCGGCAAAAAATACCAGGTGCTATCGTTTCTATGTATTTTATCAGTACATGTTAATTCATCCGACAACAATTACACTGGCCTGTAATATTTTTATGCAGGGCAACTATTAAAAGAAAAAAAGGGGTGGTGTTATACCACGGATGCACGTTCGGCTGTATCGCGCGGCTTCACGGACAGGGTGCCGCGGTCCGGTTTACGTCAACGTACCGGCTGACTCGCCCGTCTGCACCACCTTACAACACCACGGACGACTCACCCGTCCGCCATGGCCACCGGTTCATGCGTCCACGCCGGCTTACAACATGGAGGACAACTTGCTCGGACGCACCAGATTACAACGCCGGCCAACTCATCTGTCTGCTCCTACGGTTAACTCGGCTGTGATTAATTTTAGCATCAATGTGGTGATCATCAACTCGATGGCGGATAATTTCCGGCCTAGCACATCAGGTGATATCCATCTAAAATATATTTATTAGCACATATTATTTTTATCAAAGAACAGTTTACCTGTGCCTTGGTCTGCAATGTTGTTTATGCAGGACAATTGTTCATTGCAAAAGCTATGGCTGTGTCATGGATGTATAAACTCACGCAACCATTATGAATGCGCTAGTATCTTACCATGCCATCAAGCTCGGTGAATATATGTGCAAACCGCCATTCTGCAGACCGATTTACATCAATATGACATGGCTAAGTCGCCTGTCCATGCCGGTTTACAATGCCCCGGCCGACTCATCTGTGTGTGCCGCCTTTGAAAGCCGCGGTCGTCTTTGCTGTCCGTCTCTCACGGCCTGGTCTACATCAACATACCGGGCCGCACCTGTTTGCGTGAGCTGTTTATTGGGTATGAGCAAGTGACAACTTGGGTAGCCCGGTTTTCTTTCAAATTGGAGACAAATTATCATCAACCGCCATTTGCACTAGATGGTTCAATGGGCAGGCGCACAAGTCGCCGCCACTACAGTTTTGATTAACTTCAAATCGCCAGTTGGAAGGAACCATTGGATGAGTTGCTGACACGGCTCATATGGGATCATTTACAACCCACCGTAGTCACCTCAACCTTCTATGGATTCACATCGTGCTATCAACACCAATGATATACAAGTTATGCCGGTTTATATCACGGTCAAATATGGAGAATCTCAAGCCAACTCCTTGAGTCACCTTGAGACTTGGGGGCTACAATGATATGACTTAGCAAACGTTGCTGGTTTTCAGTGAAGTCAAGAACCTCAATACGTTGGAGGGAAAGATAACCCGGTCCCGGATTCACATCGTGCTGTCAGAAGATTTCCAGATTAGAAAGTATATGACAGTTACAAAATCCCGGCTCAATGAAGAAGTTTCGGGTCATCAGAAAAGGATTCCAGTTTACAATCCGGTACAAGGGAAATTTGTTCTCCGACAAAGCTCTGAAGCTCTCAAATCTAGTTTAAGAATTTCCGATTCAAAAAGGAATTAACTTCTCGCAAGTTCGAGTTTAAAGGCCGTCAGAAAATTTCCGGCTAAAAATGAAGATTCCGGTTTAAAATCCGGTTCAAGGGAAAGATGTCTCCCACAAAGCTTTGTAGCTCTCAATATCTGGTTCAAGATCCCGGTTCAAGGAAGAATTTATCTCTTGCAAAAAGTTAAAAATTGCCGAAGAGGACCTGCTGCCACGATGCGCGGTTCAAACATGGGTATCCCGCCTTACTGGCCTGACATATTATTGATCACATGGGGCCGTCTGCTTCAGAAAGTGGGGTCTTTGTTCTTTTACATCATGCGTGGTTACACGGAGTTGTTCTGTCTTAAAGCGGCCTCCGGTTTACCCCTTGAAAATTTTATAAACATCACTTGGGGGCTTGGTCGTGTCCGAACCGATGCAATACCTTTTGATAGGTGAAAGCCACCAGATCACTTGGGGACATGGTCAAGTGTGAACCAGTCACGCCTCTTGATCGGCCTAAGGCCATCATCATCAATATCAATGAAGCAGGATGTAGGCTTTTACCTCCACCGTGAGGGGCCGAACCTGGGTAAAACATCGCGCCTCTCGTCCCGCTCAACCCCTCTCAAGCTACCACATAGATGCGTTGGCCTCGCGACTAAGTCCTGACACTAAGGACATCTGCCGTGACAGTTCCACGACACCTCCCGATGAACAGGACCCCTGTTTCGACCGTAGCGCTCCAACACAAGTCCGTTTCATACATTTTGCGGTACGCCACACCCTTCCCAATCAACAAGACCCCCGTTTCGACCGTAGGAGGTCCGTTTCATCCGTTTTGCGGTACGCAGACCCCTCCCGATCAACAGGACCCCGTTCCAAACGTAGGAGGTCCGTTTCCTCCGTTGTGCTGTATGCCAGGCCTCGTTTCCATCGCCTGTTCCGTCCAAGCCCTCCCGATGAACACGACCACGCATTCCATTCCGACCCAGCCGGTTGGCTCCCACGCGTTCCGTTGCCTCCCCATGAACACGACGCATTCCGTTGCCACCCCATGAACACGACGACGACGCTGTTTCTCCGTTCCGACCTAACAATGTACACGAGCCCTGGCCGTACGTATGCGCGAGTAGGTGTTCGAGAACCCGCCCGTATGTACACATATGTGGCCATATTTTCTTCCTTACACCTTGGCCGTTGTACGTACGTGTACATGCTACGTGTGCGCCTCTACTACGACACGTGCGCACCTCTACTACGACACGTGCGCGCCTCTACATCGACCAGTATGTACATACACGTTCGCGACTAGAATGACAACGCTACGTACGCTTCGACCAGGTGGGTCCGAACTATCAGGCACTTCCTTGCGTGCGAAGATGTAGCTGGTGGGTCCCAGCAGTCAGGGGGGGATACGGTGGCCCGTCTAGTGGGTCCCCGCTGTCAGGTGGAGGATTAATTATTTTGCACGTAATAAGGAGGCACTTCGTTGCTGCGGCCCGGCCGTCAGCCTCTCCACGTACAGTCCACGTCCGATGGAAGCCGTTCCTTGACCACGTTGACCACGCCGCCCCAAGAGCACCAGGGTAGTGGACGACGGAGAGGCCTAAGAAGGGGACGACGCGGAGCTGGAGAAGACGCGATAGTGGATGCCCACACGGAGAGGAGTACGAGGGCACTGGTTCACTGCGGTGTGACGCTGCTGTCGCCGCAGAGTAACAGGGGGTGTGGGTGAGTAGAGGGATGGCCTAGCCAGCAGTGGGAGTAGTAGGATGCGGTGAGGCATCCGCCGCATCACAGCCAGCCACGGGAGGAAGGAGCATGAGGCACGATCGGCGCTGGTTTGGGCGGCGGGAGCAAGAAGACCAGAGGTTGAGGAAGCACTACGGCCATTGGATGGACATCATACGGTCACTGGAACTAGAATCGTGCATATTGACTAAGTTGACAAAGCCCTCCGTCCCCGTCAACTTAGTAGGCCCACAAGTCAGCCTGCCACTATACTGGGTCCCAGCTAACAGGGGGAGTAATCATTTTTTTGTGCGTATAAGGAGGCACTTCCTTGCGTGCAAAGATATAGCTGGTGCGTCCGAGCTGTCAGCGGCGGTAACATTTTTTTTGCGAAATACGGAGGCTCTTTCGATGGGTCCCTGATGTCAGGTGGAGGAATCATTATTTTGCACGTAATAAGGAGGCATTTCCTTGCGTGCGGCCGTGGACCTAGCTGTCGGCCTCTCTACATACAGTCCACTTCAGATGCATGTCGGTCGTTGACCACGTTGACCAGGCCGCGCCGAGAGCACCAGGGCGGTGGACGATAGCGAGGCCTAGGAAGGGAACGACACAGAGGCAGGGAAGACTCGGCAGTTGTTTCCCACATGGAGGGGAGTACGACTCTACGAGGGTTTACTGGTTCGTCTGCCGTCGCCTGAGAATAACAGCAGGTGTGGGTGAGTAGAGGGATGGCTAGGCCAGTGTTGGGAGTACGATGGGGCGGTGAGGCCTGCGCGGCAGCATAGCCGGTCGCGGGGAGGAGGGAGCAGGCAGTCCCGCCGGCGCTTGTTTGAGTGGCTGGAGCAGGAAGAGCAGAGATTGAAGAAGCACGACGGCCGTTGGATGGACATCCAACAGTCACTGGTTGTGTGTCAACCTTTTTTTAGGAAAGCTTCAAATATGTGGAAAATAGCATACAGCCCATCTGCCATTATTTCTAATAATTTTCAGCCCATTTGCTAAATCTTAAGGTTTTCTATGGAGCCCATATTCTTTTTGTTAGCATGACAGCCCAAATTGTGGCCACGGTTAAAAAATTATACGAAATTTTGCATATTTCGGTGCGGTCCGAACTGTTTTTAATCCCGAAATTTCGACTCACATTCAAACTGATTTTAAAAATAAATGTATATCAATATAAAATCCAACAAATTCTCCGCACATAAAAATTAATGTAATTTAAAATCTTGAAATAAAAAAAAGATATTTGAAACTAATTGCCGGTTTGATGTGTTTTAAAAATGTACAGCCCATTTCTCATTACTGATGGGCCATTTTCTCGGCCAGCCGAATGAAAGCTCTCCTCGTCTTGAAAGATTTCCAGGCCAGCAGGCCTGACAAAGTGACTTACTTGGCAAATCACAAAAAACTGGGCAATGGCTGTGGACCCAGCTATCAGCCTCTCCATGTACAGTACTCTTCCGATGGAAGTCGTTCCTTGACCACGTTGACCATGCCACGCGGAGAGCACCACGGCGGTGGACGACAGCGAGGCCTAGGAAGGGGATGATGCGGAGCCGGGAAAGACGCGGCAGTGGAAGCCCGCGCGGAGAGGAGTACGAGGGTTCCCTGGTTTGGCTGCGGTGTGAGGCTGCCGTCGCCACAGGGCCTGGCCAGCGGTGGGAATAGTAGGGGGCGGTGAGGCCTCCACGGCAGCACAGCCGGCCACGGGAGGCAGGAGCATGCGGCACGACCGACGCTGCTTTGGGCGGCTGGAGCAAGAAGACCAGAGGTTGAAGAAGCACTACGGCCGTTGGATGGACATCGTACGGTCACTGGAGCTACAATCGTTCATAATAACTAAGTTGACAAAGCCCTCCGTCCCCGTCAACTTTGTTGGCCCACAAGTCATCCTCCCACTATGGTGGGTCCCAGCAAGCAGGGGGTATTCATTTTCTTGTGCCTAATAAGGAGGCACTTCCTTGCGTGCGAAGATATAGATGGTGGGTCCAACATGTCAGCGGGGGGAATGTTTTTTTGTGAAATACAGAGGCCCTTCCAGTGGGTCCCAGCTATCAGGTGGAGTAATCATTATTTTGCGCGTGCAGTCCACGGCCGATGGATGTCGTTCGTTGACCAAGTTGACCAGGCTGCGCCGAGAGCACCATGGCGGTGGACGACGGTGAGGCCTAGGAAGGGAACGACACGGAGCCGGGGAAGGCTCGGCAATGGTTACCCACGCGGTGGGGAGTACGAGGGTTTACTGGTCCAGCTGCCGTCGCCGGAAAATAACAGGAGGTGTGGGTGAGTAGAGGAATGGCCTGGCCAGCAATGAAGTAGGGTCGGGCGGTGCGGCCTGTGCGGCAGCACAGCCGGCCACGGGAGGCGGCAGCAGGCAGTCCCACCGGAGCTGGTTTGGGCGGCTGGAGCAAGAAGATCAGATATTGAAGAAGCAGCACGGCCGTTGGATTAACTTCCAACGGTCACTGCTGCTAGAATCGTTTGTGGATTAAGTTGACAAAGCCAAAGTACACGTCAACCTAGTAGACCCACAAGTCAGCCTCCAAATCTGTCCCAAACAGCATACAGCCCGAAATTTCTAACCAGATTCAAATTAATTTTAAATCTAAATATACCTTAATTTAAATTCAATGAAATTTTACCCGCACAAAAACAATGAAATTTAAAATATCAAAATCTAAAACAAAACAGTATTTTGGAACTAATTGCCTGTTTGCTGTATTTTTTCATTTTACAGCCCATTTATTATTACTTATAGCCCATTTCTTATTACTTATAGTCCATTTTCTGGGCAAAATGCATCCCTCCTCGTCTTGAAAGATTTCCGGCCCAGCAGGGCGTAGAAAAGCAAGTAGGCCTTCGTTGGTTATTCTGCAAAAAACAAAATAGCTGGCTAGCAATTTTCGAAAGGAAAAAAACAAACTGGGCTGGCCATGTGCTAAACATATGAAATAAAAGCCTGGGCTAGACGGGCCACGGGTCCCGCACAACCTAGTTGATACCCTTCTCTGTCCCAAAAAAACAAAATTACTGTGCGCGCTGCTGGGTCCCTACTTTCATCCTCACCATGTACATTCATCTCCTTATTCCTCTCGGTTGTTGACCATGTTGACAACACCGGAGGGCGGCGCCGCGGCGAGCGAACCAAGGCGGAGGACGATGGTGAGGCCTCGGACGGGAACGAACAGGAGCCGGGGTAGATCACAGCCAGCCGTGGGAGGCGGGAGCAGGCGTTCCCGCCAGCGCTGGTTTGGCTTTGGTGGCTCGAGGAAGAAGAGACTGAAGAAACGCGATAGACGATGAATGTCAATCCAACGATCAAGGTTGGCACAATCGTTTTGTTGACTAAGCGGACACCAAGTAGCATACTTTTTTATATATAGGAAGAAAACTGCGAGGAAAATGCGTTCGTCTGCCGTCGTCCTCACAGGGAACGTTCGCCACATAAGTGACTAGCACCCTTGGTTTTCCACCGAGAGGTCTTCGGTTCTAGTCCCAGGAACTCTCAATTTTGTCCTCCTTCCTTCCTCGCAAAAAAGGGAAAGAAAATCAAAGACTTGGGAAGGCGTACAGAACAAGCTAGTGTACCCGTAATGAGACGTTGCCAAGTTTTAGAAAAAAGAAAGACGTGCTCCTGTAGGTGATTCGAATCCATACTTACACTATGACTATATATGGTGCTATGCTACTCTGCATGTAATGAAACTGACATATCCATCGTTCGCTTCTCCTATTCTCTACTTACTCTTCCTAGCATCAGAAGCTCTTGCCGCAGCAACCATGTCCGCTGGCTGGTCGTCCACCTGCTCTTCAGCAGACAACAACCAGATATGCGCCAAGTCGCAACCTGTACCATCGCCTGTGGGTCTCATCACACCCTCGCCAGCACGCGCACCGCAGCCGATTGCTCATCGCAACCCGCTGCCATTGGTGTGGTGCCACTACTGCAAATCACGCAAAGTCATCCGTCGCGTCTCAACCACAATCCGCAACCCTGGCCGAGTCTTCTACAAATGCCTGAATCATGGGGTATTAATATGTTTAAGTGTTGTTCTGCTGCTTTCAGTTGCTGATTTTTTAATAGTTTGGTTGATGATATACCAATTTGATTCGTGCAGAAAAGGGAAGATTCGTGTGATTTCTATTTCTGGGAAGTTTCTCATGTGGGGGAATGCAACTACGCTGATTATTTGGTTAGCCGAGGAATCCCAATACTAGCAGGTTGGGGTGTTGGACAAGTAACTGAAGGAACGACAGAAGAGGAAGATGCAGAGCAGAAGCTTAAAGATGCAGTTCCTCTGGTCATGGCCAAGCAACAACAGTTGAACGACCTTGACATCAATGAGGAGATTAAAGAGCTTGTGAAGATAATGGGAAAAATCGATGTGCTCTGTAGGATGATTGTCTCTTTATTTGCAGTGTATGTAGCACTCGTGATGTATTCAGTGGCTACGACATGAGCACTTTGCCGAAACTAGTAATGAATGAAACCTGTGTAGCAGGCTGGGCGTAGTGTTGTAAACATATAATGATTTCTATTAACGGAAATCAGGGGGTATCCCCTTTTGCTCATATAAATAAATAAATAGCAGAGGCCCAGTCGGGTCAGCTTTGTTCTTATTCGAAGACGTCGAGCAAACTCCAGTCCAACAGCAAACTATGTCATCAAATTCAAGTTTCACGGCCAAATATGAGTACAACTAAACAACAATGCCATCATGTTTTATTTGTCATACAATCACCAAACACAAATCAGCATACATAACAACTGATGTTCTCACAGCAAAATACTAAACAACATGTTCATCAGGTTTCAGTTGTCATAGCAAACACAATTTCACATAGTAGATAAAAAAACGTCTTCTGACAGGCAAATACGACAAAAGCAATGTAATCATCATCCGCAGCAGCAGCGTCAACATCTTCTCCATGTGTATCAGTCTGAATCATAATTCCCCACGGTGTCATCTTCTTCTTCGTCCTCAACGTCCTCGAACGTTGTCTTCTTCTTGATCAACTCTTGTATGTCCATAACACGACAGGCAATCTTTTCGCCGGCGTCATTGACGTGATGGTTCTCAAAGATATTAGGAACATCTGTGTTATCTTGTACATCAGGAGCAGTGTAAGCATCATCTTGTTGTGCAACTTCATTAAACGAATTCCTCTGCTCAAACCTTTGCAATACTCTCCAGTCATCGCTACGTGCAAATGTGTTTTCCAAGAAAAATATCTGTGTTGCTTGATTTGCCAAAATAAAAGGCTCGTTGGTCTGGTACGCCATCTTGACATTGATGGATTTGAAATAATCATCAGCTCTGGGTTTTGCGATCCTGGAAAATAGGTTATACCAACAACAGCACAACAGAACCACACACCGATGATCCTTGAAACTGGAGATATACTTCAACTGAATAATGTCTGTTATGTTAGCATACATTTCAGTTGTCTCTTTGTCATACGTATCCGTGCTCATGATGGCACTGTTTTGTGTCTTCCTGCCTTCGTCTCGTGCAAGGGTGTTGTAGCGCACATCTCCAACAACGCAAAATTCATAATGTCTTACCCAAGTATCAGGACCCATTGCTAGTGAGTAAAGGGCATCATCAACTGCCTGCCCATCCTCCCGCATCTTCTTAACCTATGGTTAGAAAATAGACAAGCTGATCATCTTTTGTACTCAATATATTAAAAAAACTGACAGTGCACTTCAAAAGCTTACATGGTTCTTGAACCATTTCGCAAATCCTGCCATAACCAGTTTGTCAATGTTTCTTGGAATTTGCGGCAGTAACTCCTCTTTGTAGATGCTGCACAACATAGTGATCGCGTCAAACATCTAAATATATAAGAATGTGCTGCAAGTTTAGTAGATTACGATGTATAAGCTGCAGTACTGCACTTACTCGATATAAGGTAGTATCTCAGGATAGTTATTCAACACATACCAAACCATTTTGTCCAAATCTTTAGGTTTGTCCTCTTGTCGACTCTTCCCTGTAACTCGAACAGAATTATCAAAAACATTGAGCCCGGGATTGTCTTAACCCACCTCTTTGCTAAGTTGATCAGCTGTTTCAATGTATTTGAGCAGAATGTCAACGCTTCTATAGCAATGTAGGCCTCTGCAATGGAACCCTCGGGTCTAGCTCTGTTCCTAACATAGCCCTTGAAAGTGCCTAGCCGCCTTTCAATAGGGTACATCCAGCCATACTGTACTGGACCTCTAAGTAGTGCCTCATCAGGTAGATGAATAGCCAAATGCACCATCACATCCAAGAAGGCTGGAGGATATATCTTCTCAAGGTCGCACAGGATAGTTGGTATCTTGTCTCTAATATGCTCCAAAGCATCTATCCTGATATTCCTATTACAGAGTTCCCTGAAGAATTGTCCCAACTCTGCAACTGCTCTGTATAAGTCAGGGCGGCCCAATCCTCTAAGGATAACAGGTAAAACCCTTTGAACTAGGATGTGGCAGTCATGAGTTTTCAACCATTGTACCTTGTTTCCATCTGCACTGACTCTCCTTTCAGGGTTGGAAGCAAATCCATGTGGGAATCTCACACGTGACAGGACCTCGCACAATTCTTTTCTTTTTACCTTGTCCAAGACGTACACAGCTGGTGCCATATCCCATGGTTTACCTTCATCTTGCACCTGTAAATCCGTTCTGATACCCAGGTGTGTCAAATCAATCCTAGATTTTAAGGTATCTTTCGTCTTGCCTTCAATATTAAGAAGTGTGCCGATAATGCTGTCACATATATTTTTCTCGATGTGCATCACATCAAGATTATGCCTTAGATCCAAATCTTTCCAATACTCCAAGTCCCACAAAGTGGACCTGCGGGTAAACAATAATCTCTCTTCTACCCTGCCACGCTTCCTTTTCCCGCTACCATTACCAGGATGGTTTCCTGGTGTAATATGCCTGACCTTCTCTAATTCCACTTGCAACTCATCGGCGGTGAGCCTCTTTGGCGCATCACGGTTTTCATGCTTTGCATTGAACACATGTCTTCAGTATTTTCTAAGATGCGGCTTGTCCTTGGCAAGGAAACGGCGGTGCCCAATGTAACAGATCTTGCTAAGTATTGCGTATGACAGCGGATTCCTGTCACAGCGAACACATGCATTGTAACCATGTGTCGTTCGCCCTGACATAGTGCCAAAGCTGGATAATCATGGATGCACCAAATTATAACAGCACGCAGAAAGAAATCAGCTGGTGGGCTTCTATACATGTCTCGAGTGAGAACACCCTTCCATAGCTGTTGAAGTTCCTCCACAAGAGGCTCCATGAACAAATCAAAATCCTTTCCAGGACTTTTTGGACCTGGGATGAGCAAGGCCATCATGTAGTTTGATTCTTTGGTGCAGACATTTGGAGGCATGTTGTAAGGGATAACAAGCACTGGCCACATGCTATATGTGGCGCTCTGGTGGCCAAATGGGTTAAATCCATCTGAAGCTAAGACAAGTCTAATGTTTCTTGGGTCAGCAGCAAACTCTTTGTGTTTATCATTGTAGCTTTTCCACTCACTACCATGAGATGGATGGCTCATTACATTCTGATCTCTGTACTCCTGGTTCCTAGAATGCCGCAATGCATCCTCTCTTGTTTCAGCATCATGAAACAACCTCTGCAATCTTGGTGTAATTGGAAAATGTCTCAAAACATTATGAGGAATCCTCTTCACAGCATCGCCATCTATCCATCTTGATGATTTGCATTTCGGGCATTCACTTAAGTTGGCATAATCCTTCCGGAACAGAACACAATTATTCTTACAAACATGGATCATATCATATCCAATTCCAACTGCACGAAGGAAATTCTTCATTTTACTGTAGGTGTGTGGCAGCTCAGAAGCATCTGGGAAAGATTCGCGGAAAGCAGCCAACATCGCATCGAATGATTTGTTGGTCATCCGCTCAGATGTCTTCACCTGAAGAAAGGTGACCATAGCTAAGAATACTGACAACTTATTTCCTAGGGTGACAGCAACGTTGCATTGTTCCAACATGTGGGCCCACCGTTTTTCTTCTACAAGTGAAAGTTCACGGAATGCACGAGCATTTCGTAGCATTGTTTCAATGTTGGTCAAACTCACTGGCTCCGCCACCACCAGCTCCTCCTCCTCTTCCACCTGAGCATCAGGCAGATAAAGATGGTGATCTGCTGCTTCCACATAGTCAATAACATTGACGTTCATAGCTTCACCTTGATGAACCCACCTAGTATATGTGACCGACATCCCATACAAGTGTAGATGATTTTGCACAGTTGACTGGGGTCTTGTAACTGAATTCATACAACTGCTACACGGGCAGAGCACATCTGATTTCGGACCATCGTACTCAGCTTTGATAAAGTTCATGAAGTTTTCAACCCCCTCGACATATGCAGCGGAGAATCTTCGAGCAGAAGTTATCCAAGTCCCATCCATCTATTAGACATACAAATTAGTTCTTCTACTAGATATTACAGGAAAAACATATATGCTTTTTTATGAGGTCCAGAAAAAAATACCTAGGTTGATGTCTAAAGCTATGGCAAGATATTTGTACGAGCATATCTAAGTAATGAAATATATGTAAAACTAATTCAGCAAACAGATTTGAGTTCCAAATTATGGCAGGCTGTTTCAGCAGTCAATGAGGCCGAGCACACAGCCATCGAACTATCGAAGGCCATCGCAACAACAAAGATCGAGTATAAAACGGTGTAGAGCTATTTCAGCTAACAGATTGGCTACTAGACCATGCCAATCTACGTCACAATAAATATATGGCAGTATATTTTAGCAACTAATCGGCCTTGGCATGCCATCTGAGCTAAGAAGATTGAGTGCAGAACAGGGCAAGGAAGATTCTTAAGCAGAGCATATTGACAGTAAACTACTTCGGCAAACAGTGAGATTAACAACGTCTATCAGCTAACATTCAGTGCTACACCGACATGAACGGGGCCTTAGTCTAGAATGCGCGTACCGTGGGAGAAGCTGACCGCCGTGCGTCTCCACACGAACGTCGCCAGCGGTGGCAGCGCTGACCGCCGTGCGCCTCCACAAGAACATAGCTAGAGGTGGCGACGCGGCTAGAGGACGGCAGTCTACGAGAGCATACTGTGGGAGCGAGAGGATCGCCGAACCGCGGCGCTGACGTATCGACGCGGCGGGGAGGGCGGCTTTGGCAGATCGAATGGAGTGGAGGGGGGTAGGGGGGAGCGGAGTTTGGGGAATATTATTTGCTAGTTGGCCGAAGCGCTGTTGAATCGGATTTGGGGGGAATTTTTGGGTGTGGGGGAGGATTTTTGCGCGGTGGGCGGGGGGAGTTTGGCGCATGGTCGGTTTCTCCAAGTGCAGTTCCACGTGTCAGTGAAGAGGCAAGCCGAAGCACATTCCATTTGCGTGAGCCGTGTGCAGGACCGAACGTGTGTGGGGTGCAATGCGACCGCGACAGGAGTGCTGTGAGTGTACCACATTTTTTTCCTTTTAAACTAGGTGCTTCGACCCCTAAAAAAATCTGATGCTTTGCGCGATCCATCGATACTACTACTAGTAATCCGGTAATCCCAACTAAAATGGTGCGGACGGGTCTTTTCCCGTGCAATATGCTGGGAGGTTGGCTTAGTTGGGTTTTTAGGACGAGTAATGCTACACCTACATAATCCCAGTTATGTAATTAACGTAATGCGAAACGTGTGAGCTGTTGATTGTAGATTGGGGGAGGGAGGGGCCCACCACCATGAAAATCAGGGGAGGAGAGAGAGAGGCAATTTACGTTAACCCTTTCGTAGGTTCCCGTAGATGTAGAAAGATGTGCCCGATCCTGCAATATAGGCCGTCCGATCTATATCTAACTGATAGGAAGGAAACTATGACAATTTACCCGCACTCCTCTCCACATTTGCAGATAAGGCTTTCCCTCGTTCATCCTTTTCTCCCACAAGATCTTGATCTTCCATGCAACGCACGGGCATCTTGCTAGTACTCCTAAAATATGTATATTATTGTGAAAGTTCATATACACCGGCAGAGATTAATGCAAACACGGCAGATTTTCATTACATTTCAAACTTTTATAGGAAAAAAAAATAAAAGAAACCCGACCCTAAACCTATTCTACGGCGGCGACCGACGTCCTCCATCTGTGATCTCCATGTATGGGGGCGGGGCTCAAGACCCGTGAAGTGAAGGTGCGGTCTCCGGCGAGGAAAAGTAGAACACGGGAGACGGACCGGCCAATTGGAACACCATGCCCTGCCGCCTCCCATGCCCTACTCATCCTTGGAGGAGTCCCCGACCTCGGCAGTGCCGGACGTTGGACGGCGGCAAGTAGGACGCGTGGCTGACGGTGCTCCCGTCGTCGGCCGCCAGCGTGGCCACCACTTGTGTGGCGACTTGAGCGAGGGCGGCGACCTCGAGCTCCATCCCCGAAGACAAGCTCTCCCGCAGAGCGTTCGCGCTTCCGGTCATGGCGGATGTGGTTCCGGGTAGGAGGACGATGCGCTATGGTGTGGAGGTTAGCTGGGTGTTGCCGCTTTAAGTAGCGCATTCCGTTGAGGCCAATCGTCCGGGTGCGTCATTAAGTCGCCAGAGTTGGTTCCGCGGGCACCGAGCGTCTTAATGACGACATACGAACGGACGGCATGAATGCGGGCAGCTGGTGCCGACTGGGAATGCACCATGCGACGGAGCGAGGGACGAGGGTATTTGTGTGCCAGGGTAGTCAGCTGCGGTCGTGGCAACGTTGGAGATGCCCTTTGCTCACATGCGATCCCCGCATGTCATTGGAAAAGCAAGACGACCCGGCATGGTCTCAGGTCCAGAGGATGCAGTTGGCCGTGCTACACCACTCCGCGGACACGTCGCGGTGCCCTGTGCATCCTCGATGAGCCGGGTGTTGGGGTGTGTTTGGATTGTGGCCAAAGTGCACCTTGCCATAATTTTGGTCATGACCAAAAGATTGGTCTTTGTTTGGATGGTTGCCATTTTTTGGCATGCCAATGAACTCTAGCCACCTCTAGTTCATTTTTCTTGCCAATGTCGGCCAAATCATGGGCAACCAATACCTCAACCAAAATTTTGGTCATGACCCAAAGATTGGTCTTTGTTTGGATGGTTGCCATTTCTTTGGCATGCCAATGAAGTCTAGCCAACTCAAGTTCATTTTTCTTGCCAACGTCGGCCAAATAATGGGAAACCAATACCTCAACCAAAATTTTGGCTACCCAATGCTTTGATGGGCCAACCTTGGGCACAAACCAAACATACCGTTGGTCGTGCCACAACACTAACACCACCCTTGGCAAACTGAAACTGACCGTGTCTAGCGATGATATGAGCGTGTCGATCACCGCGGTCGCCGTGTCCAGAGCCGGTGCTGGAGCTGCGCCTTGTTGTTGGCCCCAACGACCCACATGAATGGTTGTCGGTGGCGAGGAGGTCGTGGGCCAGCTCCTCCATTGGACTAGTCTACGCTACATCGTCCCGACGGGTGTGCCCCACATGTCTGTTTCCCTGTTTTCCTGGCCATATTCGAGCGTTAGTGCTCCAAGTCGCACATTAGGATTTTCACTATGTAGGCCAAGCGAGACAACTTATTGTTTATTTGAGCCGTTCAAGTATAATCATGTGGCGTTTCCTTATGTCTCATTCCTCTCCAACCCTCTTCTCCATCGATCATGTCGCCCTCCAGTCGAGTCCATCCTCCCGCATGCCTCGTTTGAACATTCCGTCGAGTATCATTCGCATGTACCCACCCTAGTCCTCTTTCAATAGATCTCCGGACCCCGAGATGAAATTGAGAGGGAACGAGTGGGGGCACGTGATACCTAAGGCGGATTCATAATTTTGAACTGGTGATCATAGCATCCGCAAATCATATATAAAGGGTATTCAATGTTCGTTTCGTTTTTGAACGTACGATATACTCCCTCCTATCCTTTCTAGTTTACATATAAGTTTTATGTGTAGTCAAAGTATATCTACTTTGATCAAAAAGGTATCAACATTCAACAACACCCAATCAATATTGTTAGATTCGTACATACTCCTAGATTTGTACTCGAGATGGTTTCCAATTTGACTATTGACAAGATTAATAGTACATGAGATGTATAATGTGAAAATTATATCATTGGAAACTCCTTTCACATACGAATTTTACCGTATGCTTTGTGTAAGTTGCATGTCATATATTATTACTCTAACATTTGGTCAATGTTAGCCTCGAAAAACGCATTAGACCCTGTATGCTTTGTGTAAGTTGCATGTCATTTATTATTACTCTAACATTTGTGTAATTTGCATGTCATCTATTATTACTCTAACATTTGGTCAAAGTAGTATAGTGGAAGTGGATCCTCTGACGTAGGCATCCCTGCCTTACCCTCCCTTTCGGTCACTTACTAGCGGACCCCATGCTTGCTAGGCCCCGCATGTCAGTTACTCAATGGGTTCGGCCACGTCAGGGGATCCTCATCCGTAGTATACTCCCTCTGTTTTATTTACTCCGCATAAAACGGAGGGAGTGGTGGTATAATAAATGACGCGGGCGGGGGAGGGGGAGGGACATCGGTTTGCTCTCAACTGCAGTCCCACAAGCGAGCGAAAACGCAAGACGAAGCGCGTTCCATTCAGTGAGAAGTGTGGAGGGTCCAGCGTGCTGGACTGCAACGCGAACGCGACAAGAGCGATGTACAGTCAAAACCGATTGACCGGTCGTCACCGGAACCACTATTCACACCAGAACCTTCGCTGCTCGGCCTACGCCAGCCAGCCACTGCCCTAAAACCACACCAAATCTCCAGCCCATTCCCCCACCTTTCGATCCCCTAGCCCGCATCAAGCGTCCCCTAGTTCGCTGGAAAGCCATCGTGTGCTGATGAAGCTATGTACCTAGGTTAGGGTCACAGACCTGTCCTAACTTCCCTACCCAAGGACACCTCTAGAATAAATCACCTTTCAATCGACTTGGAGGTGTTCCACTTGATAGACTCGAAGACATTCGACCAAGAAGCAATTACTCGACCAAGATCCAACCACTCGACGGCCAGGAGACCTAAAGTCACTTCGCACGCTAACGGTCGGTCATTAAGTAGCTTTTATGGTCATCATAACACTTTATTACTAGCGTTACCAGTAACGCCCTACCTTAATGTACATTGAACCCTTCGTAACGTGGGCTGGCCGAGGTCTGGAGAACTCTATATAAGCCACCCCCCTCCTCAGGGACAAGGGTTCGCACCTCTGTAACTCATACTCACATAATCCAGTCGACCGCCTCCGGGCTCCGAGACGTAGGGCTTTTACTTCCTCCGAGAAGGGCCTGAACTCGTAAACCTTGCGTCCTGACAACTTCTCCATAGCTAAGATCTCGCCTCAACATACTTACCCCCCTACATTACTGTCAGACTTAGAACCACGACAGTTGGCGCCCATCGTGGGGCCATTGTTTTAGCGTTTTGTTGGAGGAGTTGCAATCTTTTCCGACCCGAATCATCATGGTTTTCGACAGAGTTTTGGTGGAGGGCCGCGAGATCCGTCTCGGCGCACTCACGTTCATCGCCGACGACTCCGCCTGGCTTCAGGAGGCTCCGCTCGACGTGGACGCACTCCCCGTCCGCGGGGCAACGCACTTTAGCGCGTGCGTCCGCGGCGTTCTCCTGCGGCAACTATCGACCCCCTATCGGTCGGCTCCTGTGTTGTCCTTCCTCCCCGTTTCCCGCCGGCGCAAGCACTCCGGTCGGTCGAGACTTCAGCGGTGGGTGAGACACGCGGTGGCCCGTTAGTCGGCCACCCCTCAAGTCATGGTGATCGAGCCCGACGAATCCCTCTATGGCCTGTTTGACTGGCTCCGAAGAGAGTGCATCCGAGTGCGACAGCAGCGATCCGGCGGCAGAGGATCTGATGGTCGACGGACCGCCCAGTCCCCCCGGTTTTGCCTGCACCGACGGAGGCGCAGGAGGAGGCGACCCGTCGCGTCCCCATGAGGAGTATCTTCCCGAGCCTCTCACATAGCTGCAGAGAGAAGAACTTCGCCGCCGGAACATGGATACGCTGCACACTCCTATCGTTGGATAAACCCACGAGGCTTGCGCCTTGGCGGACGCGCGCCGGGCAAACTTGGCCGAGCGCACTCGACTGGAGAACCTCCAGCGAGCACTCGACGAGCGTGCGTGACAACGGGTTCCCGAATCCAGTCGACGTCAGCTCTTCCCGCCCCCGCAGGTATATTGGACTCCGATTCAGAATTTAGTAGCTGCGGCCCATATAGCGGAGTCGATTCAGCCTTCCCAGTCGGAGGCTGGCAGAGGCTTGCTGCAGATCAGAGCGTTACTCCAAGCAGTAGGAGATCAGAATTCCGCTGTTTCTCAGTCGCGGAACAAAATTCACAGCAGATCCGTTGCCGCGGACACAGTCCAGTCGGCTCACAGCCCGAGATCGCCCCCGAGGCATGAGGGACATGGAGACCGGCGTGACCAGTATGGGAACCATGAGCAGCATGATCACCGAGTCGATCATGACGGTCGACGTCGAGTGCCCAGGCCTCCCCCGAGGAGCGGGTCATATGTGCCTCGCCGGCAGGATGACAGGCGCCCTCATAGTGGTGGGCGAAGGATTCCAGTCGACCCCAGAGGGCCAGGCTTTGACGCGAGATCCATCCTCGTCCAGGTTCTGGTCGACAGGAACAGGGCTCACCGAGAAGGCCACGACAGAGATGCGCCTATCAGCAGCAGAGTACATGTTTCGGGGCCAGAGTGCTTTAGTAGAGCCATCAGGGCTGCTGTGATTCCTCCCAATTTCAGGTTGGCGACTGGAGTCAGTAAGTTCACTGGTGAGTCCAAGCCCGATACTTGGCTTGAGGACTACCGAGTGGCCATCCAGATTGGCGGCGGCAATGATGAAGTGGCCATGAATCACCTGCCTCTCATGTTGGAGGGCTCGGCCAGAGCGTGGCTAAACCAGTTAGCACCTAGCAGCATTTACACTTGGGAAGATCTCTCCCGAGTGTTCGTCACCACATTTGAAGGCACATGCAAGTGAATGGCAGGACTGACGGAACTGCGGTCCTGTGTGCAAAAGCCGAATGAAACTTTGAGGGATTACATCCAGAGATGGATCACGTTACATCACTCGGTGGAGAATGTGCCTGACCACCAAGCAGTTTGTGCCTTCAAGGAAGGCGTCAAGTACAGAGAACTGAATTTGAAATTCGGTCGAACCGGAGATATGTCCCTGAATCGGATGATGGAGATTGCCACCAAGTACGCTAATGGCGAAGATGAGGGTCGACTCAGGAGTGGCAAGCTCAAGTCAGTCGCCGAAGAAACCGGAGGCAATTCCAGTCGGAAACAGAAGCGGAAAGCCGAGCCAGCGGCTCCCGGGGAAGCCTTAGCTTTGGCCCAAGGAAAGTCTAAAGGGAAACCTAAAGGGCCTTGGAACCCCAAAAAGGTTAAAGACCAGGAGGGAAATGATGTGGTGGACTTACCGTGTCTCGTCCACACGAAGAAAGATGAAGAGGGTAATTTTATTTACCCGAAACATACCACTCGACAGTGTCGACTCTTGATCCAGCAGTTCCAGGGCAAGCAGCACAAGGGTAAGGAAAAGGAGTCAGACAAGGTCGAGGACAAAGAGGACAGTGATGACGGATACCCTCAAGGCAATTCCACCCTGATGATTTTTGCTGATGTTGAGAGCAAAAGTCGACTGAAAGTTATTAACCGAGAGGTGAATATGGTCGCTCCGGCGACACCTAGTTACCTGAAATGGTCTCAGACTGCCATAACATTCGACCAGTCCGACCACCCAACGCACATCGCCACCCCTGGGAGGCAAGCTTTGGTGGTCGACCCAGTTGTTGAAGGCACTCGACTGACCAAAGTCCTGATGGATGGTGGCAGTGGCTTGAACATATTATACGCTGAGACGTTGAAGGGGATGGGCATTCCGATGTCCAGACACAGTGTCAGCAACATGAGTTTCCATGGAGTCATTCCTGGGAAGAAGGCTGAATCACTCGGCCAGATTGCTCTTTATATGGTTTTCGGTGATTCCAAGAATTACCACAAAGAAAAGTTGACATTTGAAGTTGTAGACTTCCAGAGTGCCTACCACGCTATTTTGGGCCGGCCGACTTATGCACGCTTCATGGCCCGACCATGTTACGTGTATCTCAAATTGAAGATGCCTGGCCCCAAAGGTGTGATCACCATTACGGGCAATCGGAAGAAAGCGGAAGAATGTTTTCAGAAGGGTTCGAAGATTGCCGACGCACAGATGGCAGTGGTGGAGTTGCGGGAATACCAGAAGACTGCAGACCCGAGTGATCTGTTGCGAGCCAAGAAGCCCGCTACGGAGTCAGCTTTCCAGTCGACTGGCGACACGAAGACAGCTCACATCCACCCGACCGACCCCAGCGCCGCCCCGACTCATATCTCGACAACACTCGACTCCAAATAGGAAGAAGCGCTCATCCAGTTCCTCCGTGAGAACTGGGACATCTTCGCATGGAAGCCTTCTGACATGCCAGGTGTTCCTAGGGAGCTGGCCGAGCATCGCTTGAGAGTCGACTCAACAGTAAAACCTGTCAAGGAACATCTTCTACGGTCCGTCGTCCAAAAGTGAAAAGCTATTGGCGAAGAGGTGGCTCGGCTCTTAGCAGCAGAGTTCATCCGATAAATCTACCACTCCGAGTGGCTCGCCAACGTTGTCATGGTCCCCAAGAAGGACAAGTCACTTCGCATGTGCATTGACTTTAAACATATCAATCGGGCCTGCCCGAAAGATCATTTTCCTCTCGCCCGCATCGACCAGATAGTCGACGCGACTGCGGGATGTGAGCGACTGTCTTTCTTAGACGCCTATTCCGGGTACCATTAGATCCGTCTGTATAGACCTGACGAGATCAAGACAACTTTCATCACTCCATTCGGGTGCTTCTGTTATGGTACCATGCCGTTCGGCCTCAAGAATGTCGGAGCCACATTCATGAGGATGATTCAGAAGTGTTTACTCACTCAAATCAGTCGGAACATGGAACCATACATGGATGATATTGTGGTCAAGTCACGGAAGGGTTCCGACCTGCTGACTGACCTTGCTAAAACCTTTGCCAACCTCAGGAGGTATGATATCAAGCTTAGTCCATCAAAGTGTACATTCGGAGTCCCTGGCGGAAAGTTACTCGGCTTTCTCGTTTCCGAACGGGGAATCGACGCCAATCCAGAAAAAGTTGGCACTATACTCCGAATGAAAAGCCCTGTGCGAGTGCATGACGTCCAGAAGCTCACTGGCTGTTTGTCCGCCCTAAGTCGATTGATATCTCGTCTCGGTGAAAAGGCATTACCTCTTTACCGATTGATGAAGAAGTCCAACAAGTTCGACTGGACTCCTGAAGCTGATGCAGCGTTTGCAGAGCTCAAAGCTCTGCTCTCCACCTAGCTGGTGCTTGCTGCCCCAATCAGCAAAGAGCCTTTGCTGCTTTACATTGTAGCCACAGGACAAGTCGTCAGTATGGTACTTACGGTCAAGCGGGAAGAAGAAGGGAAAACCTTCAAAGTTCAGCGTCCAGTATATTATATTTCTGAAGTCTTGACCCCATCGAAGCAAAGATATCCTCACTATCAAAAGCTTGTATATGGGATTTATATGACCACCAAGAAAGTTGCTCACTACTTCTCTGATCATTCCATTACAGTCGTCAGTGACTCTCCATTATCAGAGATCCTGCATAACAGGGATGCAACTGGTCGAGTGGCAAAATGGCCGATTGAACTCCTTCCCCTTGATATCAAGTTTGAGGCAAAGAAAGCTATCAAGTCCCAAGCAATCGCAGATTTCGTCGCCGAGTGGATTGAACAGTAGCTGCCGACTCAGATTCACTCGGAGCATTGGACTATGTTTTTCGACGGCTCCAAGATGCTGAGTGGTTCCGGCGCCGGAGTGGTGTTGGTCTCCCCCAGAGGAGATAAACTCAGATATGTTCTTAAAATCCATTTTGATTCCTCCAATAACAAGGCAGAATATGAAGCACTTTTATACGGGTTGCACATGGCCATCTCACTCGGCGTCCGTCGCCTCAAGGTCTATGGCGACTCAGATTTGGTGGTTAATCAGGTAATGAAGGAAATGGGATGTCAGAAGTCCAGCCATGACTGGTTATTGCAATGCAGTGAGAAAGCTAGAGAAGAAATTCGAGGGGTTAGAGCTTCATCACATACCCCGACTGAAAAATCAAGCAGTTGATGATTTGGCAAAAATAGGTTCCAAAAGAGAAGCCATTCCCAGCAATGTGTTTTTGGAACACATCCACACACCATCAGTCCAGGAGGATCCCTTCACGGAAGAGGCCCCGCAGCCAAAAAGTGCCACGGATCAAAGTGAAGTTGAAGTTCCAGCTGTAGTCGACCTGGTCATGGAAGTCTTGGTTATCACTCCCATTTGGACAGAACCGTACATCGCGTACATCCTAAGGAAAGAACTCCCAGAAGACGAAGAAGAGGCTCGACAGATCGTCCGTCGATCCAAGGCCTTTACATTCATAAAGGGACAGTTATATAGAGAAAGCGCGACTGGGGTCGGCCAGAAGTGTGTTATACCAGAAGAAGGTCAGATGATCCTTAACGATATCCACTCGGGGACCTATGGTCATCATGCGTCCTTTCGGACCATTGTGGCTAAAGCATACCGAGTGGGGTTCTACTGGCCAAGAGCCAATGAGATGGCGAAAGAGATAGTCGACAAATGTGGAGGATGTCAGTATTACTCCAATATGCCGCACAAGCTCGCGTCAGCCCTGAAAACCATTCCACTCGTCTGGCCCTTCGCTGTTTGGGGGCTGGACATGGTTGGACCACTGAGAACAGGCAGGAGCGGCTTCACTCAAGTGCTGGTAGCAGTCAACAAGTTCACCAAATGGATTGAAGCCAAGCCTATCAAGAATCTTGATGCTTGCACCGCTATCAGTTTCATCAGAGAGTTGATATTCAGATATTGAGTTCCACATAGCATCATCACCGACAACGGGTCAAACTTCGATTCCGACAACTTCAGGGCCTTCTGCGCCTCTCAGGGCACTCGGGTCGACTATGCTTCAGTCGCTCACCCCCAGTCGAATGGGAAAGCAGAAATGGCAAACGGCCTAATTCTCAGAGGACTGAAACCCCGATTGATGCACGATCTCAAGCACGCCACAGGTGCATGGGTCGACGAGCTTCCATCAGTCCTTTGGGGATTGAGGACAACCCCGAATCGATCGACCGGAAGAACCCCATTCTTTCTGGTCTACGAAGCCGAGGTAGTCTTACCGAGTGACCTGCTTCACAATGCTCCCAAAGTCGAGCTCTGCTCAGAATATGAGGCAGAACAAGCCCGGCAGGACGCAGTCGACCTCCTAGAAGAAGAAAGAGAAATGGCCTTAATTCGATCGACCATCTATCAGCAAGACTTGCATCGATTCCATGCCAGAAACGTGAAGAGCCGAGCCTTCCAAGAAGGAGACTTAGTCCTCCGAGTGGATCAGCAGAAACCACACAAGCTCGCTCCTACTTGGGAAGGCCCCTTCATAGTCACCAGAGTTCTCCACAATGGAGCATACCACCTCTACAATGTCGATCGCCAGATTGATGAGCCGCAAGCTTGGAATGCGCAGCTACTCTGCCCCTTTTATACTTGAATTCTCACTCGGATGAGATTTAATAAGAAAAACTCCTGTAGTTTATTTATCAAAGACAAGAGTGTTATAATTTTCCCATCGATTATTATTGTTTTTGTTTGTGTAAGAAATCCCCCAGTGGGTGGCTTAGCTGCGAATCCGCTTCGCCTAAGTTTGTAAAAACAGTTTCCTACCGAGTGGTGAGCCAGCCTCCTACTCGGGGGCTTAGCTGCGAATTCGTTTCGCCTAAGTTTGAAAAATCCTACCGAGTGGAGAGCAATCCTCCCACTCGGGGGCTTAGCTGCGAATCCGTTTCACCTAAGTTTGAAAAATCCTACCGAGTGGAGAGCAATCCTCCCACTCGGGGGCTTAGCTGCAGTCCAGTACTCCCCTAAGTTCTCCAACTTAGAGACTTAGTTGCAGTCAGGCACTCGCCTATGTTTGAAAAATCCTACCGAGTGGAGAGCAATCCTCCCACTCGGGGGCTTAGCTGCAGTCCAGTACTCGCCTAAGTTCTCCCACTTA
>NC_057806.1:698883504-698884019 GCF_018294505.1 Triticum aestivum
GCCTAAGTTTGAAAAATCCTACCGAGTGGCGAGCCAGCCTCCCACTCGGGGGCTTAGCTGTGAATCCGTTTCGCCTAAGTTTGAAAAATCCTACCGAGTGGAGAGCAATCCTCCCACTGGGGGGCTTAGCTGCGAATCTGTTTCGCCTAAGTTTGAAAAATCCTACCGAGTGGAGAGCAATCCTCCCACTCGGGGGCTTAGCTGCAGTCCAGTACTCGCCTAAGTTCTCCCACTTAGAGACTTAGCTGCAGTCAGGCACTCGCCTAAGTTTGAAAAATCCAACCGAGTGGAGAGCAATCCTCCCACTCGGGGGCTTAGCTGCAGTCCAGTACTCGCCTAAGTTCTCCCACTTAGAGAATTAGCTACAGTCAGGCACTCGCCTAAGTTTGTAAAAATCCTACCGAGTGGGAGCAATCCTCCCACTGGGGGGATTTGCTGCAGTCCAGTACTCGCCTAAGTCCTCCCACTTGGAGACTTAGCTGTAGTCAAGCACTCGCCTAAGTTTGAAAAATCCT
>NC_057806.1:698884406-698924469 GCF_018294505.1 Triticum aestivum
GAAAAATCCTACCGAGTGGAGAGCAATCCTCCCACTCGGGGGTTAGCCGCAGTCCAGTACTCGCCTAAGTTCTCTCACTTAGAGACTTAGCTGCAGTCAGGCATTCGCCTAAGTTTTAAAAAATTCTACCGAGTGGAGAGCAATCCTCCCACTCGGGGGCTTAGCTGCAGTCCAGTACTCGCCTAGGTTCTCTCACTAGGAGACTTAGCTGCAGTCCGGCACTCGCCTAAGTTTGAAAAAATCCTACCGAGTGGAGAGAAATCCTCCCACTCGGGGGCTTAGCTCAAGTCCAGTACTCGCCTAGGTTCTCTCACTAGGAGACTTAGCTGCAGTCCGGCACTCACCTAAGTCTGAAAAAAAAATCCTACCGAGTGGAGAGCGATCCTCCCACTCGGGGGCTTAGCTACAGTCCAGTACTCGCCTAAGTACGAAACACGTCTCAATCCTCAAGGACGACGAGGGGCGGGTCGACTGCCACCTTCTCCTAGACAGCTTTGCCACAAATACAAGACATGGGTCGACTGCTTCCCTCTCCTTCAAAACTGCGCTGCGAGTGCTAAAGTTGTCTCGAATGAAGAATGGGTTCACTCAGCAGGAGATTCATAAAGATATTCAACGGTAAACCAAGTTCAGATAAATTCTAAAGGTTCCAGACCACAGATCGAAGTACTCGGGCATGCAGCCCGAAAAAGTTTAACGGTTACAAAAACAACTCGGCATTCCGAGGAAAATTTAAGGTGGGACATAAGAGTTTGTTCACTCCGCGGGAGGAGGGCTGGCAGGCTCGACGAACTCATCCAGGTCGACGCCGTCGGCTATCCGAGTGGCTGCAGCGATGAAAGTCTCCATAAAGGTTCGGAAGTCATGCTTCTGGGTGTTGGCGACCTTGATTGCTGCCAGCTTGTCTTGTCGCACCTCCTTGTAGTGGACACGAACCAAGGACAGGGCCACATCAGCGCCACACGGAGCAGAAGACTTCTTCCACTCCTGCACTCGGTCAGGGATTCCGTTAAGTCGAGTCATCAGAGACTCGAGATCGTTTTGGAGCATAGCCTCTGGCCAAAGTGCCGGGTCGATCCGTGACATGGCGACCTTCAGTCGAGCCAAGTAGTCCACGACACCGTCGATGCAAGATTCCAGTTAGAGCAGATTCATGGCAGTTTCATCTTTCACGGGAGAGATGATTGGATCCAAACCTGGTTCGATCCGCCCAGTCTCCTCTTCAAAGTTCTGGCAAAACTCTGCATTCACGATCCAAGGATAAGTCAATTTTCATACACTGAGTCGACACAAAAAAAACACCAGTCGGAACTAAATGTGCACCTTCAAGTTTGATGTACAACTTCTTGGCGAGGCTCCTCAAGTAGCTCTCCAGATCGTCCCTCCTGCAAGCGATGCCTTCCATCTTTTTGTTCAGGTTGAGGTTATCCTTCTTCCAACATGTACACTCCCTGTTGGCTTCATTCAGAGCGGTCTTCAGCCTGGTATTCTCTTCTTCTAACTGGCCGACCGAAGCAAGCTTCTGTTCGGCCAGAGCGGTCTTGTCGTCAGCCTCCTTACGGGCAGCAACCAAGTCCTGATCCTTCTTCGCCAGAGCTTCTCTCAGTTTTTCTGCAAAGAAATGATGATTGATTCGGAAATAGCAGAAGGGTACTCTAGCCTAAAACTAACCAGTCGACAAAATCGTCTTACCTGCGGCGCCGTCTCTGACCTTTTGCAGCTCTGTCCTGGCCAGCTCCAAATCAAGGTTCAGTTGAATCTGCTGCTTCTCCAAGTTAGCAAAGTGAGCTCCAAGATCGCAAGATTTCTGAAATCAAAGGGGAGAAGTTATCGTTACAACAAAAAAAACAACGAAGGCAATAATTACTAAGACTACGGTCGACTGCCAGCAGTCCACCATAGTCTCGGGGACTACACCCAGTGGGTGCACTTAGCGTACCCCAACCGGTTCTGATCCCACTCGACCGGCCCGCCGAAGTCGAGTCCAAAAAAAAGAGAGAGAAAGAAAGTAGAACTCAGACTACAGTTGACTGCCAGCAATCCACCATAGTCTCGGGGACTACACCCAGTGGGTGCACTTAGCGTGCCCCCACCAATTCTGATCCCACTCGACCGGCCCACCGAAGTCGAGTGGAAGAGACAAACTACCAGTTTGGTTTATACATTCGGCAAAATACAAAGACTACAGTCGACTGCCAGCAGTCCACCGTAGTCTCCACTAGCCCAAAACTTCAATCGATGCACCCAGTGGGTGTACAGACGCAATGATTTTCGGAAAGAATCTTCAGATAGCTGACTAACCTGAACGTTGCTCTAGAGAGCCGAGCTGGCATCATAGGCGGCTTGGCTGGCGTCCCGCACCATCTTCATCTTCTCCATCATAATGCCCGCCTGGCGTATGGCTTCTCTAGCAGCATTCACCTCGTCCTCTGGGACATGATGGGTCGCAAAAACTGAAGGCGGGTCGACAGGGGCCTGAGCAGTCAAAGATGAAGGCAAGGCACTCGACAGGGGCTCTGTGAAGGTAACATTACCCCGATTGACATCACCAGTGTCCTGAACGACTGGTTCCGCCCTCGGCGTCTACTGTAGTGCCTCACTTACAGGAGCTCGCCTACTCTTCCTCGTCAAAGACCTCTCGGGCTCTTCATCATCAGCAGGGAGGTCAATAATGTTGGGAGCTGTGCAAAGTTCAAATTGCCAAAATCACGTCACCCAATGATGCACGATGCAGTTGAATCGACCAAAGAAAGATAGTATGGCAGAAATCATACCCGGATTAGAAGTGACTGCATCCTCCATCACCTCATCATCATCCCTGTAAGCTGAGGTCCCGGAAGTGGCAGCGCTAACAATTCCAAAGTTCGTCCAGTTAAAACAAGAAAAACAAACAGCGCGGAGCGTCGAGTGAATACAAGGAGAGACACTCACGCGGAGGCGACAGGGATATCGATCTTGATCTTTGGCAGTGCCTTCTGAGTCTTCGGCTCTACAACTTTGGGGTGCTTTGGCGCCTTCTCAGTCGGGGTTGGTGAAGAGACCCGAGGACACTTCGAAGACTGACCAGCCTGAGCAGTTGCCTTGTCGCGGGCACTCGGCCGTTCTTGGTCAAGCTTGGATCGTCTCTCTATGCGAGGAGGCGACTCGACTTCTTCCCCATCACTTGAGTCGTCACATCCGCCATCCCCTTCACCATTGGAAGTCCACTCGCCACTTTCGCCACCACTTGCCTCGCCTTCCAGAGCTTGCTCTTGCTCCCCGTTGGGCATCGAATACATTTCAATAATGGCCTAAAAGAAAGTAGGGAGAACAAAGTCAGTCGACGCAATACAGACAGCTGCGCGAGCGAATTCAAATTACAAGCAAAAACTCAGAATCAGACCTGCTCTAGTGCACGCGACTGGTCGAATGGGGGAACTCTCCTGGCTCCTCTGGGATTGTCCTTGGTCCCGGTAATGCTCGACAGCCACTTCTCCAGCGTGTCGTCATCGACCTCCTCCGGGTGGATCCGAGTGGAGTCTTCCAGACCCAAATACATCCACATCAGGTGGTCTCGGGCTTGGAGAGGCTGGATGCGCCGCTGAAGGAAGACCTCCAAGAGATCCATACCAGTGACCCCGTCACGAATGAGCTGGACCACTCGGTTGACCAACACCTTCACGTGCGCCTTCTCCTCCGGGAGCACCTTCAAAGGGGAGGGTTTTTCCACTCGGTCCATGGTAAAGGGAGGGAGGCCAGTTGATTGCCCTGGCGTCGACTGGTCTTTGCAGTAGAACCAGGTCGACTGCCATCCGCGAACTGAATCGCGAAGAATCATGGCCGGAAAGGAGCTTTTTCCCCTCGTCTGGATGCCAAGACCCCCACACATCTGGATCACTTGGGTCCTCTCGTCACTCGGATTAGCCTTTTTCACTGTCTGGGAGCGACAAGTGAAAATATGCTTGAAAAGACCCCAGTGAGGTCGACAACCCAAGAAGTTCTCACACAAGGAAATGAACGCGACAAGATAAACGATTGAGTTGGGGGTAAAATGGTGGAGTTGTGCCCCAAAGAAGTTCAGAAACCCTCGGAAGAAAGGATGAGGGGGCAAGGAAAACCCACGGTCGACGTGGGTGGCAAGAAGAACGCGCTCACCATCCCGGGGTTGCGGCTCGGATTCCTTCCCCGAAAGCCGTGCCGAGTAATAGGGGATCAGCCCTCCCTTGGCCAGGTCGTCGAGGTCTTCTTGGGAGATCCTCGAGTGGATCCAGTCGCCCTGGATCCAACCCTTCGGCAGGCCAGTCCGTGAGGAAGATCCGCCCCGGCTCGTCGCCTTCCCCTTTGACCTCGCCGTCGCCTTCTTTGCCCGCTCCAGAGCCATTGTCTTCTCCTTCACCATTGTCGCCGACGAGACGCGTGTGGCGCGGTGGTGCTGGAGCGAGAGCGAGCGCAGAGGAGAGGCGTGAGGAGGAGAAGAGATAATGGGGCGCACTGTTCGGGAGACTACGGTCCAACGCCTTATATGAGGCTGCTTCCGAGTGGCTGATAGGTAGGCCCAGATGGCTCTGTCAAATCCCGTAACGACCGCACGGGCGATACGTGGCGAAAAAGGTGGCGTGGGCATCGAGGCGGCTCCGCTCTATCTCGTCCGATTACTGCGGCCTCCCCCGTCCCACGCGCTTCCCAAAATTCGGATCCCACTCAATCCGCGGGCAGCAAATAACTTGTCAGACCAAAGATCTATTCCGCACCATCACTTGGAGCCTTACAAGTAAAGAAACTCACTGGACGAAGAATTAAGAATGGATCAAGGCGACTGAAAAGGGAGTTGCTATCATCACTCAGGTCCGTTGATCCAAAACAAGATATGCTCACGGCATAGAAAACGAGTCGGAGAAGTCCTCAACTCCTTCCCCACTCAAACCTCGATCCATTCGGGGGCTAATGATGAAGCTATGTACCTAGGGTAGGGTCACGGACCTGTCCTAACTGCCCTACCCAAGGACACCTCTAGAATAAATCACCTTTTAATCGACTTGGAGGTGTTCCACTCGACAGACTCGAAGTCATTCGACCAAGAAGCAATTACTCGACCAAGATCCAACCACTCGACGGCCAGGAGACCTAAAGTCACTCCGCACGCTAATGGTCGATCATTAAGTAGCTTTTATGGTCATCATAGCACTTTATTACTAGCGTTACCAGTAACGCCCTACCTTAATGTACATTGAACCCTTCGTAACATGGGCTGGACGGGGTCTGGCGAACTCTATATAAGCCACCCCCCTCCTCGGGGACAAGGGTTCGCACCTCTGTAACTCATACTCACATAATCCAGTCGACCGCCTTCGGGCTCCGAGACGTAGGGCTTTTACTTCCTCCGGGAAGGGCCTGAACTCGTAAATCTTGCGTCCTTACAACTTCTCCATAGCTAAGATCTCGCTTCTCCATACTTACCCCCCTACATTACTGTCAGACTTAGAACCACGACATGCGCCGCAAGATCACTTACTACAAGATGCTGACGCCAGAGCGCCGTGCAGAAATCGTGGCGGCGGTCGGTGCCACAGACCTCCGTTCCCAAGCTCGCTTTGCGGCGGGCCAATCCCCGAGTTCGCTGGAGCCAAGCTATGAGGAGGATGAAGTCGATCCAATGTTTATGGCGGAGGTCGCGGCGCAGAAGGCCCCCGATGGGTATGAGACGATGTACGTCGACTTCGTGCCGGCGTCCGAGTCCCCCATGGTCCAGGCGGACCAGCGGTTCAACATGGCGATACTAAAGGAGGACCGGGAGGCAGAGGCTCAACTCAACACGGAGTGCGCGCATGCCGCTGCCATCGAGGCTCTCCTGCAGGCGGAACCGGATGTCGTGGATGTGAACCGGGCGGCGAAGGCTCAACTTGAGGCGGAGCACGCGGATGCCGCTGCCATCGAGGCCCTCCTGCAGGAGGAACCGGACGTCCTGGATTTGAACCGGGCGGCAGAGGCTCGACTCAACGTAGAGCACGCGGATGCCGCTCTCATCGACGCCCTCCTGCAGGCGGAACTGAACGTCCTGGACTTGAACCGGGAGGCGGAGGCTCGACTCGACGCGGAGCGCGCGGATGCCGCTCCCATCGAGGCCCTCCTGGAGGCGGAACCGAATGTCCTCGACTTGAACCGGGCTATGCTCTCGTCCGTGCAGAGCGCCCGCACACACCGCTTGAACGATTAGCTGGAGGCCGAGGACAACCACGGTGCGGAGACACACGTCGGCAGCGACGGCTGGTTCGCGCCGGCAACCACAGACAACGAGGACGCCTCTTTCCGCGAGCAGTGATAGTTTTTCTTTATGTTGTTGTTTTTATGGATCTTTTGCTGTGTAAAAACATATATCTGTTATGCAATTCGCCTGACTTGGGCCAGTCTACCATTTTAGGCAGTTGGATGAATATCCTTCGTCTCCTAACCCTTCTTTCCTTCTTCCTCACCTCTTCTTCTTCCCCAACAGACCACCGCACGGGCCGTACGGATACTCCCCAACATGCGGTTGGATAAATATACTCTATGAACGAAAATTATGTGTCAGTGATAGGATGGCTGAGTTTGGTGTGTTCACATACGACCGCACGTATCAGTGAGGGTGCGTTCCCTTGGTTGGGTTTGCGGCGTGCAGGAGCGACCGTGTGAGGGTGCGGTGCGACCGCGACGTGCAGGAGCGACCGTGTGAGGGTGCGGTGCGACCGTGATAGCCGTGCGCAAGTGTACCTCCTTCTCATTTTGAAAACTTTAGGCAAGCTTGGAAAAAATGTGTGGCGAAGTTTGGCAATGCAAGGCCGAGACCCAAACAGGATAAGTACGTACGTACTACTAGGAGTACTAGTGTTAAAAAAGAAAGGCTGGGTTCTCCTTCGTGGGATTTAATCGATACAAATCCTCGTTTCACGTGTCAATTAATGCATATTTTTTCTCCAAAGACCAAAGAGCTAACCATCTCACTCCTCATCGCTTGATTAATGCAGCGACATGCAAACCAACCTTCTCACTTCCGCATGCATGCTGGGGATATTAATGTCCTTGGTTGCTAACCCCATCAATTTTGCCTCGATTAGTGTTAGTGGCCCTTTGCAAATTGTAATTTTGATATACTGGCCTTGTGTACAAAAAAATGGAGGTAGTAACTATATTTGAGTTCCTTCCCCATTGCGGTGACGTCGACGATAATTGTTTTGGTGGTTTGGCGAAGTGCGTTCGACGGAGAACACCATTGAGGGAGACCATAGTAAGTCGTTCGCAAGTGCCGCCTGCAAGCCGAGACAACCGCCTTATTTGCATCCAGGAAGTCCTTTACTAGTACTACTATAACTAATGCGGTGAGATGGCTTCTCGAAGAAGACGATGGAGAAGCGGAGTCAGTGAAGAGTGAAATGATGGTTGCTTCGTCCGTGCTTTTGTGATTTGACGCCTCACTGCTTTGTGATTTGTGATAGAAGGGACAGGGGAGTAGACTCTGTGCTCTATACTGTACTACATGCGTCCAAGCATGGGAGAAAGAGGAGAGACGTTGCATTTTTCAATTCCTTCAATCAATCAATCAGGGAGCTTCGGTTCCATCTTTTTGGCTTTGGCAACACCGTCCACAATGGTTCCCACGACGCCAAAAGCTATTTTCACATTTGGTTACACATTGTAGATGCTCTTAACCGTACCACTTGGTTTTGCTCCTGTGTGCTATCTATACAAATCTCAATTATATTGATCTAAAAAATTATAGAATCGAGATTAGTAAAAAGGAGGTGATTTTGCCGCGCGGATGGCGGGGGAGGTTTCTTATTTGAGCAATGCTACATCCACGTAATGGTTTACATAAAGTTACGAACTGATGTGATGTGGGACTATTTGATTGTATTAAAGGAGAGGATTAGGCCCACCCCACCTGAAAATCAGGGGGGCATATATAGATTAGATGGAAAGTATACGTAGCAGCTACGTAGCCCTTTGTAAGTCTAGGATTAGGCTTCTTTTTTTGGAGGACGTTGTCCTGGCGGTTTGCTAACATGAGGTCCGATGTGTCAGTGCTTTACCAAGCCGACGCGCGTCCCACATGAGGCAGGACAACGGCAGAAGCAACACGTGGTTAAGTTGAAGAAGATGAGGGAGAAGCGGATTCAGCAATGAGTGAAATGATGGTTTCTTTGTCCCTCCAACTTAACTGCGGGAAAGGTGCAGCTTTGTGATTTGACGCCTCATTGCTCATTACTACGCTGGCACCATGACTGGGGTGCTTCACCCCGGCTGCTCTGCACTGTATTCCGGTATGGCACGTGGACCCGGTAGCTTGATGTCCCACATGTCGGCGAAAGGGACTAGAAGATTTATGAAAGCGAGCACTCCACTCTTATGACGGAGGAGTAGACGACACGACGACCCAGTGAACTGTCACTTGTACTGTATAGTACTATAGTTTTGCTTTTCCGCATGATCCATCGATACAAACCCGATTAAACAAGAAAGGGGGGGATTTTTCCCGCGCGGTATATGATCCTGGCCATACATTTCAAAGGCAATTTTAATGTATGCAAACTGAATAATTATAAGTAACAATATGATATCTAGTAAAACTAAAAACACATATGATTTATTGTGTTAGAGTGTAGTAATAGTGCTATATTGCATAGTTGTTAGATGTAACATGCGAGAACGTGTAGAGACGTAGTTTTGGAGGGCCTAGAGAGAGAAAAGCGTAATACAGTCACCGAACTTCAGAATAAGCTGATTACGGTCACTATATACGTTTTGCGGTGATTATATGGTCACTTGCTCACAGCTCAGCATTGGATTGCACTCTGTTGACCGGCCAAATAGTCTGCGTGGTGCCATGTTGACTAGTTAAATTGTCCACGTTCGTTGTGGGTCCCACCTGTCAGTTCGCATAGGCAAAAGGTCAGATAAACACAAATTTACGCAGGCCCGACAAAGGCTCCAACCCGTGCGTGGGAATCACCTGGTTGTGTATGTGTCTGTCAGGGCCTGATGTGTGCGCATGCACGTGTAGGTTGAGCACTTGATGATGGTGTGCCTGCCTGCCACACACTCTCACGCACTTGATGATGGTGTGCCTGCCTGCCACACACTCTCACTCTAAATCGGACGGCCTATATTGCAGGATGGCAGGCACACCATCATCACCAACTCTGTTTTTTATAAGAGCGTATTTTATGTATTTTATAAGAGTGTAGATGTAGAGTAGATACAAGTCGACAGGTGGGCACGATGGTAGTGAGATAATGTGATGCAATACTAGAGGAGCCACGTGGAGTGTTTAACTGGTCAACTAGTCATGTCATGAGCAAATACAGAGTTGTGCGGTGAGCCCGTGACTGCATAATAACCACTAAACGTAAATGGTGACCGTAATGAGTGGATTCTGAAGTCCAATGTACGTATCGTGCTTTCGCTTCAAATACAATGATCTTCATTGCATATATCGCGAGAGAAAGATGAAACATGCGTGAATTTTCTGGGGGCTTACTTTTAGAGGACCTGGAGATAGTTTTGTGTGCATACGTGAAAGGGGTGTGCAGGGGGGTATGCGACAGAGAGAGAGATGCTCTTCGTTTCTCTTTATTATGACTAACTTTGTATATAGTATAAAAATATACAAATTCACAGTGCGGAATAAATATCATTGTGGGCACCATGCGATGCAAATTAGCGTTCCTACTCCTCCATATAACTTTGATGTTGTATATATGTAGAAACTCTAAAATGATTTTTTGGCCACACTTTATTCAAAAGGAATGTTGTATGCGAAATAAACATGAAGAGAGGGCTTTTTAGATCAATGGGGTACGTGATGTAACATGTCTGAATGTGTAGTTAATGCATTTGGCGGGGCCTAGAGAGGTATGTGTGTGTATTACGTATTCGAGAGAGGCATGGATAGAGGGGCCGACGGGGGGGCGTGGGAGAGATAGCACGATAAATGAGAGTGGTCTAGAGAGAGAGACGAATATGATGTCACGACAAGAGATTCCATTCCCTTGAGTGTGTATATGCAAGGGGGGAGGGAATAGAGGCACCAGGAGAAATTTTCTCTGTGTGTGGTGTTTGTGTTGGTATGTGTGGGTGTGAGAAGATAATGAGACGTGGGGGCAGAGGGTGTGTCACCGCGTGAGGTCCGGTGGGTCGAGGTGAGGCCCTTCGTTCTGTTCCGTCCTGCGCCACATTGGTCGGCCCGTGATGCATTTAGGAAGACCCATTGATGACTAGTCGTACAAGACAAAGATAGCAGAATTGTGAAGGACTCTGTGTCCACTGACAAAGCCGGCTAGGATTTGTAACCCTAGGTTCTCAGACTAAGGTAACCCCTTTATCTATGATATTACTATTCATCCAACCTAACTTTAAGGGTCATCCTACAGAATGCTGTGCTAGAATCATACTCGTCGATTAGGAAGAGAGGTGTGAGACAATGCGTGAGAGATAGGCGTAAAGATAATGTGTGTACATGAGACACGTAGGCAGGTCCATGTATATAGAAAGGGTCGATGAGGATTGTGCGTGTGTAGGTTTGCGAGAGGAAGAGTGCTTGTGATAAAGGTTAGTGAAAACAGTTGTAAATGGTTACGAGAGGGAGGGAGGGTTATATCTAGAGCATGTGAGCGAGAAAGACACCTCGGGGGAGAGTGTGTGAGCATGTGTGAGAGACCACCGATGGAGAGTGAAACTACACGTAAAAGACTGCTCTACACATTGATTAAAGATACAAATTGTATCCAAATATTAGGATGGGATCATGATATTTGCCATTCGCGTAAGGAGCGGTCATTGATCCATTAGACATCTAGGTTCTATTGAATTTGAGCATGTCTATGTTATTATTTGACACAATTGATCCACATAGTTAGTATTTTGAACACCGGACAATGCATCGCTTTAGCAATCAAATATAAACGTGAGTATAGTTCATGTTGTGTGTGTAAAGCACATTATACATATGAAAGTTACACAATGGACATTATAAATAGCTACTACCTATGAAATAGCATACATTTCAATTCAACTTAAGGTGGTTTAAAAAATTCAAATTCAACATGAAGTCCATTCAATCATTTGAATTTGATATCATGGCATTTGTAAACCATACCTAAATTATGGGGGCACCAATCTTTGCTCTGATTTTGTACATAATAGCATATGTAGTCGTCTACAAAATAGATTCAAATTTAGCTCCTCCATGCCAAAATAATCGTAGTTATAGGATTTTCAAGTGTCAAAATTTCAAAAAGAATCGGATAATTTAATGAGGTTTTCAAACATACAAGGTCAAATATAACGTTGTATATTTAGGTCAATCCTCATAGCTCAAGAGTACTCTAAACGTGAATGCTTGTGTTTCAAAATTTCGAACGAAGCGCCAAAAGAGCCTCTACTCGCCCGAAACCGCGTGAGACCAATGTTTGGTAGTACAAGGAAATTGCTTTTCTAATAACTCCGACCCGTGAAACCTACTGGCCCGACGTCCAAAGGTCTAAACCGGGGTAGGTTTGTAGCTTCATCTAGACGCCACGCAACCACATCCGAAAAACATTCATACACAATGGCCGCCTAAGCACACATGCGCGCGGCAGAAATTGCTCCCGCCCACTATTTGGGACACCTGGATTACCATCCTACCCCCGACCCGCAGTAGGTCCGAAATTTAAAGGGGGGCAAAGTTTGTACTTTCCCCAAATTTCAAACAAGTGCATCCCATTTCTGTTCAAAAAAGCCAAAAACAAGCGTGTCCCAGACCGAAACATGGTTCCCCCCAGCCGTCCGATTCCCCATTCGTACTCCGTGGGCGCCAAAACTACCTCTCCACCAGCCGCGAAACCGTGGCGTCCTCCGTCCGCCACCCCATCCCACCCATCAACCGCCGCCCTCCTCCATCACGCCGGAGCTGATTCCCCGAGGTCATCGTCCACGCAACCTCAACCGCAACGCCCTCCACGGCTAGTAGTTGAAGCCGAGGCCGAGCCGTCCGTACCCGAGCCAGTTCAACCACGCCGTCCTGCGCCTCACCGATGCTGCTCCAACTTCGCCACCCTCCACCGCACCAGAGTTGTTCCTGCTACGCCGTCCTTTGCCGCCTTGGATCTTCTTCCCCTCCGACGACATACGGCCACGGCAACATAGTCAACAATTTGGCCATGGGTTCGTCCAAGCCTGCACCCTCCAGAACATCGGTTTCCCCGGTAAAAAGAAGAAAATCAGCGCGAATCTTACGTCTCTGCTTGCACTGTATTCATCCCACAGAAGACACTAGTTGACCGCTTCTTCTTGATACTAGATGTTCCTAGTAACTCGCGATGGACAAGGTTTCTCCTCATATACTATTTCACCTTAGATAGAGGTCCGTCGCCCCCCTGAATTTCAATTTCTGGCACTTGATTCCCAATTAACGATAGCATTCCCCCGTGTAATAGGAGCTAGTACGCCTATTACGCCGGGGAAGCAGCGCCTTGGTGTTTATCTTAGGGGCGTGTGCGGCCTAGAGCTACTGCGCCCGATCTGGAGGTTGGCCGGGATTAAAGGGATGGCCTGGGGGCGCTGCCAAGCACGGCGGTGGTGTGAGGTCGATGGGAGGGCGGGGCGGCGGAGGCAGGGGTCTGGGCCGGTGGTCGCTGGCGGTTCGAGAAAGATCCTCAACAGTGACTGGCGGGAGGTAGACAAAGGCCCTCTGCCCGTTCCTTATGGATCGGACTGTTCATTAAAATAACCGACTGACCTATTTATTTTCAGTTGAATGTTATCTTAGATATTACCACATGTGGTGGTGTGCTGGAGGAGTACCTGCATTTCCTGTGCTCATATATTACAAAATCATACAGAGTAGAATCTAATTTTGTTTGCCATGCAATGTTGTAGAGCTATCATATGTCTCCTTTCATTTATTTTTCAGCCACCTGCTATCTTCTACTTTAAAGTGCACTAGTTCTGCACACACTTCACCCTTTGTCGGTGGGAAGAGCGGATCAAACAGATAGCACATAGATAGCACACAGATAGCGGATCAAACAGATAGCACACAGTTCGTTTATCCAGGTAGGGGCCGCGAGGATGCGTAAAACCCTGCTCCTGCTTTGGTGGATTGTAGATCGATGTTCTTGAGCTAGCTATGGGGCGTGAGGAGCTCCAAAAAGCCGAATCTCCCCTCTGGTCGCCTCGGGCCTCCTTTTATAGAAAAAAGGGGTTGCCACAGTGGCACACAGGAGGTGGAAAGGGTATAGTGCTGCGAGGTTATCCCTCGCATCACATGACAAGGCGCATTCAATGCGTCTTCTTAGGTGTCCTTGCATTATCGGGGATAGGGGAGAAACATTTCTCGTCCGTCGCTGCACCTTCTTGTGTCGACACGCACCCTGGCCACTGACGCCTGCGATGCCATGTAGGTAGGCAGGCAGCTGAGGTGGCGCAGTGGTGGATCTTCACGAAGATCTGCATGCCTCCACGCGGGTGCCTGCCCAGCTGGTTGGGTCGGCAGCTGCATGCATGCGGTGGTGGAGGTTTAGTCAGCATGGGCCTGATGGTGGCCCTGCGGGTGTCCTTGGCAAGGGCCTTGCCGGGGCCTCGGCAAGGGTCTTGCCGAGGCGCCTGATGTCATCCCTGGCAAGGCCTCTTGTCGGGGGCCTTGTGGTCTTCCTTGGCTGGGATCCCGCCAAGGGTTGTCATCTCCTTAGTGCGTATCTGATCTTGAATGTCTTCACAAAGATCTGCATGCCGCCACGGGGATGTCTCCCGAATCCTTGCCCATTGGGAGCAGTGGACTTAAGGGTGATTTGCTCCGTAGGCGCGGGGCGAGTCGCCGCGACAAGGGTCTTGCCGGGGCTACTAGAACTATCTCTCGGCAAGGATCTTGCCGGGGGAGTCTGCTTCGTCCCCTTTGCTCTTCGTGGTCTTGGCCTTGGAGTCGTTCTAGTTCTCTTGAGCTTCGATCTTACCTTGGCTCACCTCCCTTGCCTTGCTTGGTGTGGTGGTATCCGCGGCTCAGACTGTCCGTGCACAGTTATAGGGGTACAAAAAGTGTACCCCTCTTTTTGTACACCGACAGGAGCCCCCAGGCCTGGGCCACACATAAGCGCAACGCATTGTTGGGCTAGGCCCAAAAACGGTGCGCGGGCAGGCGGGGCGTTTTTACCGCGGTAAGATTCTTCGCGCGCTGCGCTTCCCACGATTCCCGCGCGCGGCGCGGCGCGTGTGACGTGGGCGGCATGCGTGGGGTTGGTTCCCGCAGGCATGCGTCACATCGTAGTAAAGGGGCGGTTCGCGCCTTCCCCATAAACGGAGGGAGGCATGGAGGCGTGGCCCATTTACTGAATGGGGCTGAGGCGCGGTCTTCAAGGCATCCACTCCCCATGATCACGGGGTGGGGAGTGGTTGTCTCACCCGTCCCCTCAGTTCTGCATGTTCGCCATGTGTCTCCCATGCGCCTGGGGTGGCAAACAGTGGAGGCAGGAAACCTGGCCGTCGCTGGTTGGGGCGGCGGATCGGTCCTGGCTCCCTGCGCCTTCCGTATCTTGATTGGCCGAGCGGGGCGGCCAAGCCCCAACCCTGATCCTTTATAAAGAGCGGGAGGGGGGATGGCGTCCCACATTCTTTCATCTTCTTCTTCCTTCAGCTTCTGCTCCTCCCTTCCATCCATCATGGAGAGAGGGAATCCCGGTCCTTCAACAGTGGCGGCGAGGGTCGCCGCTCGACAATGTGTCCCTCCTTCTCCTGCGCTTGCGGTGGCAGAGCCAGCCACGAGGGGAAGGGGGAGGGGGCGAGGCCGGGGCGCTCGGGGAAGGGGAGGACGGGGCGGCACGCCGGCCTCGCCTCCGCCAGCAGCTCCTCCTCCAATGGAGGGCCATGTTGGGGATGACCCTTGTGAGTTCTTCGTCAGGCTGCACCGGCCGTCGCGCCGTCGCCTTCGTCTCCCGACTCCATTTGCGCGCGAGATGGAGCTGGATCCGCCGGAGTCGTTGCGACTGCACATGAGGGGCTGCGGGATCAGTGGCACGCGGGTCCGTGTCGACTTCCCCGCCCCTCACGTGATGTATCTTCGTCGGGGATGGAAGATGTTTGCTCATATCCACCGCTTGACGGAGGGGCTCACTCTCCATTTTAAGCTGGTGGAGGGTGGCCTTCTCTTCGTCAAGGTCTTTGGGCTCTTTGGGACCCGTGCAAGGTGCTGCGTGGAGAGCTCTTCTGATAGTGAAGACTCCTCCTCGGGCGGGAGTGACGAGGAGGACAGTGGCAGCAACGACGAGGGTAGTAGGCGGCAGGATGACGTGTCCGACTAGGTGTCGGGTGCCGCTCCGTGCGGCACCGGCGACCCCATCATCTATGTCACCGGCTCCCTGAACTTCTCAGGGTCGTCTCCTTGGGCGGGTGGCGTTGGGAGGCTGCAGAAGAGGAAGAGGGCGGGCGGCAAGGCCATCAAGTCGGAGTACGCGGGCACCGATGCCTTGGACGCGTGCTGACGTCCTACCGCCTCATCTTCGTGCTGTGCTTCCGGCGCCGCCATCACCATCTAGCCTTTGGACGGCCACCAAGATGTTCTCTTGGTGTCTTCTGCCACCCGTAGCTCGCCTAGGCGTTCCTTTTGTCCTTTTGCCTCCTTGACCTGCCTCCTGAGGAGAGGGACAAGAAAGGGATTACGGGCACCTTATCTCTTTTTAGCTTGTAAGCCTTCGGGCCTTTGTTGAATTTAAAACTTGTAATCCCATCATTCATGTTTTTCATTCCCTATGGACTGTACCTAAGTGGAATGTTTTTTTAATGAAAAAGGGATGCTTGCCGGGTCATTTGTTTGCGGGTGGAACCCATGACAAGGAGTAAATCCTTGATATCTTCAAGATAAACATTTCCTTGCCCGGCAACAGGCCTTGCCGTCTCCCCACTTCGCTCGACCTTCCTCACGCCTTTGGCGGAGGCAGGGATGAGGCGGGTTCAGGCTCCTTGTTTCATCCTTTCACTGCCGCGACTACGACCAAACTTGGCCCCAGGAACGAGCCCTAGGGCCTAGAGTTAGGGGAGCACGGTAGCTTAGGGGAAAACGAGGTTTCACATACCTCAGTCCATAATGGAATGCATGATAAGGGATGAAGATCTTATCTGAAGCTGTAGTCCCTGGCAAACCTGGTTCACCGTGGGTGAATCTTTGCTCTTGCAGCCCCCTGCAATACAGGCTTGCCGGGGGCTAGATGCTGGTCTGTTCCTCTTTTTTTCTCCCCAAGTGGTTCAGCACGGATATCTGTGTGTCATGTGAACCAAAGAAGACAAAAGAAAGACAAAGAGACGCACACTCGACCTCTAAGCTAGGGGTTAGTCGCTGCTAAGAAGTATCAACCCTAACCAAGGATGAGACTCGACCTAGCATGCATGTTATAACTTAGGGTGCCATCGCTTCATTTATTTATGCTCAGGGTCTGCGCCTGGCTTTGTACAAAGGGTTATATGCGTCATCGGCAAGGCTCGTACAAAAGGTGGCTTGCCGGGGGGGCCGACAAGCCGCGTCTCACGGGTAAAACTTGTGAAGATGCTCAATGTTCCAGGAGTTACTCACCGGAATGGCATCTTCGGTCTCCAGGCGGACTGCGTCAGGCCTGGTGACTCGTATTACCCGATAAGGGCCTTCCCACTTTGGCGTCAACTTGTTGGAATTCTTGGTCGATTGAACGCGCCGAAGAACAAGGTCGCCTTCCTCAAAGCTTCGGGCATGAACCTTGCGGCTATGGTAGCGGCGCAAGGCTTGCTGGTAGCGCGCTGCTCTCACAGCCAGCCGAAGACAATCTTCCTCAAGGAGTGTTGCGTCATCTTGCCGCAATTGCTCTTGCTCAAGCTCGTCATAAGCGAGTACTTGAGGTGACCCGTATATGAGTTCTGTGGGAAGAACTGCTTCTGCCCCGTATACCAGTGGCTCGATTTGGTGTCGTTTTGATTGACCAAAGAACTGCAGGCAATTCATCAGTCCAGCGCCTTCCACTCTTGTGCAGTCTATCAAAGGTCTTTGTCCTCAGGCCTCGCAGTACTTCAGCATTTGCCCTCTCAGCTTGACCATTGCTTCATGGGTGAGCAACGAAAGCGAAACAGACCTTGCTGCCGAGGTCTTGAATATATTGCATGAAGGTGTGGCTTGTGAACTGCGTGCCGTTGTTGGTGATAACCCTATTGGGTACACCAAAACGGCACACCAGTCCTTTGAAGAACTTGACGGCTGACTGTGATGTGACCTTCCTCACTGCTTCCACTTCTGGCCACTTTGTGAACTTGTCGATTGCAACGTACAAGTACTCAAAGCCCCCGACAGCGCTGGGGAAAGGGCCCAGTATGTCGAGCCCCCAGACCGAGAAAGGCCAGGAGAGAGGAATGGTTTGAAGGGTTGAGCTGGCAGATGAAGCTTCTTTGAATGGAACTGACACGCTTCACACCTGTTGACTAGTGTCGTCACACCAGCAAGGGCCCTTGACCCGATGTGGGATCCACATATGCCTCCATGTATCTCCGCCAACAGCCCCAGTCCTTCCTCTCGAGGGATACACTTCAATTTCACGCCGTTCGGCCTCTTTCTATACAGGACGTCATCGACGAACTGGTACATAGTAGAGTGACGGGCTACTTTTTCCGCTTCTTCATGCTCCTCAGGAAGTTCCCCTGTTTGGAGGAATCAGACTGTATGCTGTGCCCACGCTGGAGCCTGGGGTTCGACGACGAGGACTAAAGGCATTTCCTCCGCTATCGGAGCGGCTGTCTCCATGGCAAGAGCTTGATGCTCTGTCGGAGCCAGCCGTCCCGTGGCGGGCTCAGTGTCTCCGGCAACATCCTTGCCGGCGGCTTCGGGGAGCTCGGCAGGAAAGTAATTGCCGGGCCCTGATTTTCTCCTCTTGTTCTGCTCTGTTGATGGATCAACGGATGGCTGAGTTAGCCGAAGCACAAAGGTACCTGGTTCCACAGGTAGCTTGAGGGCAGCGCGTTTTGACAGGTAATCGGCGATATCATTCTCCGCTCAGGGAACGTATTCTGCCTGTATACTATCAAAACACTCTTCCAGCTTTCTCACTTCATCGACGTAGGACTTCATCAACGGGCTCTGGTAATCCTTGTTGACTTGCTTGACGACAAGTTGCGAGTCGCCTCTGATGATGAGTTTCTTGATTCCGAGGTCCGCCGCGATCCTAAGACCGGCAAGCAGCCCTTTGTAATTAGCCATATTGTTTGTTGACACCTCCCTGGGGAAGTGCATCTGGATCACGTACTTGAGGTTCTCTCCGGTGGGCGCGACAAGCAGTACGCCAGCCCCGGCGCCCTGTAAGGAGAAAGCTCCATCAAAGTGCATGATCCAGTCACAACTTGCCTCCTTGCCGGGGAGAGCCGTCTCTTGGGTTTCTTCGTCAGGCGTCGCGGTCCATTTTGCAACGAACTCCGCCAGGACTCGTCTTTGAATCGTCAAGGTACTCTCAAACTTGAGGCCAAAGCTGGACAGTTCCAGTGCCCACTCTACAATCCTTCCCGTTGCGTCTGGATTGTGGAATATCCGTTGTAGAGGGAGGCGAGTGACGACAGTGATTTCATGCGCCTGGAAGTAGTGACGCAGCTTCCTCGAGGCCATAAGAAGTCCGAAGAGCAGTTTCTGCACACCGGAGTACCTCGATCTAGCCCCCTGCAGGAGGGAACTAGCAAACTAGACCGGATGCTGCATCATTTTCTTCTTCGGCGGCACTTCAATTGGCTGCGTCATCTCGACATCGGTGGCATCGGGCTCCGTCGCTGCTATTACCTCAACATCAATTTCTCTCTGCGCCACTAGTGCGGCGCTGACCACCTGGTTCGTTGCTGCCAGGTACAGCAGCAACGGTTCCTGTGGCCTAGGCTCAACTAGTATTGGCGCGGAGGAGAGGTACCTCTTCAAATCTTGCAATGCTGCTTCGGCTTCTGGCGTCCACTCCATCGGGCCCGCCTTTTTCAAAATTTTGAAAAAGGGAAGGGTGCGCTCGGCGGAGTTGGAAATGAACCTGCTCATGGCGGCAACGCAACCAGCAAGCCGACGCACATCCTTGACTCGCTTGGGCGCTTCAATCTGCTCTATAGCTTTGATCTTGTCCGGATTGGCCTCTATCCCACGCTGTGACACAAAGAACCCGAGAAGCTTGCCAGACGGGACGCCAAAGACGCACTTCTCAGGGTTCAGCTTGAGATTGATCTTGCATAGGTTTGCAAATGTTTCTTGTAAATCTGATATGAGGGTTGCCCTGTTCTTGGTTTTGACCACTATATCATCCATATAAGCTTCCATATTTCTATGGAGCTAGGGTTCAAAACCAATCTGGACTGCCCTTGCAAACGTTGAACCAGCACTCTTCAACCCGAAAGGCATCCGTATAAAGCAATACGTACCACATGGGGTGATGAATGCCATTTTCTCTTCATCTTCCCTTGTCATGAAGATCTGGTGGTAGCCGGAGTCGGCATCAAGGAATGACAACAGATCACACCCAGCTGTGGAGTCAACAATCTGGTCGATGCGCAGCAACGGGAAGGGGTCTTTGGGACAAGCCTTATTAATATTTGTGTAATCAATACACAGCCTCCACTTCCCATTTGCCTTGCGCACTACCACCGGATTGGCCAACCACGTTGGATGGAGCACTCCTCTTACCAAACCAGCTGCTTCCAGTTTCCGGATCTCCTGTGTGATGAACTCTTGTCGTTCCAAAGCTTGCTTTCTGACTTTCTGCTTGACGGGCCGCGCATGAGGACAGACAGCAAGGTGGTGCTCAATCACCTCCCTGGGAACACCGGGGATGTCAGATGCTTGCCATGCAAACACATCGACATTCACCCGCAGGAAGGTGATGAGCGCGTCTTCCTATTTGTCGTCAAGGGTGGATCTTATGGTAAAAGCTCCTCCCATGCCGTCCTCCTTGATAGAAACCTTCCTGGTTCCCAGCGGTGTGGCCCTGGACTTCTTGTTTCTATCGGCGGAGCTCTCTGGCACGTCCTCGACAGGAGCGCTACACTCCGAAGAGGTGCGCTTGCCGGAGTGGGTGCCTGAGGTCTCACAGTCATCTTCTTTTGCCTTCCCGGGGCTCCAGCGGCAGGAGCAAGCGTCTTAGCAGTGGCGGCTGCTGCAACTGCTTGTTGGTAGAGTTGGTCAGTGCAAATTAGCCCATCCTTCTTGTCTGATGGGACGGTGATGATCGTCATAGGCCCCGGCATCTTCAGGGTGTTGTAGGCGTAATGTGACGCCGCCATGAACGTGGCCAGCGCTGGGCGGCCAAGGATCCCGTTATAAGGCAAGGGGATCTTGGCAACATCGAACACAATCCTTTCTGTCCTGTAGTTTAGATGACTCCCAAAAGTCACGGGCAACGTGACTTTTCCCTTTGGTTGACTTCTTCCCGAGTTGACCCCCTGAAAGGTGCCCGTCTCTTCGAGGTCTTCATCAGGAATCTGCAATTTCTCGATCACGGCAGGCGAGATTAAGTTCAGTCCGGCCCCGCCATCGACTAGCATCTCTGTCACCTTGAGGTTGCGTATTGTTGGTTGGCAAGCAACCGACTGCAGTAGTGCGATCAGGGTGATCCTCAGTGTCAAAAATGATAGGTGTGCTGGACCACTTCAGCGGCCTTTGGGCATCAAACGACGGTTCCGCCGTTGTAATCTCATGCACCCACTGTTTAAGCTGGCAGTGAGAGGTATGCAGCGAGGCGCCGCCATCGACGCACATGGCCTCTGTAGCTTTCTGAAATTCTTGGTCACCAGACTCATCGTCCTCTTCGTGATCATCGTCTTCTGGCTTTTTGTCACGGCCCCGGGCGGGCCTCTCCCGCTGTTTATCTTTGCCGCGATGGCCCGCCTAGCCGTCACGCTTCTTGCTGGACCCCTCAGCACCGTCCTGGCCTTTCTCCTTGTCCCGCCTCTCATATTCATCCCTCTGCTTCTCAGCAAGGAGCTCAACCTATCGGGAGTTCTGGAGATCATGGCCTTTGGTGCGATGGATCTTGGAGTATTGCTTGGCAGGCGACACATCCGGCAATTTCCTTGTTGGGGTCATCTGGCTTGGTTTTCTTGGCGGAGCCGGTGTCGTCAGATCCCTCGACAGCAAGCACAGCTTTACCTTTGTGCTTCCTGTTGCGGCACCGACCTTTCTTCGCCGGGGAGGTAGTATCCTCATCTGAGGAGTCGGTTTCCACGCCGGCATCTTCGCCGGGGTACTTCCTTCCCTCTTCAGCTCGAGCACATCTGTCAGCAAGAACATAGAGTTCTGCCACATCTTTCACCTTGTTCATTGCCAGTTCTTCGCGCATCTTGTGGTTATGCACGTTCTGATGGAACGCGCTGATGATGGCGGCAGGTTGAACATCAGGGATATTGTACTGTACCCGGCTGAACCTCTGTATATACTTGCGCGGACTCTCGCCTCCCTTCTGGGGAATGACATGCAGGTCGCTTGCTTGGCCATGGGCTTGGTGACGTCTAGTAAAGGCGCCCACAAACTCATGGCACAAATCCGACCAGGAGGAAATAGAGTCTACCGGCAAGTGCATCAACCATGACATGGCGTTGGGTTTAAGAGCCAATGGAAAGTAATTCGCAAGCACCTTATCGTCGTGGGCTCCGGCGGCTTGCATCGCGATGGTGTAGATGCTGAGGAACTCACACGGGTGAGTCTTGCCATTGTACTTTTCGCCAACGTCAGGTTTGAAGGCGCGGTGAGTGGGCCACCAGAACTGCCGCAGCTCATGGGTAAAAGCCGGACAGCCTACCTCGTAAGGTAGGCCTCCAGGGCTCTTCGGGGCTGGGTGGTTCACAGCAGGCCCTGCTCGCCTGTCTAACTAGTGGCGCGCTCCGCACCGGTGCTCGATAGTGGTTCGAGCATCTTCATGGGCTCGTTCCCGAAGAACTTGGCGCTGGTCACAGTGGGTCCGCGGGTCAGACGATGCTATGGAGATGTCGTCGCCCGCGACGTCGCGACGAGCCGGCATCCGTGGTACCGGATGGGGAAGAGGTGAATGCACCATGGTCGCGGCGCCGCCGGATTTTCCGCCACTGGTCCGCGGGACTCCATCGGAGCGTCGACCCGGGGGCCCCACCGGACTTGGTTCGTCTTTGTTGGCCACCGCACCAAGGCTTCGGATAGTGGACCTCCATTCGTCGAGTTTCCCCGTAGTGGGAGGAAAGTCGAGGAGCAACTGCGTGTGCTAGGGCCTCTGCTAGCGTCGGTGGCAGCGAAACCTGCACGGATCACGATGCACTTCGACTTCTAACCATGTCAGAAGGAGCTCTATCACGACCCCGCGGTCGCATGCCGTTTTCACCAGCGCCTCGGCGAGTGGGCAGGTCTTCTACGTCCCGGGAGTGGTGCTTGGGGCTCCTCCCGTGGCGACGCCCGGGATCTTCGGCGTTATCGGTGTCAAAACCGGCGGATCTCAGGTAGGGGGTCCCGAACTGTGCGTCTAGGCCGGATGGTAACAGGACGCAGGGGACACGAAGTTTTACCCAGGTTCGGGCCCTCTCGATGGAGGTAAAACCCTACGTCCTGCTTGATTAATATTGATGATATGGGTATTACAAGAGTTGATCTACCATGAGATTAGAGAGGCTAAACGCTAGAAGCTAGCCTATGGTATGATTGTTGATGTGTATGTTGTCCTACGGACTAAAACCCTCCGGTTTATATAGACACCAGATAGGGTTAGGGTTACATAGAGTCGGTTACAATGGTAGGAGATCTAAACATCCATATTGCCAAGCTTGCCTTCCACGCCAAGGAAAATCACTTCCGGACACGGGACGGAGTCTTCAATCTTGTATCTTCATAGTCCAGGAGTCCGGCTGAAGGTATAATTTGGCTATCTGAACACCCCCTAATGCAGGACTCCCTCAGTAGCCCCTGAACCAGGCTTCAATGACGACGAGTCCGGCGCGCAAATTGTCTTCGGCATTGCAAGGCGGGTTTCTCCTCCAAGTACTTCATAGAACATTTTGAACACAAAGATAGTGTCCGGCTTTGGAAAATAAGTTTCCACATATTGCCATAGAGAGAATAATAATAATATTAACACAAATCTAATCTGCTGATGTATTCTATGGTGCGACACGCCACGACTAAGCCTTTATCCATTTAATTATCCCACCTCAGCGCGTTGTGCGAGGCGGTTTCGTTGGCACGTCTTGTTGAAGCAGAGATCGTGTCCCCTCATTTCGGGATTCTCATCAATACGGGTGTGGGTAACCCAACCGCGCCTTTGATTACGGTGCTTGGAGATAAGCAAGTTTTACCAGGCTGGTGGGGACACATAACCGCGTCCACCCATATAAGGGGATAATGATCCACCTTTTCACCCATGCCTTCTTCCTCCTCTGCCTATCCATTCTCGCGCACTCGAGTTCCAGCGCCCAAGTCCGTACTACCACCTCGACCTTCTCCAGTCATGTCCGGAGCGGGAGGCAAGTGGATGGTCTGCTCCGTCATGGAGGGACACAAAAAAAGCTGAGGAGGGCCGGATATCTGGCCAGCGACAACGCGCACCGACTCCCCGAAAAGGGGCAGCTCATCCCCACTCCTAGGCCCCATGAGAGGGTGGTATTTCTCCCTCATTTCCTCCGTGGACTGGGCTTCCCTCTGCATCCATTTGTCCGGGGGCTCATGTTCTACTACGGCCTGGATTTCCACGATCTGGCCCCGAACTTCGTCCTCAACATCTCGGCATTTATCGTCATGTGCGAGGCTTTCCTCTGCATCTGCCCCTATTTCGGCTTATGGCTAAAGACCTTCAACGTCAAGCCGAAGGTGGTGCGCGGCAGCCAGGCGGAGTGCGGCGGTGCCATGGTTGGCAAGATGGCCAACATCCTGTGGCTCGAGGGCTCCTTTGTGGAGACCCTGAAGGGGTGGCAATCAGGGTGGTTTTACATCACCGAGCCGCGGGACACCGAATGGGTCGCACCCCCTTAGTTCCTATCCGGCCCCCCTATGCGGCTCACCTCTTGGAAGGAGACAGGCCTATCTTGGGGTAAAAAAGGAGAGCTGACTGGACTCCAAACATGCATCCAAACCCTGGTGGACAAGAAGCTCAAGCTTGTCAACGTAGTCCAGGTTATGCTAGTCCGCTTGATCCTCCCGTGTCAATGATGGGCCTTCAACCTTTGGGAGTTCGACCCGGTGCAGCATCAAACTCTTAACAGGCTCTTCAGCACGACGTACGAAGATGCCTGGAGGATGCTTTTCAAGGGTGCCGAGGCTCCCGCATCCGCTGCCGAGGATCGCAGATTCAGTACTCAGCATCACGCTCATGCGGTAAGCTGTTTTTGTCCTTTTACAGGGTATCAGTTTTTCATAGTTTGACTCTATGCGGGATCTGAATTCCCTTATCTTTGATAGGATTGCGTGGTGACGTCCGGACAAATCAACTGTCCGGCTCCTCTGCCCGAAGGCCCAGTGGACGCTCGCTTGGCGAAGCTGCTGGTCCCGGCGCCCTATGTGGTGCCGGAGAAGAAGGCCGCGAAAAGTGCCACGGGGACTCGAAAGAGTGCCCGGCGCCAGGAGGTGTCGGATTCGTCATCCGACGGTCCCGAAGCGCCTTCCTCTCGTGAAGACAAGGAGGAAGAAGAAGAGACCTCTCCCCCTCCTGCGGGAGGAGAGAAGAAGAGGAAGGCCGCCCTCTCTGAGGAGGCCGGAGGGTCCAAGAAGGGGAAAACCCTTCCTCCGGACTGCTCCCCGACATCGACGACGAAGAGGAGTGGCAGCCCAGGGCCAAGCCCCTGGCGAAATCGTAAGTGTCCAGATACCGGAGTAATTCACAGTATTCGTTTTTTGCACAGCTTTCCCTTATGTCGAATATGTTTATGCAGCCCACCCAAAGACCGGCTCGACGCATCGTCGAGCGGCTCACTGGACCCGTCGGATGTGAACTCGCTTCCGACGGCTTCATCCCCCCGCCCTGCGGACGACACCGAAGTGTTGTCCCAACAGGTTCCAAGCCGGGAGGAGGCGGTCCTGGAGGCGCCGCAAGGCGACCTCCCAGACTCCAGGAGTAAAGGGGATGGAACCCCCCAGGGCTCTATGTCCGGCTTAAGGCCGGACGCCGCTCCGGAACCTTCAAAGGTTCCCGAGTCCGGCGGACGACCTCCTTCCAAGAGGAGCAAGCCCACCGTGCCGGTGACCCCCGTCCAACCGGAGGCGCCGGACAATCTGTTGGAGGTGCTCAAAGGCGCCTCCATCGACGAGGAGCACCGTACCATTATGAGTGCGGTGGTCCAGAAGGTTCAGTCCGCCAAGAGCGGGATGACTGAAGCTTGCACTAGCCTTTCAACAAGCTTTGAGGTAAGTAAAGAATGTTTAAAATAATGTTACCGCATAGACAGTAGCCCCTGATGCTCTGTTGGGCGTTCGGGAAGAAAAGCCGAATAGAGGATCAAAGAATTCGCAGGAGTCTAAAAAGGAGTCAATATGCGTATGCAGGCTTCTCTGCTAGTGTCCGCCGCACTGACTACGGAAGTGGACGTGCTGAAGCAGAGCCTCGAGAAGTCCGAGCAAGAGCTCGGGCGTGCCAAGAAGAAGCTCGAGGAGAAGGAAGGTAAGAAATACCATGTTTGAATATCTATATAAAAAAGGCGCAATTGCAAAAAATGACAGGATTGACATGGCTATTGTGGGGTCCACGTCCGAGGTGGCGACCCTTAAGCAAGCGCTGCTCGAGGCCGAGAAGGGTGCGGCCGTGGAGCGCACCGAGCGAGAGAGGTATGAGGCTGAGGTTGGTAAGGTGCGGCAAGAGCTCCAGGTTCTCATGAAGAAACATGAGAGTTTGGAGCTTGACTCGAAGACGCGAGCGTCCGAGCTCGCGGCAGCTATAGAAAATGCCAAGTCTGCCAAGACCGAGTCCCAGAAGACCCTCCAGGAGTTGGATGAGGTGAAGAAGATAGCGGCGGGTAAGGCATTTTTTATGCAAAGTAAACATATAAACGTGAGTTACTTGATACTTACCCGAATCCGGAGCTCTCCAGGGGCATTTGCAGATCTTCCCCAGAGTGTATCCGATGCTGCCGCATTCTATCGAGCCGAGGAGGGCAGCTCGACGGAGAAGGTGTTCTGGTCTCAGTACGCTGAGGCCGAACACCCCGTGCCCCTGAGCGACCAGCTGAAGCAACTGGTCGAGCTCCAGAAGGCGGCCGAACAGGCCATGAAGGGCCTCCTAGTTTGGCTGTGGCCTGGAGAGGCCCTGCCTGGGAGCTATTTCGGGCTGGTGCGGCGGTTGGTGGTGGCCTGTCCAAGGCTTGAAGACATCAAGTGCTCCGTCTACATTGAAGGTGCCCGTAGGGCCCTTGCCCGTGCTAAGGTGCACTGGGGCAAGGTGGATGCGAAGAAGCTTGTGAAGGACGGGCCACCGCCGGGGAAATAGCATCGCAAGCCCGAGAATTATTATAAGGATGTCCTGAAGGGTGCCCGCCTTGTTGCGGATGAATGTACCAAGGATGTATTTTTTGAGTAAAACCCGCTTGTGTTATCCTGTGCGCTGAAAACTTGTTCATATGGGCTAAGCAATGCTACTTGAATTTAAAATATTACCTTCTGTGCGGTTGTTTATCAATACTGAGAGATGGCGAGTCGTCGGCTTCTGCCCCCTTGCCGCCAGTGCTGGGGTGTTCAGGGATAAACCTGGGCGCTCTTTTTCCCATACTTGGGTCCTTCGAGGGAGGCGCTCAGCCCAACGAATGAGGCAATCGGACTATAGAATTCTATAATTTTAAATTTCGGCGAAGCCCCTAGTATTCGGAAGACCGAGTTCGGGGTGCTATCCACGCCTTGGCCGGATAGAGCCAACTCCTCGCCCTAAGCGGCATAAGTCTTTAAGGACTCGAAAAGACCTCTCGAACAGCGACCAGCTCTCGCCTCATCATGACGGTCAGTTTTAGCTTTCTCCACTGAGGTGCTTGGCCCAGCTCAACTGGGGCACAATCGCAGTGGTTCTCCTAGTGCTACCTTAGCCGATATAGCGGAATGTAAGGCACCAAAACATAGGAGCCGGGCAAACCCAACTATTGACCCAAGACATGATTCGGAGCCGATGCATATAATGCTATAAGTTCGGGGTGCCGCACTTGTGGAAGTGTTCAGACTTCTCACACCATGTTGAGGGGTACTGAAGCCCCTGACGTATTTTGGTCGTACCCAAGTGTACGGGTGCAACTTTTCATTAAGGAACATATATATAAAAAAAGGTAATGCAAAAAATGGACAAAAGCTATGCATTGTTCATTAAAATAGCTGTGATCAAAGCAGAACGATACAAGTAATGCGATAAACGAAAAGTGGGACTATTTAACATGTCTGTTCCAGGGGCAAGCTGCGGAATAGTATGCGGAACAGGTATACTTCTCGTGATAGAGACCACCTGGGATTTCCGTAATGCGGCATGGCTTGTCTGTTTCTCTGGTTCTTGCATCGTTTTGTGCGGGAGTTGAACTGCCGAACAGGCCTTCCGAAGAGTAGAGTCCTGAAAGTAAGAGAAAAGTAAAAAAATCGGTAGACCCTGGTGCGGTTTAAGCCATGTTTTGGGTGTGCCGTGATGGTGCCCCTCCCCCTATGCCCATGGTATTTCTAGAGCGTAGTTATGTACGCGAAGTACGGGCGTCGCCTTTTTGCGGGGGTTGGGGTTGGGGCCGCATTGCTACGCCTGCTAGGAACGTGCCAGGCGGTCTTGTTGTAGGATACTCCGGGCGCGCTTGATTGTGTCCGAACGTTTAATTGCCGGACTGGAGAACTGCCTGGAGAGGCTGCTTTGTACTTCCGCTGCAAGGGCCGCCGTCTGCTCCTCCGTTTGGAGGGAGCATTCGGTGTTTCCATTGACTATAATGACTCCTCGAGGGCCTGGCATCTTGAGCTTAAGGTATGCGTAGTGCGGGACCGCATTGAACTTGGCGAATGCGGTTCGCCCGAGCAATGCATGGTAACCACTGCGGAACGGGACTATGTCGAAGATTAACTCCTCGCTTCGGAAATTATCCGGAGATCCGAAGACCACTTCAAGTGTGACTGAGCCTGTGCAGCTGGCCTCTACACCTGGTATTACGCCTTTAAAGGTCGTTTTGGTGGGCTTAATCCTCGAGGGATCTATGCCCATTTTCCGCACTGTATCCTGGTAAAGTAGGTTCAGGCTACTGCCGCCCTCCATAAGGACTCTAGTGAGATGAAATCCGTCAATAATTGGGTCGAGAACCATTGCAGCGAATCCGCCATGACGGATGCTAGTGGGATGGTCTCTTCGATCAAAGGTGATCGGGCAGGAGGACCATGGGCTGAACTTTGGGGCGACTGGCTCTACCGCGTATACGTGCCTTAACGCGCGCTTCCGCTCCCTTTTGGGGACGTGGGTGGCGTATATCATGTTCACCATCCGCACTTGTGGAGGAAAACCCTTCTGTCCATTGTTGTTCGGCGGCCGGGGCTCCTTGTCGTCATCGCTATGCAACCCCTTGTCTTCACTGTCGGTGCTTAATCTGCCTGCCTGCTTGAACACCCAACAGTCCCTGTTGGTGTGATTTGCCGGCTTTTCGGGGGTGCCATGTATTTCGCACAAGCGGTCGAGTATTCGGTCCAAGCTGGACGGGCCCCTAGGATTCCTGTTGAATGACTTTTTCCGCTGACCGGATTTAGAGCCTCTGAATCCGGCATTAACTTCCGTATCCTTAGCATTGTCGCCGTTGATGCGACGCTTCTGCTGGTTGCGACGCGACCTGCCACTAATGTCCCTGGTGTCCGAACGACCAGGGTTCTTGGTCATATTGTTTCTCCCACGCAAAAGCGGGTCATGAGTGTTGTGAGTGCTGCCATTGATTTCGGCGTCTCCTGTCCTAGGTGCCAGGCAAGCCACTCGTCATGGATATTATGCTTGAAGGCTGCTAAGGCCTCTGCGTCCGGACAGTCGAGTATTTGATTTTTCTTTGTTAGGAACCATCTACAGAATTGCCTAGCCGATTCGTCTGGCTGCTAAATTACGTGGCTTAGGTCGTCAGCGTCTGGGGGTCGCACATAAGTGCCCTGGAAATTGTCGAGGAATGTGGCTTCCAGGTCCTCCCAACAGCTGATTGACCCTGTTGGCAGGCTGTTGAGCCGCTGCCGGGCTGGTCCTTTAAGCTTGAGTGGGTGGTATTTGATGGCGTGGAAATCATCACCGCAGGCCATGTGGATATGGAGATAATCCTCGATCCATACCGCGGGATCTGTTGAGCCATCATATGATTCGATGTTTACGGGTTTGACACCCTCGGGGATTTGATGATCCATTATTTCGTCTGTGAAGCACAATGGGTGTGTGGCGCCTCTTTACTGGGCGATATCATGACGTAGCTCCAATGAGCTTTGTCTACTGTGTTCGGCCCTGCCAAATTTGTGGCCGGCGTGACGGTTATCATATCGGGCCGTGGGGTGCCTACGCGATCCGTAGATCGATCTTCTTTGCCTTGCCTTGTCCTCCAACATGTCTCGTATGTCTGGCGCATATTCCTGTGCCTTGGTACGGGGTGCGGCTTGGGTGGAGGGCCATGAGGCCTCTCTGTCGCGGCCACGAGGTGGCCTGTCGGCCGCGTCGAGTGCTTCCTCCTCTGATCGGGGTAGCAACCTGCGCTTCGGGTAGCACTTGGAGGGGCGTTCGGGTTTATGCTCTTCGGCCGCAAGGACTTCAGTCCATCTATCGACTAGCCGATCTTGATCAGAATTAAGCTGTCGCTGTTTTTTCTTGAGGCTTCTTGCCGTGGCCATAAGCCTGCGTTGAAAACGCTCTTGTTCGACGGGATCCTCTGGCATGGTGAATTCGTCGTCATCGAGCTTGCCTCGTCTTTGGAGGGAGGCATACAATTATCGTCCTCGACCTCTCTGTCGGCCGCTCTCTCATGAGGGCTGGTTTCTCCATCCTCCTGTGCTAAATCTTGCTCGGGAGGATGTTCTTCGGCGCTTTCCGGGGTATTATTATCTCCCGTGCTGGAATCGCCATTTTTGTGTTGGCGGGATTTTGAGCGGCTCCGCTGACGCCGGCGCTTTTGCTGTTTCTTGGAGGGGTCATCCTCCGCTGTTCCATCGCCCTCTCCCTCTTTTGGGGTGTCCACCATGTATATGTCATATCACGAGGTGGCTTTCCAGGGCCTAGCGGGCGCTGGTTCTTCATCATCTCCTTCATCAGCGTCCATACCGTCGATGTCGTCGGGGTTGAAGTCGAGTATGTCGGTTAAATCATCGACAATGGCTACCAAGTGGGTGGTGGGTGGGCTTTGAATTTCTTCATCGTCCGAATCCCAACCTTGCTGACCGTAGTCCGGCCGGGGCTCTCCTGATAAAGAGAGAGACTTCAGTGACTTTAGGATATCGCCGAAAGTCGAGTGCTGAAAGACGTCCGCGGCCGTGAACTCCATGATCGGCGCCCAATCGGATTCGCTTGGCAGGGGCGTGGAGAGTTCGGAGTCCGGAGAAGAATCTGGCTCCATGGAGTCATGAGTCTTGCAGAGTACGGGGCTGGTGTTCGGTTCAACTGCCATTGGGATCGCAGCCCCCGAGGTGGCGTCCAACCACCCATCCTTGATCGGCGCGGTCGGGTCCGAACTAGGAGTCGGAGCTAATGCGGGTGCGGCCTCCAGGGCACTGTTCGGCGGCAGAGCTAGATCATGCTCGTCGTGACAGTGCGGCTCGCTCGGCAGTGGTTCGAATCCATCGAAGATCAAGTCCCCGCGGATGTCGGACAAGTAGTTTAAACTTCCGAATCTGACCTGACGGCCAGGGCGTAGCTTTCGATCTTCTCTAGATGGCCAAGTGAATCGGCCCGCAGTGCGAAGCCGCCAAAGACAAAGATCTGTCCGGGGAGGAAGGTCTCACCCTGGACTGCGTCGCCATTGATGATCGTAGGAGCCATCGGGCCTGACGGCGACGGCACAGAGGAACTCTCAATGAAAGCACCAATGTCGGTGTCAAAACCGGCAGATCTTGGGTAGGGGGTCCCGAACTGTGCATCTAGGCCGGCTGGTAACAGGACGCAGGGGACACGAAGTTCTACCCAGGTTCGGGCCCTCTCGATGGAGGTAAAACCCTACGTCCTGCTTTATTAATATTGATGATATGGGTATTACAAGAGTTGATCTACCACGAGATCAGAGAGGCTAAACCCTAGAAGCTAGCCTATGGTATGATTGTTGATGTGTATGTTGTCCTACAGACTAAAACCCTCCGGTTTATATAGACACCGGATAGGGTTAGGGTTACATAGAGTCGGTTACAATGGTAGGAGATCTGAACATCCGTATCGCCAAGCTTGCCTTCCACGCCAAGGAAAATCCCTTTCGGACATGGGATGGAGTCTTCAATCTTGTATCTTCATAGTCCAGGAGTCCGGCTGAAGGTATAATTCGGCTATCCGAACACCCCCTAATCCAGGACTCCCTCAGGCGTGATTACGCCGTTTGTCGCACGCTGCCTGGGAGGAGCGTGCTGTTGGTGCCGGCGTGGGAGTCTTGGAGGCCCTTGCATCGCCTTCGGGCGGGGCGGCGATGACCCTGGAAGGCCCCGCTCCACCCACGAAGGTCTTGGCTCCGCCTTTGGATTTGGCGACGTGTAGCCCGTTACCAGGCGCACAAACATCGCCGCCTCCAAAACTCCGGCAGCTGGGATGGTGTTGGTGTTCGCGAGCAGCGCCCCGGGTCCTTTCTGTGACCGGTCCGCTGCTCGCCTGTGTCGGGACGGGCTATCCTACTTCCGACTGGCCAACTGCCACCATCGTCTTCTTCTTGGGCGCCATGATGATGAAGAAGCGCCGAACTAACTGCTAAAAGCCGATTCTCACAACTGCGCCCCCTACCTAGCGCGCCAAAGATGTCGGTAGGAACGACACCTATGGGATCACGAGAATCCCTACTGTGGTTAGCGGGGCGTGGGGTCGTGAGAAGAGCAGATCAAACAGATAGGACATGGTTCATTTATCCAGGTTCGGGCCGCAAGGATGCGTAAAACCCTACTCCTGCTTTGGTGGATTGTATATCTGTGTTCTTGAGCTAGCTATGGGGCGTGAGGAGCTCCAAAAAGCCGAATCTCCCCTCTGGTCGCCTTGGGCCTCCTTTTATAGAAAAAAGGGGTTGCCATAGTGGCACACAGGAGGTGGAAAGGGTACAGTGCTGCGAGGTTATCCCTCGCATCACATGACAAGGCGCATTTAATGCGTCTTGCTTAGGTGTCCTTGCTTTATCGACGACGGGGGAGAAACCTGTCTCCTCTGTCGCTGCTCCTTCTTGTGTCGACACGCGCCCTGGCCAGCGACGCCTGTGATGCCATGTAGGTAGGCAGGCAGCTGAGGTGGCGCAGTGGTGGATCTTCACGAAGATCTGCATGCACCCACGCGGGTGCCTGCCTAGTTGGTTGGGTCGGCAGCTGCATGCATGCGGTGGTGGAGGTTTAGTCGGCGTGGGCCTGATGGTGGCCCTGCGGGTGTCCTTGGCAAGGGCCTTGCCGGTGCCCCGACAAGGGTCTTGCCGAGGCGCCTGCTGTCATCCCCAGCAAGGCGCTTGCCGGGGGCCTTGTGGTCTTCCTCGGCTGGGATCCCGCCAAGGGTTGTCATCTCCTTAGTGCGTATCTGATCTTGAATGTCTTCACAAAGATCTGCATGCCGCCACGGGGATGTCTCCCGAATCCTTGCCCTTTGGGGGCAGTGGACTCAATGGTGATTTGCTCCGTAGGCACGAGGCGAGTCGCGGCGGCAAGGGTCTTGCCGGGGCTGCTAGAACTGTCTCTCGGCAAGGATCTTGCCGGGGGAGTCCGCTTCGTCCCCTTTGCTCTTCGTGGTCTTGGCCTTGGCATCGTTCTAGTTCTCTTGAGCTTCGGTCTTACCCTGGCTCACATCCCTTGCCTTGCTTGGTGTGGAGGTATCCGCGGTTCAGACTGCCCGTGCACAGTTATAGGGGTACAAAAAGTGTACCCCTCTTTTTGTACACCGACACCCTTACTCTCACTGTTGTGTTTTTATGCAAGGGTATTTCAGACTCTGCTACCATGAGAGAAGCCAAAAAGAAAAGAGAGAAGTCGCTCCAGTTTGGTGTGCGGCTAGGCAAGACACGTTTCAACACTTTAAAGGGTGTAGTGTCAGCAGATGGAGACGGAGAACGTAGCTTTGGAGTTGACGACCTCACTCGCAATGAACCACCATCCCAGGTTCTTGCTTTAACTTCACGGTGTCATATGTGGTTGCATGTTCCATATGGTGTCTAGTTGTATTCGAAAGGCCAAAGTCGGTAAGATAAGGAAAGATATTTTTTTTACATGAACCACCATCCCGTGAGCACCAGAAGACAAATAGCTAGTCAGGGCACTAGCCGAGCCAGTGACAAGCCCAGCAAAGATAGGCATCACCTGGAAGCCAACTAAAAAGCTGTGATGGTGGCGAAGCAGCCCGCCTCCCACCAGGCTCTCAGGTCCTATATGATCATGCTCACCACTCCAGCCGGATGTCTAGCTTGTATTGCTTCCAATTTGGTTAAATTGCATCTGCTTAGCTTACACATTATACCTTTGAATATGACATGCCTTTCTGTTTTTGGTACATACTAGTACATCTGTGTATTAACCATGTTCTTACATCAAACTAATGTTCTTGTGTATCCCTCATCAATCACTTATGATGAGGCAGGCAGGCAAGGGGACTACTCCTCATTTAAAGAATGCAGCGTCAGCCTCCCAACATGATTCTCAAGAAACAGAAATGCTAGATGAAGATAGTGAACGTAGCTATGTAGTTGATTACAGCATTTCCCCTACACTAGCATCGCAGGTGCTTGCTCTCACTTGGCAGCGTGATATGTGGTTGCATGTTGCATATGGTGTCTAGATTGTAATTCTTCCAATCTGGTTAAACTGCATGTGCTAGTCTGCTTAGCTTATACATTATACCTGTTAATGTGACATGCCTTCCTGTATTTAGTACATAGTACATCTGTCTATTAAGCATGTCCTTACATAAAACTATTGTTTTTTTGTATCCCGCATCAATCAACATGACGAGACACCTTTAGTATATGCAGTGCGATATTAGTTGCTTATTTCATATGATTTATAGCATGCGATGCTTCTAATTTGTTGAAATTCCATTTATGATCGGACGCTTTTAACTTGGAAGAGTCATATTGGTTGCATCTTTCATGTGGTGTCTAGCTTGCATTGCTTCTTATTTGCTGGAATGGTTTCTGCTTAGTTTACACAAACAGTTGTGAACATGCCATGCCGTCCTATTTTTCGTACATATTCCATCCTGGTATCATGTGTTTGCCTTACATCAAAGTAGTGATTGTCAGTATCATGCATGAATGAGTTCTGAAGAGAGAATTTTATTGCTTTTTCTTGTCGGTTTTACTTGACAATTCAAAACCAATAAAGCGGAAGGAAGTTAGCAAGGCAGAGGATAAAGGTGTTCCTTCTAAACGGAGGGCCTCTACAGTTTCTACTCCTCCACACCCCCAAGATGATTTCCAAGACAACACATGCATAGACACTCAACAAAGTTGTGTTTATGATGAGCACGTCTCCCCTAGTGCAGCATCACCGGTGCTCCCTCTAACTTGGCACTGTTATATGTGGTTGCATTATATGTGTGATGTCTAGCTTGTATTGCTTCTAATTTTGTAGAATTCCATATGCTTACTTTACACATTATACTTGAATAAGACACGTGTTCCTGTTTCTAGAACATACAATATCTGTCTACCACACCATGTTCTTACATCAAATTACTGCTGTTGTGTAACCTGCAACAATCACTTATCATAAGACACATTTGACTTCTGAGTGTGATATAGGTTACATCTCACATTCTTTTCTAGCTTGTATTACTAATTTGTTGAAATGGCACTTATGACGAGATAGTTTTAACTTGGTAGAGTGATATTCGTTGCATCTTTCATATGGTGTCCAGCTTTCATTGCTTCTAATTTGTTGAAATGCCTTCTCCTTAGTTTACACATCATAAGCTGTGAATATGCAATGGCACTAATGACGAGAGACCTCTAACATGGTAGTGTGATGTTGTTTGCATCTTGCATATGATTTATTTCTTGTACTGCTTCACATTTGTTTTAACGCCATTTATGATGAGACACTGTTAACTTGGCAGAGTGATATTTGTAGCATCTTTCATATGGTGTCTACCTTCCATTGCAATGCTTCTAATTTGGTGAAATGTCTTGTTCTTAGTTTTCGCATCATAGTTCTGGTTATCTCTTCCATCCTGTTTTTCATACATATTACATCCCCCTATCATGTGGTTGTCTATCATCAAAGTTCAGTTCGTCTACATCACGCATCAATTTGTTCTGAAGAACTAAATTGTTATTCGTTTTTCTGGTCGGCTTGACTTAACATGGCACAGAGAAAGTGGAAGAAACACAGAATGGCAGGGAATGAGAAGCGGATGAATCCTGCAGATTCTGCTGGTACTGATGGTGCAATAGAAGGTCAAAGTCTAGAAGAAAATTCTACAAACACGGCATCCCATGCTACACGAGTTGCAAAAAAAAGACAAACAGAAACAAATAGCTGCCACCAAACAAGCAGAGATAGCCCTAGTTCTTGCAACACCTACCACAGTACTACCATCTGCACGACATACTCGTGCGTCAACTGAGCTAGTGGCACGTTCCCAAGCTCCCTTGCCACCTAACACTACTTCCCAAGCACTCTTGACACAAGACAACTTGGCAATATCAGATGAACCTTGTGAGCTTCAACAACAAGAAGGTAGTTGCTGGAGTCAAGTTACAGTTGCATGCTTCTTTATATGTAGTCTCACAGTTTGATGTACACTAACACTTCCTATGTTTGTTGTTGGACTAGCACCTAGGCACAAGAGGAAACAAACATCAGGGATAATGCTCGATAGGTTAACTAAATCTAGAGGAGGAAGAACGGAGATCCGTTTTGAGGCAGGTTTAAAAAGGCCACGTGATGCTACAGAGTCAGCCAAGTTAGTATCAGAGGCAACGGTTGATGTTAGGTGTCATGTACGTATCCTCCCAACATGGATTCAGTACAGGAATGACAAAGATGAAACCCAGTTCAACATCTTCCTCGACCATTTATCTATAAGTATGGTTATGTATGGAAACTAGTAATATCGTCTTGCTCTGTGCAATAGTTTCTAGGTTGCTGATAATGAGACTCCCATAATTTTCAACAGATGAGGTTCAAGTTGGATAGCCAAGATGATGCAACCAGACAAGCTTGCACCCATGTTTTCAAGTTTTCTCTGCGACGGTATCGGTATAACTTGAGGAAAACTCACTTTGAAGGCAAGGCTAACAGTGAACTTTCCCAAACATCTCCAGTGGAAAATATATCTAATGAAGACTAGAGAGGCCTCGTTAAACACTGGTCAGATTTGAAATATCAGGTACATTATATATATGTCATCAGATCACATGTTGAAGTCCTATTTACGCATGTGCCACACAAATCTATCTTCTTATAGGTGAACTGTTCAAAGAACAAGGCCAACCGTATGAAAGTGAAATTCCAACAGACGACAGGATCTCATAGCTATATTGCACACTGCAAGGCTCTTGTAATTAGCTGCTGTTTCACTCTTTTCACTCTACCATATTATCAGATCTATATTGACTTGCTCCAAATGCAGAGGAAAGCCCGCAAGGACCAAAACGTACCTGAACCAAATGCTGTGGAAATCTTCAAGGACTGTCACACCAGCAAGAAGACGGGCATGACTACACCAGTCAAAGCCGTTGTTGTAAGTCCTTAATCCTCATGCCTTTTAACTACTACTTACTCTAACTTGTGCCTTGAACTGCATGGTTTGCAGCCAATGTCTATTACTCTTTTCAATTTCATACACAATTGTCTGAGCGTATCATTGCACCTTACAAGGTTTAAAAGAGCGGAGTGATGTTCCGTTGATCTTGACCCGTAATCTAGTTCTGTGCTGGACTTGCCCACACAACGTTACAATTGCCTGTTTGTCTGTTCTCAGTTGTTTTGTGATATGAATGATGTCATACTATGCTTACCGTATTATAAACTTCGTCTCTTTATCCTTAGCCCTCAATACAATGTGAAGAAATAGATAATACATTAGCGATGGTACATGGTCATATGTTTGGAACCTAGTTTTATTATGTACTTTGCAATAAAATACAACTAATATTTTACATGGGTCCACCAGAATAAGTTCTGTATATAGACCAAAGCTATTTTGTTTGGTTTTGCTGCCTCCTTAATATCTTCTGTTCTGGTACTACTAATGTAAAACCTCAACTTTTCAACGAGCTATGGAAAAAATGGTGGAACCGCCACCTTCTGAAGGTGGCGAGGCAACTATAACCGCAATGTCAGCTCTTGCTACAGTGGGTCAGTACATGTCCACTAACAGTGCCAAAAGCACGTTCCTACATAATACTGGGTTGGTTGTTAAGGCAATATCGTCCAAACTGCCTCATGATCAAGATATGCAAGCTCAAAGCAATGTTGTATCTGTGCTCTAGACACGAGTCCATTCCCTAACAGAGACCCTTTGTGAGACAAGGAGAAACATTGCTCAATGTCGTCAAGATATGCATGGTCAAGACTATCAGACATTTGATATGTTGTTCAGGAGCCTAGGGGAAATGAAGGCGAGGGTTATGGTGCTCCATCGGACAATACAACATGAAAACATAATAGTCAGGTCAAATGAACTGAACTTCTGAACTTCTGGTGGTGCATTTATCTGCTAGACTATTAAGTTTTATGCCAACCTTCCTTTTGTTATATAGTTGTAATTTGTTTTGGTGCAATACAAAATTTATTCTTAATGTGCAGCCACCGCCTGAAGAAAACAGCAAGCCTTTTTTCTATAGTGTAGGGTGTTCCCTATATTTGCACTGGTGGCGATCTTTGATGTCGTGTGGATGTAATTTGTGCAATCGCCTTAATAGCCTAGCGTTAGTTTCGGCCTTATTTATTTCCTAGTCTTCTTTTTCCCTGGTTTGCTAGTGGCCGCAACTACCATGGGCCATATACGGGCCCTAGGATCCATGGGTCTCCTACGGGCCGTGCATAAATGGGCCTGTAATCGGTGGGCCTCAGGCCGTCGGATAAATGGGTCTACATGGGCCATAATCGGGCGTAATTGGTATCGGCCTAGCACGGTAACAGGCCGTTAACAGGCGGTAGGATAGCAAAGGCTTAATTCTGTCACAGGCATAATGGGTCGTTAATGGGACAGAATATAGGACGGACTAGAAACGGCGCAACGGGTTAACAGGCCAGAAACGGGCCGACTGTTGCCATGGGCCGAATTTGGCCCATTAGGGTAACAGGCCAGTAACGGGCCGACTCTTGCCATGGGTCAAATTTGGCCCATTAGTGGAACAGGCCAGTAACGGGCCGACTCTTGCCATGGGCCGAATTTAGCCCATTAGGGGAGCAGGCCAGTAACGGGATGGAAGTAATCGAGGGCCGAAAAGGAGTCCAAGAATGTATGGGCCGTCAATAGGCCGAAAGCTAACATGGGCTGGAAACGACCCATGTAAATCACGGGCCGTTAACGGGTATAAAGAAAATTACTGTTCATTATGGGCTAGAGTCACCGTGGGCCTTTACCTGGCCGGCCTATTATGGCACACGAAAATCTTGTGGGCCTTTACCTGGGCCGGCCCATTATGGCCCGCCAAATCTTGTGGGCCTTTACCTGGGCCAGCCCATTGGGGTTCGCAAAATCTCATGGGCCTTTAGTTGGGCCGGCCCATTATGGCCCGCAAAATCTTGTGGGCCTTTAGTTGGGCCGACCCATTTAAACTTGTTGGGCCGTGCCACGTGTCGACGTATCATAGGCGCCTTCCGTCCAGTGAGTGGATGACATATGTCCCGATGATGAGCCGACACGTGTTTCCTCTAGGCAATGATGATTTTACACATGGAAAATCCCCATTGGTCGGGGCTGTTAACGGGTTATCGAATCCAAAACCCGGCCCGATAGCTTAACGGCGTTCTGTTACGGTGGATGCCACGTGTCGGTCACCTTTGACGAAAGCACTTTTGTGACGCGCGATTTATCGTCATGGAAGTGGACACTTCCGTGATGATAATTTTGGGAATGTCATGGAACACTTCTACGATAGCACAGGTATGACTATCTTGATTCTGTCATCAATTTGTCATGGATGTACATGCATGACAAGAAAAGCGACCTACTGTGACAAACACGTATCATCACGGAAGTGTATTTTTTTGTAGTGATATCACGCAGAACAAGCTCCGTGGAAGCCACACTGCTTTTCCGCTGAGATGGTGGGCTACCTTCATGGGCAGTATCGAATGATGGATCTTCGTGCTGCTAGGATGGTGGGCCGGTAGCTCGCTGACTGGTAAGTGCCTCTAGTTTCTTCTCCTGCAGCGTCTCGACTTCTATAACTAGTATTGTCTGGAAACCCATGCTTCCAAGGAATGAAGCCTGATGTGCCTCGTGTTCGTCCAGGATGTTCAAGATTCCCGAGGGCCTTTGACAGCTCGTCCTTCTCTCTGTTAGGAATCTTGAACACCCTGGACAAACATGAGGCACATGTTGGGGATCATTGCAGAAATTAAAAAATTTCTACACATCACCAAGATGAATCTATGGAGCTTAATATCAACGAGAGGGGAGTGCATCTTCATACCTTTGAAGATCGCGATGCGGAAGCGTTACAAGAATGCGTATGAAGGTGTCGTGCTCGTAGCGATTCAGATCGCGGTTGATTCCGATCTAAGCACCGAACAATGGTGCCTCCATGTTCAACACACGTGCAGCCCGGTGACTTCTCCCGTGCCTTGATCCAGCAAGGAGAGAGGGAGAGGTTGGGGAAGACTCCGTCTAGCAGCAGCACGACGGCGTGGTGGTGGTGGAGGAGCGTGGCACTCCAGCAGGGCTTCGCCAAGCACTGCGAGAGACGAGGAGGGAGAGGGGTAGGGCTGCGCCAGGAGAGAGGGAGACTCGTGTCTCTGGCAGCCCCAAAACCCCCACTATATATAGGGGTAGGGGAGGAGGCGCTGGCCCCCTAGATCCATCTAGAGGGAGGGCGGCGGCCCCTCGGG
>NC_057806.1:698924735-698954678 GCF_018294505.1 Triticum aestivum
AGGGGGGCGCCCGCCCTGGAGGGGCGGGGGCAGCGGCCCCCTAGGGTTTCCAACCCTAGGCGCCTTGGGCCCTTGGGGGCGCACCAGCCCACTAAGGGGCTGGTTCCCACCCAACTATAGCCCATTAGGTCCTTCGGGGCAGGTGGACCCCCGAAACCCCTTCGGTGGTCCCGGTACAATATCGATAAACCCCGAAACCTTTCCGGTGGCTGAAACTGGACTTCCCATATATAAATCTTTACCTCCGAACCATTCCGGAACTCCTTGTGACGTCCGGGATCTCATCCGGGACTCCGAACAACATTCGGTAACCACGTACATCTATTCCCTATAACCCTAGCATCATCGAACCTTAAGTGTGTAGACCCTACGGGTTCGGCAACTATGTAGACATGACCGAGACATCTCTCCGGCCAATAACCAACAACGGTATCTGGATACCCATGTTGGCTCCCACATGTTCCACGATGATCTCATTGGATAAACCACGATGTCAAGGATTCAATCAATCCCGTATACGATTCCCTTTGTCTACCGGTATAGCACTTGCCCGAGATTCGATCGTCAGTATACCGATACCTTGATCAATCCTGTTACGACAAGTCTCTTTACTTGTTTCGTAACACATCATCCCGTGACCAACCTCTTAGTCACATTGAGCTCATTACGATGATATCTTACCGAGTGGGCCCAAAGATACCTCTCCGTCATACGGAGTGACAAATCCCAGTCTCGATTTGTGCCAACCCAACAGATACTTTCGGAGATACCCGTAGTGCACCTTTATAGCCACCCAGTTACGTTGTGACGTTTGGCACACCCAAAGCATTCCTACGGTATCCGGTAGTTGCACAATCTCATGGTCTAAGGAAAAGATACTTGACATTAGAAAAGCTTTAGCATACGAACTAGACGATCTTGTGCTAGGCTTAGGATTGGGTCTTGTCCATCGCATCATTCTCCTAATGATGTGATCCCATTATCAATGACATCCAATGTCCATGGTCAGGAAACCGTAACCATCTATTGATCAACGAGCTAGTCAACTAGAGGCTCACTAGGGACATGTTGTGGTCTATGTATTCACACATGTATTACGATTTCCGGATAACACAATTATAGCATGAACAATAGACAATTATCATGAACAAGGAAATATAATAATAACCATTTTATTATTGCCTCTAGGGCATATTTCCAACAATCTCCCACTTGCACTAGAGTCAATATTCTAGTTACATTGTGACGAATTGAACACCCATAGAGTTCTGGTGTTGATCATGTTTTGCTCGTGGAAGAGGTTTAGTCAACGGATCTGTGACATTCAGGTCCGTATGCACTTTAAAAATCTCTATGTCTCCATCTTGAACATTTTCATCAATGGAGTTGAAGCGACACTTGATATGCCTGGTCTTCTTGTGAAACCTGGGCTCCTCGGCAAAGGCAATAGCTCCAGTGTTGTCACAGAAGAGAGTCATCGGGCCCGACGCATCAGGAATAACTCCTAGGTCGGTAATGAACTCCTTCATCCAGATTGCTTCATGTGCTGCCTCCGAGGCTGCCATGTACTCTGCTTCACATGTAGATCCCGCCACGACGCTTTGTTTGCAACTGCACCAGCTGACTGCCCCACCATTGAAAATATACACATATCCGGTTTGTGACTTGGAGTCATCCAGATCTGTGTCGAAACTAGCATCGACGTAACCCTTTACGAAGAGCTCTTCGTCACCTCCATAAATGAGAAACATATCCTTGGTCCTTTTCAGGTACTTCAGGATATTCTTGACCGCTGTCCAATGTTCCATGTCGGGATTACTTTGGTACCTTCCTACCAAACTTACGGCAAGTTTTACATCAGGTCTGGTACACAGCATGGCATACATAGTAGACCCTATGGCCGAGGCATAGGGGATGACACTCATCTTTTCTCTATCTTCTGCCGTGGTCGGGCATTGAGCTGTGCTCAATCTCACACCTTGCAATACAGGCAAGAACCCCTTCTTCGACTGATCCATATTTAACTTCCTCAATATCTTGTCAAGGTACGTGCTTTATGAAAGACCAATGAGGCGTCTCGATCTATCTCTATAGATCTTGATGCCTAATATGTAAGCAGCTCTCCAAGGTCCTTCATTGAAAAACACTTATTCAAGTAGGCCTTTATGCTTTCCAAGAGTTCTATATCATTTCCCATCAATAGTATGTCATCCACATATAATATGTGAAATGCTACAGAGCTCCCACTCACTTTCTTGTAAACACAGGCTTCTCCATAAGTCTGTGTAAACCCAAACGCTTTGATCATCTCATCAAATCGAATGTTCCAACTCCGAGAAGCTTGCACCAGCCCATAGATTGAGCGTTGGAGCTTGCACACCCTGTCAGCATTCATAGGATCGACAAAACCTTCTGGCTGCATCATCTACAATTCTTCCTTAAGGAAACCATTAAGGAATGCCGTTTTGACGTCCATTTTCCATATCTCATAATCATAGAATGCGGCAATTGCTAACATGATTCGGACTGACTTCAGCTCTACTATGGGTGAGAAGGTCTCATCGTAGTCAACCCCTTGAACTTGTCGATAACCCTTAGCGACAAGACGAGCCTTATAGATGGTTACATTACCATCCACGTCTGTCTTCTTATTAAAGATCCATTTATTTTCTGTGGCTCGCCGATCATCGGGAAAGTCAGTCAAAGTCCATACTTCGTTTTCATACATGGATCCTATCTCGGATTTCATGGTTCAAGCCATTTGTCAGAATCCGGGCCCGCCATCGCTTCTTCATAGTTCGAAGGTTCACCATTGTCTAACAACATGATTTCCAGGACAGGGTTACCATACCACTTTGGTGTGGAATGTGTCTTTGTGGACCTACGAAGTTCAGTAGCAACTTGATCTGAAGTTTCATGATCATCATCACTAACTTCCTCTCTAGTCGGTGCAGGCACCATAGAAACATTTTCTTGAGCTGCGCTACTCTCTAGTTCAAGAGGCAATACTTCATCAAGTTCTACTTTCCTCCCACTTACTTCTTTCGAGAGAAACTATTTCTCTAGAAAGGATCCATTCTTGGCAACAAAGATCTTGCCTTCGGATCTGAGGTAGAAGGTATACCCAATAGTTTCCTTAGGGTATCCTATGAAGACGCATTTTTCCGATTTGGGTTCGAGCTTTTCAGGTTGAAGTTTCTTGACATAAGCATCACATCCCCAAACTTTCAGAAACGACACCTTAGGTTTCTTCCCAAACCATAATTCATACGGTGTCGTCTTAACGGATTTCGACGGAGCCCTATTTAAAGTGAATGCGGCAGTCTCTAAACCATAACCCCAAAATGATAGCGGTAGGTCGGTAAGAGACATCATGGATCGCACCATATCCAATATAGTGGGATTTCGATGTTCGTACACACCATTACGCTGAGGTGTTCCAGGCAATGTGAGTTGTGAAACAATTCTACATTTCCTTAAGTGTGTGCCAAATTCGTGACTCAAATATTCTCCCCCACGATTTGATCGTAAGAACTTGATTTTCCTGTCACGTTGATTCTCAACCTCACTCTGAAATTCCTTGAACTTTTCAAAGGTCTCAGACTTGTGTTTCATTAAGTAGACATACCCATATCTACTTAAGTCATGAGTGAGAGTGAGAACATAACGATAACCACCGCGAGCCTCAACGCTCATTGGACAGCACAGATCAGTATGTATGACTTCCAATAAGTTGGTTGCTCGCTCCATTGTTCCGGAGAACGGAGTCATGGTCATTTTTCCCATGAGGCATGGTTCGCACATGTCAAATGATTCATAATCAAGAGACTCCAAAAGTCCATCTGCATGGAGTTTCTTCATGCGTTTGAAACCAATGTGACCAAGGCGGCAGTGCCACAAGTATGTGGGACTATCATTATCAACCTTACATCTTTTGTCATTCACACTATGAATATGTGTAACATCACGTTCGAGATTCAATAAGAATAAACCATTGACCAGCGGGGCATGACCATAAAACATATCTCTCATATAAATAGAACAACCATTATTGTCAAATTTAAATGAGTAGCCATCTCGCATTAAACGAGATCCAGATACAATGTTCATGCTTAAAGCTGGTACTAAATAACAATTATTGAGGCTTAAAACTAATCCCGTAGATAAATGTAGAGGTAGCGTGCCGACGGCGATCACATCGAACTTGGAACCATTCCCGACACGCATCATCACCTCGTCCTTCGCCAGTCTCCGCTTATTCCGCAGCTCCTGTTTTGAGTTACAAATATGAGCAACCGCACCGGTATCAAATACCCAGGAGCTAATACGAGCGCTGGGTAGGTACACATCAATAACATGTATATCACATATACCTTTGGTATTGCCGGCCTTCTAATCCGCTAAGTACATGGGGCAGTTCCGCTTCCAGTGACCGTTTCCCTTGCAATAAAAGCACTCAGTCTCAGGCTTGGGTCCATGCTTTGGCTTCTTCCCGGCAACTGGCTTAACAGGCGTGGCAACTCCCTTGCCATCCTTCTTGAAGTTCTTCTTACCCTTGCCTTTCTTAAACTTAGTGGTTTTATTTACCATCAACACGTGATGTTCTTTTCTGATCTCCACATCCGCTGATTTCAGCATTGAATATACCTCAGGAATGGTCTTTTCCATCCCCTGCATATTGAAGTTCATCACAAAGCTCTTGTAGCTAGGTGGGAGCGATTGAACGATTCTGTCAACGACCGCATCAGCCGGGAGATTAACTCCCAGCTGAGATAAGCGGTTGTGCAACCCAGACATTTTGAGTATGTGCTCGCTGACAGAACTATTCTCCTCCATCTTACAACTGTAGAACTTGTCGAAGACTTAATATCTCACGACCCGGGCATGAGCTTGGAAAACCATTTTCAGCTCTTGGAACATCTCATATGCACCGTGCTACTCAAAACGCTTTTGGAGCCCCAGCTCTAAGCTGTAAAGCATGCCGCACTGAACCAGGGAGTAATCATCACTACGCGACTGCCAGGCATTCATAACGTCTTGAGTTACTGGGAAAACAGGTGCATCACCTAGCGGTGCTTCAAGGACATATGCTTTCTTGGCAGCTATGAGGATAATCCTCAGGTTACGGACCCAGTCCGTGTAGTTGCTACCATCGTCTTTCATCTTGGTTTTCTCTAGGAACGCCTTGAAGTTGAGGGCAACATTGGCTTGGGCCATTTGATCTACAAGACATATTGCAAAATTTTAGACTCTGTTCATGATAATTAAGTTCATCTAATCAAATTATTTAATGAACTCCCACTCAGATAGACATCCCTCTAGTCATCTAAGTGATACATGATCCGAGTCAACTAGGCCGTGTCCGATCATCACGTGAGACAGACTAGTCATCATCGGTGAACACGTTCATGTTGATCGTATCTTCTATACGACTCATGTTCGACCTTTCAGTCTTCTGTGTTCCGAGGCCATGTTTGTACATGCTAGGCTCGTCAAGTCGACCTAAGTGTATTGCATGTGTAAGTCTGGCTTACACCCATTGTATGCGAATGTTAGAACCTATCACACCCGATCATCACGTGGTGCTTCGGAACAATGGACCTTAGCAACAGTGCATAGTTAGGGGGAACACAATTCTTGATATTTTAATGAGGGATCATCTTATTTATGCTACCGTCGTTCTAAGCAAATAAGATTTAAAAACATGATAAACATCGCATGCAATCAAATAGTGACATGATATGGCCAATATCATTTTTCTCCTTTTGATCTCCATCTTCAGGGCACCATGATCACCATCTTCACCGGCATGACACCATGATCTCCATCATCGTGTCTTCATGAAGTTGTCTCGTCAACTATTACTTCTACTAATATAGCTAACGATTAGCAATAAAGTAAAGTAATGAATACATGGCGTTTTTATTGACACGCAGGTCATACAATAAATTAGCACAACACCTATGGCTCCTGCCAGTTGTCATACTCATCGACATGCAAGTCGTGATTCCTATTACAACAACATTATCAATCTCATGCATCACATATATGATTCATCACATCCTTTTGGCCATATCACATCACACGGCATATGCTGCAAGAACAAGTTAGACGTCCTCTAATTGTTGTTGCAAATTTTTACGTGGCTGCTATAGGTTGCTCGCAAGAACGTTTCTTACCTACACCAAAACCACAACGTGATATGACAATTTCTATTTACCCTTCAAAAGGACCCTTTTCATCGAATCCGATCCAACTAAAGTGGGAGAGACAGACACCCGCTAGCCACCTTATGCAACTAGTGCATGTCAGTCGGTGGAACTTGTCTCACGTAAGCGTACGTGTAAGGTCGGTCGGGGCCGCTTCATCCCACGATGCTGCCGAATCAAGATAAGACTAGTAACGTCAAGTAAATTGGAAAAATCGACGCCCACAACAATTTGTGTTCTACTCGTGCATAGAAACTACGCATAGGCCTAGCTCATGATGCCACTGTTGGGGATCGTTGCCGAAATTAAAAAAATTCTACGCATCACCAAGATCAATCTATGGAGCTCACTAGCAAAGAGAGGGGAGTGCATATTCATACCTTTGAAGATCGCAATGCGGAAGCATTGCAAGAACGTGGATGAAGGTGTCGTACTCGTAGCGATTCAGATCGCGGTTGATTCCGATCTAAGGACCGAACAACAGTGGCTCCGCGTTCAACACACGTGCAGCCCGATGACGTCTTCCGCGCCTTGATTCGGCAAGGAGAGAAGGAGAGGTTGGGGAAGACTCCATCCAGCCGAAGCACGACGGCGTGGTGGTGGTGGAGGAGCGCGGCACTCCAGCAGGGCTTCGCCAAGCACTGCGAGAGACGAGGAGTGAGAGGGGTAGGGCTGCGCCAAGAGAGAGGGAGACCCATGTCTCTGGCAACCCCAAAACCACCACTATATATAGGGGAAGGGGAGGGGGCGCCGCCCCCCTAGATCCATCTAGAGGGGGGGCGGCGGCCCCTTGGGGGGGCAGCGTCCCCTTAGGGTTTCCAACTAGGGGGCGCCCGCCCCCCGGGGGGGGGGGGGGCAGCGGCCCCTAGGGTTTCCAACCCTAGGCGCCTTGGGCCCTTGGGGTGGAGCACCAGCCCACTAAGGGGCTGGTTCCCACCCAACTATAGCCCATTAGGTCCTTCGGGGCAGCTGGACCCTCCCGGTGGACCCCCGGAACCCCTTCGATGGTCCCGTTACAATACCGATTAACCACGAAACCTTTCCGGTGGCTGAAACTGGACTTCCCATATATAAATTTTTACCTCTGGACCATTCCGGAACTCCTCCTGATGTCCGGAATCTCATTCGGGATTCCAAACAACATTCGGTAACCACGTACATCTATTCCCTATAGCCCTAGCGTCATCGAACCTTAAGTGTGTAGACCCTACGGGTTCGGGAACTATGCAGACATGACCGAGACATCTCTCTGGCCAATAACCAACAGCGGGATCTAGATACCCATGTTCGCTCCCACATGTTCCATGATGATCTCATCGGATGGACCACGATCTCAAGGATTCAATCAATCCCATATACGATTCCCTTTGTCAACCGGTATAGCACTTGCCCGAGATTCGATCATCGGTATAGCGATACCTTGTTCAATCTTGTTACGGCAAGTCTTTTTACTCATTCCATAACACATCATCCCGTGACCATCCCCTTAGTCACATTGAGCTCATTATGATGATGTCTTACCGAGTGGGCCCAGAGATACCTCTCCGTCATACGGAGTGACAAATCCCAGTCTGCCCAACAGATACTTTTGGAGATACTCGCAGTGCACCTTTATAGACACCCAGTTACGTTGTGATGTTTGGCACACCCAAAGCATTCCTACGGTATCTGGGAGTTGCACAATCTCATGGTCTAAGGAAAAGATACTTGACATTAGAAAAGCTTTAGCATACGAACTACACGATCTTGTGCTAGGCTTAGGATTCGGTCTTGTCCATCACATCATTCTCCTAATGATGTGATCCCGTTATCAACGACATCCAATGTCCATGGTCAGGAAATCGTAACCATCTATTGATCAACGAGCTAGTCAACTAGAGGCTCACTAGGGACATGTTGTGGTCTATGTATCCACACATGCATTACGATTTCTGGATAACACAATTATAGCATGAACAATAGACAATTATCATGAACAAGGAAATATAATAATAAGCATTTTATTGTTGCCTCTAGGGCATATTTCCAACAGCACATCCCTTCCTACACTCCCTGGATTGCTTCCTGAATCTTATGGATGGGTGTTTCAAGTTGAGCTTTCGTGTAAACACACTTCCCTGTTTTTGCGTCCAAATTTCCCCCATGCCCGAAGAACCATGTCCTTGCCCATTTGGGCCAGTTCTATGTCGCAGGTTGGACCCCTTTCACAAGCAGGTCATTGTCAGCTTTGTCCCACGTAGGATGGGCAACATTGTAGCCACCTGACCCCATAACATGGTGATACTTCTTCTTTGCAGAATTTTGCTTATTTATCCGTGACCTTTTCTTAGCTTTCTTCGATTTCTTGTATGCCATAAATGCGGACCAGTGATCTTTTATCTTCGCATATGACCGGTGAATTCTAGAGTCTCATCTTTCTCGATAAATTGTTCGTTCAATCTTTTCTTCCAGTTCTTGAATTGTTCTGCCATCTTCAAGATCCCAGGCCTTGACTTTTCGATGTGTAAGGGTTATTTGGATCTTCCTCTGGCGGTAGGCTGAAATTTATCATGAGAGAGTTCTAAAGCTCATCTTTATGTCTATCGTCGACATAAGAAACTTCACCGTCCTTCTTCTTATTGCATTCTTGCATGCTGATCAAGATGTTTCCCTAACACAACAACTCTGCACTGATGTATAAATCGGTCTTTGGGCCTCTTGGGAGCAATCGGTTGGCCATCTGGAGCGACTTCTTCGATCGTGAACCTTTCATGCTCACGCAATCTTTTCTTCGGGCCTCATCTCCTTATAGAAGTTTGGCTCAATCCGGGGGGTCTAAAAGAAGAAAGAAGCATTAATATATGTACATACAAAACAATTAATGCATCTAGTCAGCAAAGGCTTAATTACTATATATACCTCGCTGGACATTGCAATAGCTAAGGCTCCAACACCGGCAGAGCCGTCATCTCCTCCCTCCTCCATTCGATCATCAGAGCTGTCATCCTCTCTTCCCTCACCATCATTGTTGTTGAGAAACGACAAGGTGATATCATCACCTCAGTCGCGGATTACATCCCCCAACAACTCTTCTTGTTCTAAGTCTTTGTCGTGTTCCATAGTTTCTGCAAATATTACAACATCGCAATATACAACCATGAGAGCTGGATTAGTGGCAAACATAGACCTAATCACAAAAATGAATCATATGCATATGAGCAATGGATTAGTGGCAAACATCATGCATAGTTCACAAGTTTTATTAAAGTTAGTTTCAGACGATCGTCGAGGACACCTCCCCCCTCATGTCTGGTGAGTCGTCCTATCTTTCGAGAGAGGATACTTTGCAGACCGCCTCTCTCATGCCTGTCCGAAAAATCATGTTTTCATATGCCTCAAAGTCAAAGTTATTGGGGTTATGTTTTAACGACCCCCCCCCTCATGTCGAAGTTATGACAATATTTGTACAATAAGAATACAAGATTTATACACAAGATGAATACACAATTCAACAAATGAACCAACCATCATCCTATGAAAAAACACTCAAGATACAACAAATGGACACCTTTTGTCGAACAGCGGAGGGACGACCAGGGACCAACTCCACAGAGACGCAACAACACAACATGTAATTCCACTGAGTGAAAAAAATTTAGGCAAACCCAACTATGCCACTCGATAGAATAGAAGATTGTATTTGAAATTGACCTTAAGATCATGGCAAACTTGTATCTAGAGACCAATTTTAAAGCAAGTTTCATACTTAGAGAAAAATAGCATGGCATTGTAGCTAGATACCAATTTGAAAGCAAGATTTGAACATGCTACATAATTTCTACATGGAAACAAATGCCATGACACGAATATGCATGTAATAGATGGGAAAACATGCTTACTGAACTAATTTAAATGACCCCTAGATCAATGGCAACCATCATGATCAAGTTGATAAGTATTAACAGATTTTTAGACTTAGTGATATTTGCATAGAATGGCAAAAAAAGATTCATGATGCAACCTCTGAGGCAAATGAAATATATGCTACAACAAATTTTCATGGCAACAAAGAGCATGGCAAGCATGTACTAATTACCTTAAACAAAGCACCCTTACTGATCATGATCCAAAGATGCACAGATTTGTTCCAAACCTCAAGGAAAAATGCAAAGTATTAATACTGTCAGTTTTAGACTTAGCGAAAGATGGCATGGCATGGCAGAAATGAATAGATTGTTGGAAATATGCCCTAAAGGCAATAATAAAAGCATTATTATTATATTTCCTTGTTCATGATAATTGTCTTTATTCATGCTATAATTGTGTTATCCGGAAATCGTAATACATGTGTGAATAATAGACACCAACATGTCCCTAGTAAGCCTCTAGTTGACTAGCTCGTTGATCAACAGATAGTCATGGTTTCCTGACTATGGACATTGGATGTCATTGATAACGAGATCACATCATTAGGAGAATGATGTGATGGACAAGACCCAATCCTAAACATAGCATAAGATCGTATAGTTCGTTTGCTAGAGTTTTCCAATGTCAAGTATCTTTTCCTTAGACCATGAGATCGTGTAACTCCCGGATACCGTAGGAGTGCTTTGGGTATACCAAACGTCACAACGTAACTAGGTGACTATAAAGGTATACTACGGGTATCTCCGAAAGTGTCTGTTGGGTTGACACGGATCATGACTGGGATTTGTCACTCCGTATGACGGAGAGATATCACTGGGCCCACTCGGTAATGCATCATCATAATGAGCTCAAAGAGACCAAGTGTTTGGTCACGAGATCATGCATTATGGTACAAGTAAAGTGACTTGCCGGTAACGAGATTGAACAAGGTATTGGGATACCGACGATCAGATCTCGGGCAAGTAACATACCGATTGACAAAGGGAATTGTATACGGGGTTGCTTGAATCCTCGACATCGTGGTTCATCCGATGAGATCATCGAGGAGCATGTGGGAACCAACATGGGTATCCAGATCCCTCTGTTGGTTATTGACCGGAGAGCGATCTCGGTCATGTCTACATGTCTCCCGAACCCGTATGGTCTACATACTTAAGGTTCGGTGACACTAGGGTTGTAGGGATATGTATATGCAGTAACCCGAATGTTGTTCGGAGTCCCGGATGAGATCCCGGACGTCACGATGAGTTCCGGAATGGTTCGGAGGTAAAGAATTATATATAGGAAGTGCTATTTCGGGCATCGGGACAAGTTTTGGGGTCACCGGTATTGTACCGGGACCACCAGAAGGGTCCCGGGGGTCCACCGGGTGGGGCCACCTGCCCCGGGGGGGCACATGGGCTGTAGGGGCTGCGCCTTGGCCTATATGGGCCAAGGGCACCAGCCCCAAGAGGCCCATGCGCCTAGGGTTCAAGGAAGGGAAGAGTCCCAAAGGGGGAAGGCACCTCCTAGGTGCCTTGGGGAGGAGGGATTCCTCCCTTGGCCGCACCCCCCCTAGGAGATTGGATCTCCTAGGGCCGGCGCCCCCCCTTGGACTCTCTATATATAGTGGGGAAAGGAGGGCCTCTCAGAACACGCCTTTGGTGCCTCCCTCTCCCTCTCCAACACCTCCTCCTCCTCCATAGTGCTTGGCGAAGCCCTGCCGGAGTACTGCAGCTCCATCACCACCACGCCGTCGTGCTGCTGCTGGATCCATCTTCCTCAACCTCTCCTTCCCCCTTGCTGGATCAAGAAGGAGGAGATGTTACGCTGATCGTACGTGTGTTGAACGCGAAGGTGCCGTCCGTTCGGCGTTAGGATCTCCGTTGATTTGGATCACGTCGAGTACGCCTTCCTCATCCCCGTTCTTTGAACGCTTCCGCGCGTGATCTACAAAGGTATGTAGATGCAATCCAATCACTCGTTGCTAGATGAACTCCTAGATGGATCTTGGTGAAACCGTAGGAAAATTTTTGTTTTCTGCAACGTTCCCCAACATAGATAACAAGTTTACAAGCTTGTAGGACTCGCTAGAGGTCCGACCATGGCATGAACTAAAATCTATCCGCAAGATGACATCAAATGCTCCTACTTCATGTTCAAAGACTGCCCAAAAGATGCTTGCATTAAAACATACAAAAAGACAAAATGAACTCTAATGCCAAGAAAAATGTTCCTTGATTTGCAAAGGAGATATATTCTCCCAAATTATTTTGCACCCAAAAATATTACTCCATCTATTTGACAGTACGCACGACCCATTCCACCAAAAACATTTGGTTCCATAGTTCAAAATTTTCAAATTTCATTCAGTTCAAATTTGGACCAGATTCAAATTCGATGGTCAAAGCCCAATTTAAATTGCTCCAAAAATTATAAAACTTTGCTAGACTCTTTTGTGCATCAACACCTCACCCCAAAAATTCTCAAAATTCCAAAAGTTCCTAGAGACCTCTGGCATTTCAACATACACTTGATGTGCACTGTCAAAAAATTCAGAAAAAATTGTTCTTCAATTTGTTTTAGCTAGATCATCATCTAACATGCAAAAAATCAGAAAATTCATAGGGTGCCAGGGGAAGGAAGGAGGAAGGATGGGGCGGAGTACCTACCTCTCCCAGTGGCGACGGTGTGCTGGACCTGGTGGGGGCAAGGTTGATCGGGCAACCTACGTCGTGTCTCGGGGAGAGGAGGTGCATGGGTAGCGTCGGAGCTCGGGGAGGAGGCACGGGCAGCCAGCGTCGGGGGCAGCAACGACGAGGACGAGCTTGGGGATGGCGGCGTCGTGGTTTTTCAGCGGCGTCGGGGGCAGAGTGAAGGTAGAAGATGGTTTGGGAACAAAATTAAGTGGTTCTTATATAGCCTACCCTTTAGTCCCGGTTGGTGGCTCCCGGTCCAAGCCACCAACCGGGACTAAAGGTGAATTTCACCAGCCCAAAGGGCGGGAAACCCAGGCCTTTTGTTCTTTAGTCCTAATTGGAGCCTGTGACGCCCGAATATTTATGCTACAGTAACTCTCTACTAATGATGTCACGTCACCGCGATTAATGTTTCTAATCTCACGATGATTCGATCCCGTTCGAATTCAAAATTCAAAATCAAGTCAAACGGCAGAAGTTTTCAAACATTCAAACTCGAATGTTCTGGGTGTGGCAAATAAATCTTAAGTAAATATGGTGGGGAAACCAATTTTTTATAGAATGTTTAGATACTCCAAAATAAATAAAACAATGGCTTAAACAAATAATCAAATGCCTTTTCAAGATTATAAAAATGCTAAATTAATTTATTTAGATGTTAAACTTAATACCAATAATTGTCTTTACAACTATGTTTTCTTTTATTTCTTTTTGTCAGTGAGTATACAAACTCTATTCGTATACCAAATCGATGATTTTATTTTGTGTGTTATTTTCCCAGGGGCTTGCACTTTATCTGGTGACATGTACGGTATGGTGTCAACTGTATGAAGATCCACACAAGCCACTTGGTTGCTTCAACACGATGAAGTTCACCTATTACAAGAGAGGTCATATGCACCCCAACTGTAAAAGTGTCTAACCCTTTGCTTAATTAAGCTTAGGGGAGGTAACCACTTCTCATCCTCTATTTAATAACTGCACTTTCTCTTCACTTTGCTAATTTTCCACAGTTTAGTTTTACGCATGGGGAGGCTATTCTTGCATGTGTAGTGTCATGTGCAATGCGCTTTATCATAAGGTTTTCGTGCATTAGTGCGTCCCACTGTTTTGACATAATTGGGTTGCACTTATTTGACTTAGCTTGTGGGGATTTGGTTATCTTTTGAAAAACATTGCCATGTTCTTTTACCAAAAACCCAATAAAGGGGACCTTTGAACTATTGTCTTTCTTTCACCTAATTACATAGGTTTGGGACTCTAGTGGTGGCTTGATTAGCGATTGAATGATTGTAGAGGCTTTTTGCTGATGAACCCAACCTCTTTGGTTGATCCAGGACGTGCAACATGGTTAACTCCATCAAACTATCCCCTCGGCGTACTTAGCTTCTGAGTCTTATGCAACTTGACACCATGATACTCTTGTGTAGCGTTTGAGTTCTTTCTGACTAAAGCAAGTTCGAAGCCTTTTTGCACTTCTGTTCATCTTTTATTTGCTAGCCACTATGGTACCGTCCATTGCCCACTCTCACATTGAGACTTGGAGCAAACTTCACAGGTACATCTAAACCCGTGGGAGGACTTTCTCTTGTTCTCCTACACATGAGACACCCCATATCCACAAAAGGCCACCATACCTACCTACATGGCATTATCATAGCCATTCTAAGCATATCGCCATGCGCTACCATCATTTTAATTACATGACCATAGACATGTTTTCATTTTCCTTGCATGATCATAGTATGGCTGGCTCAACATTTTCATGGCTTGTCCATTTTTTATGTCTATGCTACGCCAGATTGCACATACTGGTACACTACCAGAGGCATTCATCATGTAGAGTTTCTCTCATGTTTTCAATTTTGAGTTACGATGGCATTCAGTTGAACTGAGTCATTATAAACTTGTGATGATCATCATTATTATAACATGCCTAAGTGAGGAAAATAAGGGTGGAGACTTATGAGTCCTTGAAAAAGTGAGGATGAGGTCCATGAAACTGTTCTTAAAAAAAGAATGTTGGAGACTTATGAGTCCTTGAAAAACTGAGGATGAGGTCCATGAGACTGTTCTAAAAAAAGAAAAGGAAAAAAATGAGAGAAAAGAGAGAGGGGCATGCTACTATCCTTTTACTACACTTGTGCGTCAAAGTAGCACCACTTCATGCATTCTAAAGTAGAAAGTTTTATCAACTTCATATGTTTGATACTAGTGGGGAACCTACACTATAGAACTTGGCTTGTATATTCTGATGACGAGCATCCTCAAAAGCTCGAGGTCTTCATGAGCGAGCAAGTTGAATGAACCCCAACTTAGTCCATGGGAGAGCTTTCACATATTCATAGCTCTATGTGCATCCTAGTTGCAAGGCGATCACTACTCCTTGTGTTAACATCGATCATAGGGCTTTCTCCATTGTCTAATGTTCATCTGCATTGATGCAAGACTTCCTTTATCTTTTGACTTCTCAAAACCCCAACCACTTTCTATCATTCCATTAAGTGTGAGGTATAGGTTTGCGCACACTTTTATTTACTTACAACTGAATATTATGGATCGATATCTAGATCAATATGACTCTATATGAATGCATCTGGAAGTGTACCAGGATGTGCAATGATCTAGTGTAACATGTATACAAGATGTTGAACCGTGGCTGAGCCACAAATACTAGGTGAGATATCTGATCATGCTACTAGTACGCGTCAGTGTTATACAAACGGTTTTTAACCCCTTTCCGCGACGGCATTTGGAATCATCGCCAAGTGAGTGTGGGCGATAGGGGGGGTCCTTCCCACACGACCCAGAAATCATCGGGGATAGGCCCTCCTGGGACAGCAAATGAGCTCGTGTGCGATCGGGCGAGGCATCGAAAACCAATCATTACCGTAGGTATGTACATCCCACACGGTGAATCCCAGAAAAACATTTCCGTAGGTATGTACATCCCACACGGTGAATCCCCGAAAAATATTTCCGTAGGTATGTACATCCCACATGGTGAATCCTAGAAAAACATTTTCGTAGGTATGTACATCCCACATGGTGAATCCCAGAAAAACATTTCCGTAGGTATGTATATCACACACTGTCAATCGAAGGAACACGTTTCTGTTCTTATGTACATCCCACACAGTTTTATGTGTAGGCTCATGTGTGAAAGATGTAACTATCACACACGCTCTACCTTGGTTAACTATTTGCTTTTATCAACTACATCACACATGATTTGATGAAGAAAACTGTGTGGCATTGGGCTATCCATCACATGCGCTTTTACTGCTACAACCGTTTGCAAAGTTCTATGACACATTTGGCAGGTTTATTAGTTTACAATTAATAATTCGAGTATTACACAAATTCACATTTCATATCGAACATGTCGGTGTACAAAAATAGGGGCGCATCTTTGTACCCCTTTTCCTGTGCACGGGCAGTCAGAGCCGCGCCCACGACCACACCAAGCAGAATGAGGGATGTGAGCCATGGTAAGATCGAAGCCCAAGACAATCAAAGCAACGCCAATGCCAAGACCACAAAGAGCAAAGGGACGAAGCAAGTTCCCCCGGCAAGACCCTTGCCGGGTGGCCTCAGCGGCCCCGGCAAGACTCTTGCCGGGACAGCTCACCCCACACCAACAGAGCGAGCCACCCTTGAGCCCACGGCCCCCAGTGCCATCATCAGCCTGGGGCCAGGGCTCGGGAAGGCACCCCTGTGGTGGCATGTAGATCTTTGTGAAGACATATTCAAGATCAGATTAGAAGACAACGATTCTCGGCAAGATCCTTGCCAAGGAAGGCCACCAGACCCCCGGCAAGATCCGTGCCGGGGACGACCAAACGCCACGGCAAGACCCTTGCCAGGCCACCCGGCAAGGCCCTTGCCAAAGACGCTGGCAAGGCCACCGCCAAGCCCATGTCAACCAAGCTTCCACCGCCGATCACATGCAGCTGCCAGCCCAACCAGCTGGGCGGGCACCTGCGTGGCAACATGCAGCTCCCAGGACAACTCATAAAGCGCCTGCGTGGCGGCATGCAGATCTTCGTGAAGGCTCCACCACCGCGCCAACTAAGCTGCTTGCCTGCCTACATGGCACCGCACGCATCCCTGGCCGAGGCGCATGTTGAAGCAAGGAGGAGCGACGACGGACGGGACGGGCCTCGCCCCTGTCCCCGATAAAGCAAGAGGACACCTAAGCGATGCATTAAATGCACCTTGTCCTGTAATACGAGGGATAACCTCGTGCCACTATAGACCTTTCCACCTCCTGTGTGCCACTGTGATAACCCCTTTTTCCTATAAAAGGAGGCCCGAGGCGACGAGGAGGGGGATTCGGCTCTTTCGAACCACACGCTGATCACAGCTAGTTCGAGAGCTCAAGAACTCTCAAAAATACACCCACCAAAGCAGGACTAGGGTTTTATGCATCCTCGCGGCCCGAACCTAGGTAAACGATTCCATAGGTGTCTACTAGCCCTGCTCTCCTCGCAACCCTACGCCCCGGCAACCGTAGTAGGGATTCTTGTGATCCCATAGGTGTTGTTCCACACTGACAGAACATCTATTTGCCAATTTCATATCAGGCACATAAATATATTATAACATCACAGTATGATAGCTACATGAATACAACTGATACATCCATTTTTCATCATGCTTTTATATCGATATTTATTGCATTATGGGCTATTATTACACATTATGTCACAATACTTATGCCTATTCTCTCTTATTTTACAAGGTTTACACGAAGAGGGAGAATGCCGACAGATGGAATTCTGGACTGGAAAAGGAGAAAATATTAGAGACCTATTATGCACAACTCCAAAAGTCCTGAAACTCCACGGGAGTCATTTTTGGAATATATAAAAAAATATTGGGAGAACGAAGCACCAGAGGGGGCCCACCAACCATACACGAGGGTGGGGGCGCACCCCCCTATCTCGTGGACCCCCTGGCAGGGCTCCGATGCCCATCTTTGGCTATAAGAAGTCTTTTGCCCTAGAAAAAATCATAAGCAAGCTCTCGAGACAAAACTCCACCACCACGAAGCGGAACCTTGGCGGAACCAATCTAGGGCTCTGGCGGAGCTGTTCTGCCGCGGAAACATCCCTCCAGGAGGGGGAAAACATCACCATCGTCATCACCATAGATCCTCTCATCGGGAGGGGGTCAATGTCCATCAACATCTTCACCAGCACCATCTCATCTCAAACCCTAGTTCATCTCTTGTATCCAATCTTTCTCCCAAAACCTCGGATTGGTAACTGTGGGTTGCTAGTAGTGTTGATTACTCCTTGTAGTTGATGCTAGTTGGTTTACTTGGTGGAAGATCGTATGTTCAGATCCCTTATGCATATTAATACCTCTCTGATTATGAACATGAATATGCTTTGTGAGTAGTTACGTTTGTTCCTGAGGACATGGGAGAAGTCTTGCTATAAGTAGTCATGTGAATTTGGTATTCATTCGATATTTTGATGAGATGTATGTTGTTTATCCTCTAGTGGTGTTATGTGAACGTCGACTACATGACACTTCACCTTGTTTGGGCCTAGGGGGAGGCATTGTGAAGTAATAAGTTGATGATGGGTTGCTAGAGTGACAGAAGCTTAAACCCTAGTTTATGTGTTGCTTCGTAATTAAGGGGCTGATTTGGAACCATATGCTTCATGCTAGGGTTAGGTTTACCTTAATACTTCTTTTGTAGTTGCGGATTCTTGCAAGTGGGGTTAATAATAAGTGCGATGCTTGTCCAAGTAAGCGCAGTACCCAAGCACCGGTCCACCCACATATCAAATTATCAAAGTACCGAACGCGAATCATATGAGCGTGATGAAAACTAGCTTGACGATAATTCCCATGTGTCCTCGGGAGCGCTTTCCTTTACATAAGAGTTTGTCCAGGCTTGTCCTTTGCTACAAAAAGGATTGGGCCATCTTGCTGCACCTTATTTACTTTTATTACTTGTTACCCGTTACCAATTACCTTATCACAAAACTATCTGTTACTGATAATTTCAGTGCTTGCAGAGAATACCTTACTGAAAATTGCTTATCATTTCCTTCTGCTCCTCGTTGGGTTCTACACTCTTATTTATCGGAAGGACTATGATAGGTCCCCTATACTTTTGGGTCATCAAGACTCTTTTCTGGCGCCATTGCCGAGGAGTGAAGCACCTTTGGTATGTGGAATTTGGTAAGGAAACATTTATATAGTGTGCTAACATTTTATCACTTGTTACTATGGAAAGTAATCCTTTGAGGGGCTTGTTCGGGGTATCTTCACCCCGACCAATAGAGCAAAGAGTTTCTCCTCAACCTACTGAACCTACTGAAAATGTTTACTTTTAAATTCCTTCGGGTATGATAGAGAAATTACTAGCTAATCCTTTTACAGGAAATGGAACATTGCATCCCGATTTACACCTAATCTATGTGGATGAAGTTTGTGGATTATTTAAGCTTATAGGTATGCCCGAGGATGTTATCAAGCAGAAGGTCTTCCCTTTATCTTTGAAGGCAAAGGCATTGACATGGTTTTTGCTATGTGATGATATTAGATCATGGAACTACAACTGATTGAAATTGGAATTTCATCAGAAGTTTTATCCTATGCATCTGGTTCATCTTGATCGTAATTATATATATATATTGAGGAGAAAGCATCTCTCAAGCTAGGGGGAGGCTTAAGTCAATGTTATATTCATGCCCCAATCATGAGCTCTCAAGAGAAATTATTATTCAAAAAAATTATGCTCATCTTTCTCTCAATAATTGCTCCATGCTCGATACTTCTTGTGTTGGATCTTTTATGATGAAGACTATTGAATTCAAATGAGATTCATTGGAAAGAATTAAATGCAACTCTGAAGATTGGGAACTCAACGAAGATAAGGAGTCGGGTATAACACCTAAGTTTAATTGTGTTAAATCTTTTATGGATACCGATGCTTTTCGTGAATTTAGCACTAAATATAGACTTGACTCTGAAATAGTAGCTTCTTTCTGTGAATCATTTGCTACTCACGTTTATCTCTCGAAGGATAAGTGACTTAAATATCATCCTCCCATTGAAGTACAAGTAGTTGAACCTATTAAAGTTGAAGAAAAGACTATCACTTATAATGTTGATCCTATTGTTCCTTCCGCTTATATTGATAAACCACCTTTCCCTACTAGAATAAAGGATCATCCTAAAGCTACAACTATGATCAACAAAAGTAATATTAGAACACCTACACCCTCTAAGCAAATTAAAGTTGAACCTAGTATTGCTATGGTTAAAGATCTCTTGTCAGATAATATTGATGGGCATGTTATTTACTTTTGTGCTGAAGCTTCTAGAATTGCTAGAGCCGATACTAAAAATAAACATAGACCTGCAGTAGGCATGCCTGCTATTTCTATTAAAATAGGAGATCATTGCTCTCATGGCTTACGTGACATGGGTGCTAGTGCTAGTGCAATACCTCATTCTTTATATGAAGAAATTATGCATGATATTGCACCTGCTGAGTTAGAAGGTATTGATGTTACAATTAAGCTTGCCAATAGAGATACTATTTCACTGGTTGGGATTGTTAGAGATGTTAAAGTCTTGTGTGGGAAACTTAAATATCCTGCTGATTTCCTTGTTCTTGGTTCCCCACAAGATGACTTTGGTCCCATTATATTTGGTAGACCCTTCTTGTATACTGTTAATGCTAAGATAGATTACAAAAAGGATATTGTTTCTGTTGGTTTAGGGTATATGTCCCATGATTTTAATTTTGCTAAATTTCATAGACAACCACATGATAAATAATTGCCTAGTAAAGATGAAATAATTGGTCTTGCCTCTATTGCCGTGCCTCGTAATGATCCTTTAGAACAATATTTGCTAGACCATGAAAATGATATGTTTATGAATGAAAGAAGGGAAATAGATGAAGTATTCCTTAAACAGGGACCTATTTTGAAACACAACTTGCCTATCAAAATTCTAGGGGATCCTCTTCCACCCAAGGGTGATCCCGTGTTTGAGCTTACACTATTGCCTGAAACTCTTAGATATATCCTGTTATTATTACTGCTAACCTTTTAGATCAGGAAGAAGATAAATTATTGAAAATTGTGAAGAAGCATCGTGCTACTATTGGATATACTCTGGATGATCTTAAGGGCATTAGTCCCACTCTATGCCATCACAAAATAAAATTAGGGTAAGACGCTAAACCGGTTGTTGATCACCAACGACGGTTAAATCCTAAGATGAAAGAAGTGGTAAGAAAAGAAATACTAAAGCTTCTTGAGGCAGGTATAATTTATCCCGTTGCTGATAGTCAGTGGGTAATTCCTTTCCATTGTGACCCTAAGAAGGGAGGTATTACTGTTGTTCCTAATGATAAGGATGAATTGATCCCACAAAGAATTGTTACAGGTTATAGAATGGTAATTGATTTCTACAAATTAAATAAAGCTACTAAAAATGATCATTACCCTTTACCTTTTATTCATCAAATGCTAGAAAGATTATCCAAACAAACACATTTTTGCTTTCTAGATGATTATTCTGGTTTCTCTAAAATACCTGTGTCAAAAGAGGATCAAGAAAAGACCACCTTTACTTTCCCTTTTGGTACCTTTGCTTGTAAACGTATGCCTTTTGGTTTATGTAATGCACCTGCTACCTTTCAAACATGTATGACTGCTATATTCTCTAACTTTTGTGAAAAGATTATTGAGGTTTTCATGGATGATTTTTCTGTATATGGAACTTCTTTTAATGATTGCTTAAGCAACCTTGATCGAGTTTTGCAGAGATGTGAAGAAACTAATCTTGTCTTGAATTGGGAGAAGTGCCACTTTATGGTTAATGAAGGTATTGTCTTGGGGCATAAAGTTTCTGAAAGAGGTATTGAAGTTGATAAAGCTAAAGTTGATGCTATTGAAAAGATGTCGTGTCCAAAGCACATTAAAGGTATAAGAAGTTCCCTTGATTATGACAGTTTTTATAGGAGGTTCATTAAAGACTTCTCAAAAATTTACAGGCCTCTGACTAATCTCTTACAAAAATATGTTCCTTTTGTCTTTTATGATGATTGTGTAGAAGCATTTGAAATACTTAAGAAAGCCTTGATTTCTACACCTATTGTTCAGCCTCCTGATTGGAATTTACCCTTTCAAATTACGTGTGATGCTAGTGATTATGCTGTAGGTGTTGTTCTAGGACAAGGAGTTGATAAGAAATTAAATGTTATCCAATATGCTGGTAAAACTCTAGACAGTGGCCAGAGAAATTATGCTACTACTGAAAAAGAATTTTTAGTAGTTGTATTTGCTTGTGATAAGTTCAGACCTTATATTGTTGATTCTAAAGTAACTGTTCACACTGATCATGCTGCTATTAAATATCTTACGGAAAAGAAAGATGCTAAACCTAGACTTATTAGATGGGTTCTCCTACTACAAGAATTTGATTTGCATATTATTGATAGAAAAGGATTTGAGAACCCCGTTGTAGACAACTTGTCTAGGTTAGAGAATGTTCTTGATGACCCACGACCTATTGATGATAGCTTTCCTGATGAACAATTAGCTGTCATAAATGCTTCTCGTACTGCTCCATGGTATGCTGATTACACTAATTACATTGTTGCTAAATTTATACGACCTAGTTTCACATACCAGCAAAAGAAAAAGTTTTTCTATGATTTAAGACATTAATTTTGGGATGACCCACACCTGAGCATGAACAGGAACAGATCCTATGCAAGTGTCACTCCGAGGCCTATGGAGGACACCATGCTAGATATAGAACTGCACATAAGTTATTGCAATCCGGTTTTTATTGGCCTACTCTCTTCAAGGATGCCCGTAAGTTTGTCTTGTCTTGTGATGAATGTCAAAGAATTGGTAACATTAGTAGACGTCAAGAAATGCCTATGAATTATTCACTTGTTATCTAACCATTTGATGTTCGGGGCTTTGACTATATGGGACCGTTTCCTTCCTCTAATGGGTATACACATATTTTAGTTGCTATCAATTACGTTACTAAGTGGGTAGAAGCTATTCCAACTAGTAGTGTTGATCATAACACCTCTATTAACATGCTTAAAGAAGTTATTTTTCCGAGGTTTGGAGTCCCTAGATAGTTAATGACTGATGGTGGTTCACATTTTATTTATGGTGCTTTTTGTAAGATGCTTGCTAAGTATGATGTTAATCATAGAATTGCATCTCCATATCACCCACAGTCTAGTGGTCAAGTAGAACTGAGTAATAGAGAGCTTAAATTACTTTTGCAAAAGACTGTTAATAGATCTAGAAAGAATTGGTCCAAGAAACTTGATGATGCAATATGGGCCTATAGAACTACATATAAAAACCCCATGGGTATGTCTCCGTATAAAATGGTTTATGGAAAAGCATGTAACTTACCTCTAGAACTAGAACATAAGGCATATTGGGCCATTAAAGAGGTCAATTATGATTTCAAACTTGCCGGTGAGAAGAGACTGTTTGAAATTTAGTTCACATGATGAGTGGAGAACCCAGGCCTATGAGAATGTCAAACTGTTTAAAGAAAAATTTAAAAGATGGCATGACAAAAGGATACAAAATTGTGAGTTTAATGTAGGTGATTATGTATTTTTATACAACTCTTGTTTAAGTTTTTTTGCAGGAAAACTCCTCTCTAAATGGGAAGGTCCTTACGTTATCGAGGAGGTCTATTGTTCCGGTGCCATAAAAATCAACAACTTCGAAGGCACAAATCCAAAGGTGGTGAACAGTCAAAGAATCAAATATTATATCTCAGGTAATCCTATAAATGTTGAAACTAATGTTATTGAAACCGTAACCCCGGAAGAGTATATAAGAGACACCTTCCAGAACATTTCAGCATCCGAAAAGGAGGAGGTATGTGGTACGGTAAGTAAACCGACTCCAAAACAGTTCTAATAGCATTTTTTCTCTGTTTTGGAATAATTAAGAAAATAGGAAAATAAGAAGCAGTCCGGAAAGGACACGAGGCATCCACGTGGGTGGAGGGTGCACCCTACCCCCTAGGCACGCCCCCTGCCTCATGGGCACATCATGTGCCCTCTGGACTCCGTTTTCTTGCACGATACCTCTTTTGGTCGGTAAAAATTCATTATATAATCTCCCGAAGGTCTTGACCACCGTACCACGCAATTATCCTCTGTTTTTGTTTCGAGCTGTTTTCTGCCATAGTTGTCAAGGACAAGCATCATGTCGTCCCCCTCCTCCAACAATGAGGGCGACGATGCTTGGCTAATGAAGATAGAGATGAAGAGAGAAGAACTTGGGGAGATCAACAAGGACGATGGGACCAAAAAGGCCACAGAGGATCAAGCTCCGGCGGCAGAAGAAGAAGACATCCTTCAACCTCATTACAATTTTCTTACCCCCACTGAAATTGAAGTTTTCAAGATGATTGAAATAGTTCGGGTGCAGAAAAAGTGTCTAACTTGTGAAAATATTCTGTTGCAAGAGCAGATCACCGCACTCAAGGGCATTATTCGTAAGTTAGAGCACGTCCTACGCTCGATGTTGGACGACAAGCCTACATCATCAACAACTCCATCATCACTACCACCATAGGAGAATTGAGTATTGGGTATGGGCACTCCCCTTGGCAACTGCCAAGCTTGGGGGAGTGCCTCGGTATCGTATCACCATCACACTTTTATCTTTACCGTTTTTCTTAGTTCGATCCCTTTGGTAATATCTTGATCTAGTAGAATAAAGTTTTAGTATGATCTAGTGTGGAGTTTTGCTTTATGATCCTTCTATGTAATCGAGTCTGTGAGCTATATATAATAAAGATTAGTGTCAAGTCAAGGGCTTTGCTATCTTGCTAGGATCTTGAGAAAAAAGAGAAAGAACAAAAAGAAATAAAGAGATGATATTGATCTTATGGAGAGTAATGACTTCACATATAAAGAGTATGATGAATAAAAGTTGTTGAGAGTTGACAAACATAGTTTTGGTCATATAAAGAAAGAGAGGTTTTCACATATAAATATACTATCTTGGACATCTTTTATGATAGTGAGCACTCATTAAAATATGACATGCTAAAAAGTTGATGTTGAACAAGGAAGACAATGTAATGGGTTATGTTTTCTTACATCCGAAATAAAATATATTGTCATGGATCATCCAACATGTTGAGCTTGCCTTCCCCCTCATGCTAGCCAAATTCCTTACACCAAGTAGAGATACTACTTGTGCTTCCAAGTATCCTTAAACCCAGTTTTGCCATGCATGAGAGTCCACCATATCTACCTATGGATTGAGTAAGATCCTTCAAGTAAGTTTTCATTGTTGCAAGAAATAAAAATTGCTTTATAAATATGTATGATTTATTAGTGTGGAGAAAATAAGCTTTATACGATCTTGTGATGTGGAAGAAATAAAAGAGACGAACTGCATAATAAAGGTCCATATCACAAGTGGCAATATAAAGTGACGTTCTTTTGCATTAAGATTTCATGCATCCAACAATAAAAACACATGACAACCTCTGCTTCCCTCTGCGAAGGGCCTATCTTTTATTTTTGTCTTATACCTTCTTACAATAGTCATGGTGATCCTCACCTTTCCTTTTTACATTTTATCCTTTGGCAAGCACAGTGTGTTGGAAAGATCCTGATATATGTAGCTAATTGGATGTGAGTTTTCATGAACCATTATTGTTGACATTACCCTTGAGGTAAAAGGTTGGGAGGCAAAACTATAAGACCCTATCTTTCTCTGTGTCCGATTAAAACTTCATACCCATAAGTATTGCATGAGTGTTAGCAATTGTGAAAGACTAAATGATAGTTGAGTATGTGGACTTGCGGAAAAACTCTTATATTGACACTTTCCGATCTTATGATAAATTGCAATTGCTTCAATGACTGAGATTATAGTTTGTTAGTTTTCAATGAAGTTTCTGATTCATACTTCACATTGCGAATAGATTGTCACTTTAGCATAAAAAAATCATATGACAATATATATATATGTGTGTGTGTGTGTTGTTGTTCTAAGAATGATCATGATGCCCTCATGTCCATATTTTATTTTTATCGACACCTCTATCTCTAAACATGTGGACATATTTTTCGATATCGGCTTCCGCTTGAGGACAAGTGAGGTCTAAGCTTGGGGGAGTTGATACGTCCATTTTGCATCATGCTTTTATATTGATATTTATTTTATTATGGGCTGTTATTATACATTATGTCACAATACTTATGCATATTCTCTCTTATTTTACAAGGTTTACACGAAGAGGGAGAATGCCCGCAGCTGGAATTCTGGGCTGGAAAAGGAGAAAATATTACAGACCTATTCTGCACAACTCCAAAAGTACTAAAACTCCACGGGAGTCATTTTTGGAATATATAAAAATATTGGGCGAGGGAAGCACCAGAGGGGGGGCACCCACCATCCAGGAGGGTGGGGGAGCGCCCCCCTGTCTCGTGGGCCCCCTGGCAGGCCTTCGGTGCCCATCTTTGTCTATATGAAGTCTTTTGCCATGGAAAAAAACATAAGCCGGGACAAAACTCCGCCGCCACGAGGCGGAACCTTGGCGGAACCAATCTAGGGCTCCGACGGAGCTTTTCTTCTGGGGACACATCCCTTCAGGAGGGGGAAATCATCACCATCGTCATCATCATCGATCGTCTCATCGGGAGGGGGTCAATCTCCATCAGCATCTTCACCAGCACCATCTTATCTCAAACCCTTCATCTCTTGTATCCAATCTTTGTCCCAAAACCTCAGATTGGTACCTATGGGTTGCTACTAGTGTTGATTACTCCTTGTAGTTGATGCTAGTGGTTTCACGTGAACATCGACTACATGACACTTCACCATTATTTGGGCCTAGGGGAAGGCATTGGGAAGTAATAAGTAGATTATGGGTTGCTAGAGTGACAGAAGCTTAAACCCTAGTTTATGGTTGCTTCGTAAGGGTCTGAATTGGATTCATATGTTTCATGCTATGGTTAGGTTTACTTTAATACTTATTTTGTAGTTGAGGATGCTTGCAAGAGTGGTTAATCGTAAGTGGGATGCTTGTCCAAGTAAGGGCAGTACCCAAGCACCGGTCCACCCACATATCAAATTACCAAAGTACCGAACGCGAATCATATGAGCGTGATGAAAACTAGCTTGACGATAATTCCCATGTGTCCTCGGGAGCGCTTTCCTTTATATAAGAGTTTGTCCAGGCTTGTCCTTTTCTACAAAAATTATTGGGCCATCTTGATGCAGCTAATTTACTTGTATTACTTGTTACCCGTTACCAATTACCTTATCACAAAACTATCTGTTACCGATAATTTCAGTGCTTGTAGAGAATACCTTACTGAAAATTGCTTATCATTTCCTTCTGCTCCTCATTGGGTTCGACACTCTTACTTATTGAAAGGACTACGATAGATCCCCTATACTTGTGGGTCATCAACAGCACAGTACATCATATAGCTAGTTCAACTTCATAAGAACAATAGTAGAACAATATATTCAATTCCCTAATCGAAATCATCCATGTTCGTCTTATCCACCTCTGCTTTCAGTTCAGTAAGAACCTGTTTTACACTGGCCAACTGGGAAAGTGCCTCCTCCTTCGCCAACACCATCTTAGCAAAGTCTAATTTAAAAAATATGAGCTCATTCTCCACCTTCCTCTTTTTATCCCGCATCTTCAAATATTCTTCAGCGTTGACAACACTTTCTCTAAGCCTATGTGTGTTCTCTTCCTCATACATGCTCCAAAGTTTCGCTAGGCACATTTTCAATGACTGTGGCCACTCTTGATCAACCCAATCCAAGTAAGAATACTTTCGTTCATCCTATAATATTTAAAACTAGATCAGTAACAATTGTAGAGGAAATGGGTTTATAGTAACATAGAAAATTAACAATGCTTATTTTCAAAAACTAAAGAAACATGTTAATTATGACATATCTTCTCAAAAAGATCAATGTGCAAATGAATTAATTGCTACTGAGACAAAAACCAAATTCTGGAACATCAGAAGCTATAATTAACTGCAACTATGCTACAAGTTCTTACTCATGTTCAATAAATAATAAATTGAACATTTTATGAGGAAGGTAAATATAACTGCAACAGCATAGCGACCGTGTTTGGATGGCAGCAAATTGATACTAACAGGTGTGTACATGCACAAATTTAGTAACATAGAAATAATAGCACCAAGGCCGGCCACTATGTATGCCACAACTAGGGTAAAGACAAATGTTGCTACATCTCGCACCGGTGCCCTGCACTGGCGAGCCGATGCAGCGGAATAAAATCAGGGACCAGGACTCCGGAGCACGTCGTTGGTCCGATGCCTAGTTCCTTCGTGCCATAAAATTTAGTATTTTACTTCTTGGCTGCTCGGATGTGTGGACCAAAGTTGGCTGCACAAACTGCTGAAACACTGCCAAATAATATTCTAATGGCGCCGCTGATGAGATGGCAACAATTTAAGATACTAGGTACAAACTGTGACACTGTCTTAGGATGCGTTTGGTTGAAGGTGTGGTATTCATGGGTTGGGACAGTGACAATGTCTGAATCACATCTAATAAATGATTTGTAACAACGAAAGTGGGTCTAACCTTCTCTGCACATGCCAGAAACTTCCTCCGACTGTCCACAGATTCAAACACAACGAGCAGATAGATCTTCAGCCACCCTGTTCCATTTGTTGCCACTGATGGTCCTAGGGAGCTACAAGAGGAAGAAGTGACTCAAATCGACCATCGGGTAAAAATCCTTCATTCCAAGTCATAGCCCGAGAGAGTGAAGAGAGGCATACCCAGGTGGTGAAGGAGTCATCGCCGGAGGAGGTACTGCTGGAGACTTCTTTGAAGAAGACCATGGCGACCACGCCGGTAGGATGCGAGACGGCGAGAGCGAGGAAGCGGCTATAGCTTAGGAAGGAAGGAAGGAAAGAGGAAACAGGGGAAATGTGACTTGTGGTCAGGGAGAAAACGGGGTGGGGAAGGGGGGAGGGGGCGGGGGTAGATATTTTGGCGGTAGGTCAAAAAATTTGGAAATGTGGAGGGAAACTTTGCGCGCGGTGCCGCCGGACCATTCACTTTGAACGATTTTGTGCCTTGCAAATGATTCTTTTGCTTTATGCGCATGGGATGAGTTTGATAATTCAAATTTTGGTGGAAATTTCCCCAGATACGTCATTGCATAATTTAACGACGCTTGCTAATTTGGGCACACAAAAGAGCGTACAACAGACACACCACACTTACTGAGTCGAGCAATTTTAGTAATTAAACAGAGCCAATTGACCTAAACATTGCTCTAACAAAAGACCGGCATTAAAAACAAAGCCTAAGTACGCATAATTTTAACAAATCCGTCGCCGCGCCGACCTATGCATCGCCGGTGTGAGATGAGAAGCCGATGACTTGTCCTAGCGACTTGCCGCCGTTGGTGGACTTCGCGTCGTCCACCCTGCTGAAGTCGACCGCGTCCTCGTCCTCGTCCTCGGCGTCGCCCTCAAGGCTGTAGTACTCGTAGTAGTGGCTTCGTTAGAGCTCGCGTTGGTACTCCACCGCCGATTCCTTGACGGACAGACCCTTCTCTACCTCGACCTCGGCCACGCGCAACTCCTGCTCCCGGCGCTCCTCGATCTCCGACGCCTCCTGCATCTCCAGCGCCCACTCGGCGACCTCATGAGGAAGTAGGTGCTCTATGGTGATCGCCGCCTTTTCGGACGTGGGTTGCATGTTGGATTCCGAGGTGGCCTAGAATATCTTGGCGTGTGCATCCACGATCTTGGCGTGGATGGTCTCGACCCGGACCCACTAGTGCAGAACCAGGCAATAGCACCGGTTCGTAAGGCCCTTTAGTGCCGGTTCGGTAACCGGCACTAAAGTTTGGGCACTAAACCCCCCCCCCCCTTAGTACCGGTTCAGCATGAACCGGTGCTAAAGGGCAACCACGTGGCACGAGCCAGCTCCGGGGGCAGGGAGCCCTTTAGTACCGGTTGGTGACACCAACAGGTATTAAAAGGTTGGGGGGTTTGGGGTTTATGATTTCTTTTTCATTTAATTTTGTGTTTTCCATTTAATTCTTTTTCGTTTGCTGGTATTTTATGATACTACATA
>NC_057806.1:698955022-698960761 GCF_018294505.1 Triticum aestivum
CACATGTATACAAATATATACAATTAGCTAGCTATATACAATTTCTCCTAATTGGTGCCTTCGGAGCCAGTGGCATTAGCCTAACTAGGAAAATTGCCCGTGCGTTACAACAGAGAATACACTATAAAATGTTGTCATCGCACGAACCAACCCGTGGTTGGATGGTTAGAGGGATTGTGGTATCCCCAGCCCATCTGGGTTAAAGTCCTAATGCTCGCATTATTCTTGGCTTTATTTCAGGATTTTCGGCGAGGTGCTTTCAGTGGGAGGAGACGTTCCCATCGATGACGAGGTGCCTATGGTGACTTCGTAAATTTCAATCTGACATGCCGGCTCAGTCTCTCGGAGGTGCTCATAGAGGTAGGGTGTGAGTGTATGCGCGTATGTATGAGTGCTTGCGCCTGTACTGATGTTCAAGAAAAAATGTTGTCATCGCAACAAAAACCTGTAAGGGAAAACAAGCAAGGATTATGTGTGTACTTACGACCTCACCGCGTCTTTTTGCCCTGCATCGCGTACAACAAGATGATAACATATGCAGCATTGGCTACAATCCTGCCTTGCACACTTTATATTTATCTGGATTTTTTTAGCATGTGAGTTTTTATTTTTATTTTTGTTATTGTTGAAATTTGAGTGTATTCGAGCATTTTCTTTCTGAGTGTAGTTAACTTCTTGCTAAAGAGTACAATTCTTTTTTTATGGTCAATATATATTTGCTTCTCCATTTTATCTTAATAATATGTGAAAGTATATGTTCTGATCTGAGATCGAAATGTCCTTGCATCTTACTTTTAGTGGGGAAACAATAACAAAATATTACATGCATACATCAAAGGTACGGAAACATGCATGATTGGCTCTATCTGAACAACCATGACATAACAACATCATCTGTTAAATATAACATGACATATTTAATAACAATCAAAGTTGAAAGTACCTGATGGTTTTACTAAACTAAAAGAGACATGATGCATAATATCTAACATAAAAAATTAGCAGGTAAGTGTCATATAGACTTCCACCAATTGCTGCAGTATATACATATTAATTTGTGAACAAAAAAATACTGTAAAATTTAAAAAGGAATCAAGAAATAACTTACCATGTTATGCACAGGTGATAAAACATCATCCTAATGATGAATATGAATTAACACCATCATGTTGTCAATATGGCCAACGCAATCAGTGCTCTGAGCCTTGATAATTTAGGGCATTATCATTATGCAAGGAATCACTCTACCATCTATCAATGGTGGGACATTGATAGCAAGACACGTACAACACCATAAGGTTGAAGCTCAAGCTGAGTTTGATTCAAACTTATCGATGGAAAATCTAGAAATTAAGATGGTGTAAAAAGAGAAAACAACATGGTATGTACGATAAAAAAGTGGTATGTTTACATGTCCCTTGCCGAGAACTCTGCCATGTTATTAGAAGATTGTATCATGTTCTCTGCAAGATGAAATTTATTCCCCTGCTCCATTCTGACTCTTGCTTCTGTTTATCGGATAACAAGATCAGAAATTGTAAGTAAGGACCATCCTCATCTAGATTTGGGATTGAAAGCAGGACTAACCTTGGAAGCAGGAACATGGACGTAATATCCAAGTTGTGATGATGTCAGCGGGCACCAAATCGTGCATAGATCGGCCTTATTTGCTGCAATGTTTCATAATATGTTCATAAAGTTTATCATTAACTTGCTGCAATGTTTCATAATATGTTCATTACTGCTTATTTGATTCTCATAGATGCTGGCAATGAATAAGGACAAAGCTTTTGGAGTTGTCTTCAAGACATTCAAGAGGGAATGCAGGTGAAGTACAGGTACTTGCAAATTTCATATACTAATCTGCATATTTTTCTCATGTTTAACTTTAGCTTGAGCGAGTTTTGATCTTCCCTAGTACTTGGCACTTTGATTTGGCATTGGAAGATTTGAAGATGGTCGTTTGGAGGCTTGGAGATGTGAAAGATGCCAGGATGATTCCAACTTTAAAGTGATTTCTGAACTATAAGTTCTATTTCGGAACTTATATAGCTGTTGAACCATCTACTGTTGTTTTTTGTTGAAATTTACTCAAGTTAAAATGCTGAAATGTGCTTGTTTTGCTGCTGAAATGTTATTCTTTGTCGCCACTATGTTTGTTTAAATATTTTGATTTTATCATGGGTTCCCCGAAACCCGATGGGTTTAGGGGACGGGCAGAAAACTAGCTCCGCACACGGTGATGGGGACGGGGACGGGTTTACGATTTTCTCGTGGGGATAGATTTGGGAAGGCAAAACCTGATGGGTTTCATCCCCGTTGCCATCTTGAGCCTTGGCACAGATTGATTTTCCTCGGCAGATGTCCATGATAGAGTTATGGTTCTGCTACAAATATGCCTGCAACTCACTTCTTGGACCGAAGTTCTTCTTCATGAAAATTTGCCCATGCTCTAATGTGGTGATCTCAAACAATTCTGCTCCATCTTCTTTTCCCCCAAAGCTCTAGTGTTGGAGAACGCCACAAAATTGGGTGGCACCTAGAACGGCACATCACATACATGCATGAGTTTGCTGGACAAAGAAATAAAAATTATTTCCCATGTACTGCAACAGCTGTGGCCTGCATACTGCTTCCGCCGCTTGTTCCCCTGCAGGCCGCACTGCTTGAGCCTGTCCTCTGCCTCCCCGGTCAGCGGTGCTGCCATTCGGCCGGCAAGTTGAGGCGTGGCTGACACGACATGGGTAGGAGTATTGAGGCACCCCTAGCGGCGAGATTGGCGGCGGCGTAAGGAAACTGCGAGGTGTGCCATGGTGGAAACGTGCTGACTTGGAGCGCAGTAGAGGAAGAACGTAACATGTGCCGCCGGCGAGCGTGTAGGATATGACGCTGCAAGGAACGACGTCAGCGAGGCGCACAAGGATATGACGCTGCATGCACTGAGCGACTATGAGCCGTCTAGGGGGCCTACCAGCAAGGAGCGGAGGCCAGGCCCCAGCAACGACCGTGACACCGGGATCGGATGAATACCTGCAGCGAGTCATCGCCCATGATGTCATCGCGGATGAACGGGTACTCGTCGTCCTAGCTTCGTGGCTGTTTATGGCTGCACAACATGGCAGCGGCGGCAGGCCGGGGGATTGCCACAGCGGCGCTGGCCAGGACCCTGGTGGTTGTCACCCATGGTTGATGGTGGCAGGATGAGCGCAACCTCCACGTTTCGGTCGCGACATTGTGCTCCAGCTCCCTTGCATCGCCGCTGATTGCGGGAGCTTCTACACGTTTATAGAGGATTTTAATCGGGAGATCCAAGTGCGTACGGGGTTACAATCACAAACTGACCACAAAAAGGAAACAATCAATCAAACCTAGCCTTGCGGGATACAGAAAACTAAAAACCTAACGCAGCCTTGTGGGAAAAACAGAGGATTGAAGGATGGCGCAGCCCAAATAAGAAAGGAATTGATTGCCGAATCGCATAACCCAATCGACGGCCCAATCACAGAACGCAGTCAATTAGGAATAAGCAGAACGCACGGAAAACAAAATAATGGAAGGAAAACAACAAATAACGTATGGAAAACCTTGAAATCTTCCACCCTTTAATATTAATATTAGGTAATGATATGCAGGTAAAATAGTACCACCTCGGATGTAGAAAATAGTATAGGTGAAAAAAACTGAAAGCGTAAATCCACGGGAAGAAGCGTATTGTGACGGTGAACCCATGGAGTCAATCCGTACTTTATTATTAGAGAAATATTGGTGCCTTCGAAGCACGATGACAATTGGAAGTGGTTTATGGGGGCGGTAGCGGGTAATTGTATTCTCCTTTGGGATCTATGATCTGGTTGAGCAAAAATCCCGCTATTTACTCTTGAATTGATTCTATGTGCTCCTCTAATAGGAGCTGCTCCCGCACCTCTCTGAACTGTTAAGAAGGAGATCAATATGCATGTATATTAGTTGTGTGACTAGATATCGATAATGGTGTAAAAATTATGAATAGTGTTCTGACAAACGTACCAGTCCTGTCTTTGAGATCTGCTCCTTTCGAATGCCATCATGTGAATGTTCTCGCAAACATAGTATGCATACAGATTATTTCCCGGCACCTGCTTCAGGGCCTTTACGAGAATGAAATTTGATCAGATAATAATTAATCAAGCATTATAATTAAACAGATGGCAGCTAGCTAGCTAGTACTACTTAATTACTTACCTTGGGTCGATACCATTTCAGCTTTTGTTTCCATTGACCTGGAGTGACGCTGATGAACTTTGCCCAAGCCCTGCCCGTTGACAAAGAAAATGAATAAAGGGGTTATTAAATAGTTCATATCAGGAAATGATGTACTAAATAGGCCGAGATATAGTTTATAATGATTGAAATTACCTGTTGACTATCCCAAAGAAGATGGTGTAGTCACTTTCTTTTTTAAGTAGTGAGTCCAGTATTTCAACTGTTCCTTCATCAATTTTAATGATTAACAAGATCCAGTGAAATATGTATGCACACACGTTTGCATGTCTTAATTAAGCGGGCATATGTAAGCAAAAATATGTAGCTAGCTAGTAGGCAAAAACAGAATTTGTAGTACAAGACAGTGTGACTCACTCGAAGTTGTAAGGAAGTAGTATATCTTCATTGGTATTGAGGCGCTTGAAGAACACTAGCATGCTTTCCTCTACACTTTTTTTCATAATATGCATCTAATTTCCATGTGTATTCATTAATGGTATTTGGATCAATGAACCCAATGCCATAGCGTCCATCTTTTTTCATTTCATACATCTTCATCCTGCATAATACCACAGAAAATAATATAGTGAGGATAATTATAGGTAATGATTGATGAAAATGATCACTACAGCTAGCTTGAGACTTAAATTACAGAAAGAAATCAACTACAGACAATAGCAACTGACGATAGATTTGTCGAGTGAGTCTTGATTGTATAACTGAAATAGTTCTGAATACTCAAAGGACACAACTTTCTCATGTAAGTAATGATCCTTCTTGAAATTCATCATGAGGGACTCTCGATTGGAAATCTTGGTAATGTCCATGTACCATTGATGCAATTCATACATTCTCGTTGGGAGCTTCTTGACCTCGTCTGGCTTGACCAAAGGTTGGCCCCGGACATATTTCCGTTTTATTTCCTCCTCTCTAAGCAGAGACATGGACTCGATGTCGAGGAGTTGTCCAACAGTGATCTTGAGGATTTCAGCCTGCCTTATATGCTCCTCGGTTATTACCACATCGCCCAGCTCGGGAACGTAAACGGTTTGCCCACAATAATTTTGGGAGCACCTACTCTCATGTGTTGTTGGCACAACAAGCGGGGGATCACTATTAGGAAAAGGGCTATAGATGAAATTGACACTAATGGCGCACCAGAGAAGTGGTGCGCCACTAGTATATACTAATGGCGCACTATGTGCCGATGCGCCATTAGTGTGGAAGACACTAATGGCGCACCAGACACAAGGTGCGCCACTATTAACAATTTTTTTTCATTTTTCCAAACATAATAATGGCGCATCCGGGCAAAGTGCGCCATTACTAGTTCTAACTAGTAATAACTAGTAATGGCGCACCAGCCATAGAGTGCGCCAGTACTGTATTTTTTTTTACTCTTTTGTTTGCAAAACTACTAATGGTGCACCGTGGCACAGTGCGTCATTGCTAGTTTAAACTAGTAATGGTGCACTATGCCACGATGCGCCATTAATA
>NC_057806.1:698961222-698995147 GCF_018294505.1 Triticum aestivum
AATACACATAAACTACAAATTTTCTTGTCGTATGACCTATATTTTTATTTTCTTATGTCAAATTTTACGTAGTGAATGAATAGGAATGTAACTATTTGAATTCTAAATTTAATTTAATTATGAAATGATCGTAAGATTACCTCGGGTGAAGAATAACTTATTATGCACCCTAGATGATGAATAGTAACACTATATATATATATATATATATATATATATATATATATATATATATATATATATATATTGCAAAACTACTAATGGCGCACGGCCAGCAGGTGCGTCATTAGTATGTTGGGTTACTAATGGCGCATGGCTGGGTGGTGCGCCATTAGTAACCTAGAACCATCTAGATATTTTGAACAGCCACACCTACACACTCACTTTCCCCACTTCATTCCCTCCACCTCCTTCTCCAAGCTTGTCGGCTGCCTCCTCCTCCTCACCTCATTTGCATCATAGATTCATCAAAATTAAGTGGTGAAAATACCTTTTTTTTATAGGTAAGTAAGGGGAAAGCTATCTTCATGTTGTAGATCTATTTTTTTTCTGCCTAGCTCGCTCCAACAACGTGCACATGCATTTTTTGTGGCCTAGCTAAATCTATGTATGTTTGTGGTGTTGCATATGTTTGTGGTGTTGCATATATGTTTGTGTTTGCAGGTACCGGTATTTGAAATGCCATAGTTGCCAATATTTTGCCGGAATGTTGATTCATTTCCGTTTCGGCGAGAATTTTGGCACTATGCATTCTTTTTGGTCCTATTTTTAGGGAAAGTCATGCCAAACTTTTTCTTGGTTCTAAAATATCGTTTTGCTCTACCCCGCAGGCGACCATGGTCCGCACGATGACCGAAGGCATCGCGAATAGGTTTTTGAGCTCCGTGAAGGCCGAGATGCTTCAAAAGAACGAGACGGAGATAAGTTGTCCGTGTCGAAGATGCAAGCTGAAGAGCCTTATTGCGGACCCGGATTCCGGGCAGGTGCGGGACCACCTGCTCTTGCGTGGTTTCATGGATGCCTATCGGTGGCAAGGTGATGAAGATGACTATGAAGTCGTCCATGGGGGCCGGGCAAGAAATGAGGAAGGGCAGCAAGACAACCACCGCGGCTCGGGCGGGCGAGAAGACGAAGAATCTCCAGGACATGATCACGAGGTGATGTTGTACACAGTCATCATGTAGAAGATGCCGGACATGATGATGAGGAAGATGCCGGAGCAGACGAAGGGCATGATCATGAAGATGAACATGCCGGCGGAGCAGACGAAGATGGACCATCGATGGGCTGGGTGCAGGACCCTAATATTCAAGAGCTTCTTCTCAAGCAGACGGATAACGCAAGAGCTGGCGCTCGAGAGAAAGCCAAGCTGGATCAACTGGAGATAGACGCGGTTTCTCCTTTGTATGAAGGATGCAGGCCCGAGGATACCCGCCTGAAAGTAACGCTCATGGCTCTGGAGATGAAGGTAAAACACAAAATGACCTACGCATGCTTCGACGAGAACATGTCATTCTAGCACGAACGTCTTCCCAAGGGGAACAAGTGCCCTACCAGTTTCGAGGAGGCGACGAAAATCGTGTGTCCTCTGGATTTACCGCACATGAAATACCATGTGTGCATGAACAATTGCATCATTTATCGGGACGAGCACGCGGAGTCTACCATATGTCCGGTGTGCGGCGTCACTCGATACAAGAAGAGGAAGAAAGCTTCTCGAAAAGTGGTGTGGTACTTTCCGATCACTCCTCGTCTGCAGCGGTATTTCGCGGACCCTAAGGTAGCAAAGCTCCTGCATTGGCACGCGGATAGGGAGGAGAAGAAGCGAGAAGATGACGCAAATGATCAGGAGATAAATAAAAAAGACAAGATGCTGAGTCACCCTAAGGATGGGAGCCAGTGGCAAGCATTGAACTTCAAACACCCAGAATTTGGGAAGGATCCAAGGAACATCGTGCTGGGCGCAAACATCCAGAATATTTCCCTATGAGAGCCACACTGCTCACGACGGTGCACGACTATCTCGGTTATGGATATCTCGCGGGGCAGGTGGTCCACAGATTTTCTGGATGCATCAGGTGCATGGATGACACAACATATCGCCAGCTAGATAGAGATCCCGGGTCTTCGAAAACCGTGTTCATGGGACATCGAAGGTGGCTTCGCGACGATGACCCATGGAGGAAACGCAAGGATCTGTTCGATGGTGAAACCTAACCCCGAAGACGCCCACGTACGAGGAGCGCCGAGGAAATAGACGAGCTGTTGAAAAATTGGAAAGATTGCCCACTGCCGGGAAAGAATCAAAAGGCGCCAGAGCCGGGAAAGAAGCGAAAGGCGCCAGAGCCACTGCTGAAGGTATGGAAAACGAGGTTTGTTTTCTCGGACTTGCCGTACTGGAAGATCCACCGTGTGCCTCACAGCCTGATGCCATGCATATCACGAAGAACGTGTGCAAGAGTCTGCTTGGTACCCTACTCAACATGCCAGAGAGGACCAAAGATGGGCCGAAAGCAAGGGCAGACTTGAAATCAATGGGCATCAGGCAGGAGCTTCACGCTAATGATGTTGATGATGATGATGATGAGGTGAAGCAGGACACAGAAAGTCGTCGCAAAGGCAAAAAGGCCAAGAAGACCGGAAATGACTACCCTCCCGCGTGCTTCACTCTAAGTCAGGAGGAGATCGAGCAGTTTTTCACCTGCCTCGTAGGAGTAAAACTTCCTTACGGTTACGCGGGGAAGATAAGCAGATACCTAGACCCAGTGAAGCAGAAGTTCAGCGGGATGAAGTCTCACGACTGTCACGTGCTGATGATGCAGATACTTCCAGTTGCAATCCGTGGGATCATGGACGCGCACGTCCATGAAACGCTATTTGGCCTATGCAACTTTTTCGATGTCATCTCTCGGAAGTCGGTTGGCGTGAGGCAACTTAGAAGGCTACAGGAAGAGATCGTGGTGATACTATGCGAGCTTGAGATGTACTTCCCGCCCGCATTCTTTGACGTTATGGTGCATCTGCTGGTCCATATCATGGAGGATATCATCCAACTCGGGCCGATGTTCCTGCATAGCATGATGCCGTTCGAAAGGATGAATGGTGTCATCAAAGCATACATTCGCAACATGTCACGTCTAGAGGTAAGCATAGTTAGGGGCTTTCTAACCGAAGAGTGCATCTCCTACTGCACGAATTATCTAGGCATCGAGAACCCCGTTGGTCTGCCCGTCAACAAGCACCTCGGCAGGCTCGCTGGATGGTGTCACCGTGAGGGTTGCCGCGAAATGCATGTCGACTTCGAGGGTCGACTCACCGACTTTGAAAGAGCAAACCTTGTCACGCTACAACACATAGACGTGGTCAATCCTTGGGTGGTAGAGCACAAAACCTTTATTGAGAAGACATACAATGACCGAGGCCAGCAGAGGACGGACGGAGATATAATCAAGGAGCATAACTCATGTTTCACGCGTTGGTTCAAGCAGAAGCTTCTGTCGTACCTTTATATGATGATTCTTCCACGGAAGAACAACTCATATTCGCCTTGTCACAGGGCACCTAGCACAACCTGATGACCCATGAGGCGTACGATATCAACGGCTATACATTCTACATCGAGAACAAGGACATGAAGAGTGATGGTTATCAGAACTCTGGGGTAACGATGGAATCCTACACCGGTAACGACAAGGACATATACTACGGAAGGATCGAGGAGATCTGGGAGCTGAGCTACGCTGGAGAGAAGGTCCCGATGTTCCATGTCAGATGGGCCAAGAGCGTCCTAAAAGAAGACCGGTATTTCACCACCATGGTTATACCCGAAGCCAAATCCAAGACCGCGGGCGCAAACGTCACTCGGGCGTCGGCGTCGGTGAGAACCTAAATGATGTACGCTTAGGCTTTTAGGGTGCCTCGGCGTCGACAAACCCTAAATGATAAAAGCTTAGCTTTTAGAATGCCTCAGAGTCGAAAAACCCTAAATGATGAGACCATGATCTTGTTCCTTGACAATAACCAACTTTTTAACCAAACTTTTTTGCTATTTAGAGCGAAACATGGCCCACAACGATGAGGCCGGCGGTTCAGGCGACAAGCAATTCTGGGAGCTGTCCCAGGAGTTGGAGGAAGAACCTCACCGCTATGAGGACGCCATGGAAGACACCGATCCTGACTACACAACCCCTAGTGGCATCGGGATGACACCACTGATGATGGCGCCGCGGATGCCACCACTGATGATGGCGGCGCACACACAGATGGCAGCCAACCGAAGAGGCAACGGAAGGACCGGCGCCCGAGCATGCTCGGCACTGTCAGGGAGGAATTTACTGAAGTGAACTCCGACAGGCATCCGACGGCGCCCAAACACGTAGTCAAGGGGTACTCGGTTCAGCTCGGGTGCATTCTTCGGAGCACCGTCTTGATCAACACCGAGAACCTAAGGCATAAGGACCGAGGGAATTTGCGCAGCCTCCTCTTGACGAAGCTGCACGAACGATACAAGTTCCCCGCTGAGTTTGCAAGCACACGCCTCTCAGGGAATAAAGTGAATGGTGCCGCCCTCATGAGGATGAGCACAGCCCTGTCTACTTGGAAAAGCACGGTGAAGGCAATGATTGAAAAAGGTGATAGTTATAAGAAGATCAAGGCGAAATATCCTTTGATGAGCGAAGATGACTAGAAGGAGTTCAAGATCAAGTGCGAGAGCCCCGCAACCTCCGAATCAAGTCAGTGGGGGAAAGAAATGCAGCAGTTGAACTTAGGGGTCCACCAACTCGGTCCCGGCGGTTACAAAGTGGCAGAGGCTATATGGGACAAGGAGGACGTGGAGCATGCCGAGCAAGGCCTACCACCCCGCTTCGAGAAATACCGTGACAAGCAGACCAGGAACTTTCTCAGGGCCCGGTACAAGGAGGACCTGGTAACAAAGGAGCTTACCACGGATCCGAAGACCAAGGCGCTTAAGCTTGTTCTGGTAAGGAATACACCCCCGCGTAATCAGCTCCATATGGTTGCATTCTAATTAATCCCCAATATTTCTAAATGGTCCACGTTCCTTCCGCAAGACAATGAAAGAAGTAGCGCGGGGTCGTCTCAGAGCTCCCCTTTCGACACCCCTTTGAATAGGGCGTTGAATGGAATGAAAAACAAGGCAAAGCTCAATAAGCCGACGTCAGCTGGTCGTGTGGCCGGCAAAGGCTTGTCCACAAAATGGTCATCATACTATACCGCTGGTGGGCGAAAGGAGAAAAAGACCAGCTCGGAAAGCCAGTCGCACGAGGTTGAAGCACTCAAGGCACAAGTGGCGTGGATTCTGGAGCTTGTCCAAGTGCAAGTGGAACAACAACTAGGAACGAAGCTCAACGCCATGGTGCATACGTTGATTCATGGGCTGACGACATGGATTGCGGGCAGCCAATAGGGGCCTCCCCCGGTTCCCAGCTTCACGGCCAGCAACTCGCACAGCGCGCAGGCGGCGCCATTGGTGTCTCAGGAGGAGGCGGTATTCGTGTCTCCGGCGCCGACACGGGCATTGGAGCTTAATGCACCCGAGTGTACACCGGCCGGCACCTCGCCAGCAAGCGGCCCCTTCGTCAGTTGCACGCCCGCCGTTGGCGGTGCCTCAACATTAGCCGAGCTCGACGGCATCACGGTAACTAAGCCTCTCGGCCGATGACTTCATCTCCTTGCCTTTGACTGGGCATCCCTGACGCCCTACATGTTTTCGCAGGGCGCCGCCGACGTTCCTTGCACTCTCCTGCACTTTGTGGGCGGCGAGTTGGTCGATGTCGCCAAGGGAAGAATCGTTCAACCGGGCACCCCCGTGTTCCATGATAATCGGATGCCACCCACGGTGTATAGGGTTGAAGTGGTTCGGGTGCTGCCAGGCTGCGACGAGCTGTTACCTCCGATTCGACCCGCTGGGGCCGACGAAGAAGAAGAGATGACCCTCAGCACCTGCATAAGCTGGCCCCTGCTTTGGCCGAAGAGCCAGATTCATTTGGGGGCGGGGGACACCACCCCACAGACAAGACCGCCAGTCGTGCCGGCGCCAAGCCATGGCAAGAACGCCGCAATGCTACCGTACATGCCGGACATCCCTATGGCACAGGATCCGAACATGCATATGGCACAGGATCCGGACGATGACGACAATGACGACGGTACATTTACCAATGTCGATAAGTACTTTGCCGAACATGGGTACGGTGACGAGTTCTGCGGGCCTCCTTCTCAAGAACCCAACCAAGACGACCGCGATCTAGCTGGTACTGCGGAGAAACCCAGTTGCAAAAGGCGTCGTCTGGCGTTTAGTTCTCAGGAGACGCCTCCAGCTGCCGCCTTCACCGAGCCTCAGATAGCTGAGGTGCCAAATATTATCAGCCCCAACATGCTCAAGAAGGCGGTCTGTGGCAGAACTCGGTCCCATTACAGCAAATCAAGAAGAAGGGACAGAAACGAAAGGCTAAAAAGGGCGCCAGTGCGAGCCAGCCGGCACCGAGTACGATCCGTGCTCAGGACGGGCCACCTTCACCTAAGGATATCTCGAGGAGGGTGCATGTGGCGGGTAGGGTGATGCTACCGACAAATATGCTCAATGATGCAACCGGTGTTATGCGGAGTCTGCATGACAGTGTTCTTTCTTTGGAGAAGCGGCGTCTCAGAGAGAATGATGTGGCATACCCGGTTTTCTTGGCCAAGGTGCCAGAGGGCAAGGGCTTTGTCGATGGCGCCATCGGGGGTACGATCGTCCTGCAGTTTGATGACATCTTTGCTATGTTTAACCTTCATCCGCTGCACTACACCTTTGTTCAGCAGTTTTCGCTGAGTATGGAGATGCGGATCATTAGAGACAGGACCCCGGACATCGTGATAGTCGACCCCTTCTACATGCGTGCCAAGCTCTTGGGCAGCGCTGGGGACCGCCAAGTCACGAGTTCACACCTCGAAGGCGTCATTCTGGCAAACCCAGATAAGGACAACTTCCTCATGTCTTACTTTCGCGAGTAAGTCATCCCTTAACCGCCCCGAAACAAATGATTTCTTAGATTCGATCGTTCTTTCTTTTTTCTAACATTCCGTGTTCTATGCACTGACACACATTGCACGCTCATCCTCTTAAGCCCGAAATATTCCATGGGCACGTATTTCGACCCGAACCGTGACTCCAAGATAGACTACACAAATATCAAGAAAGTTCTGGATGATGTTCTCCCCAGCTATGCCAAATCTGGAGGCACCTTCACTAGGCCAGTTCGTAGGTACGGCAGGCACGTGTTCGCCCACAAAACTAAGTTCGGCTGCGTCAAGCAGCCGCCTGGCGGTCAGAAGGATGCCTACTACACCCTCCATCACATGCGGGCGATCATACGGTACCATCATCACATTCTGCTACCAGATAATCTCAAAGATTGGGCCGCAAGCTTGTCGGCAATCCAAGATGCGGACATCAGACAAGAATTCTTTCGCATCCAGTCGGAGTTAGCGGAAATCATCCATCAAGATGTCCTTCATACCTCGGGGCAGTTCTACCTCAGATATCAACCGTCCAACAGTGAGATAGACACAACGCTACAAATGCAGGCTGACAACGCCCGCGATTTCATGACCATCACGACAGACGGCGGCTTCATCCATGCTCCGGTCCCATGAGTCAAGTCGAAAGTAGTGATGCTATGTGTAGTTCTGAAACATTGCTTGGCTCATGTTGTAATTAAAATTTAATGAATTGTATGTCTCTTTGGTTTCGACAGTCGTTCAACTTAGATGTAATCGATGCTATTTATTAGTAGGACCATGAATCGTGCTATTAATGTCTTGCTTTTCTCTTCCGATCCTTTTGTTGCATACTTATATATTGCTTATGTATTGTCTGTTGTTTGGCTTGTGCATAGAGATGTCGTCGTATGTCGTGTACAAGGGTAAGGTTCCCGGAGTCTATGACGACTGGGAGGAGTGTCGGAGATAGGTTCACCGTTTCAGCGGTAACAGTTACAAAGGGTACACCACTAGGGCGGAGGTGGAATCTAGATACCCCCGCTATCTAGCGGAAGAGAGGAGGGAGCGTTGGAGGAACCGGATGAAGACCAGTTTCATCACGATGATGCTCATCACGATGACCGCAGCTCTCTTCTATGTGATGGTAGTTTAGATGATCGATATCGACTTGTAATGTAAAGACAAACTCGCTACTCGCGGTCTCGAGACTTGTAATGTTTTATCTTTGTTCGGTCTTTTGAATTCGGAGACTAATATGATGAATTGTATTCGGAGACTAATCTTCTATTGTATTCGATGAATCTGTTGTTGCTGTGTGCTGCTGTGTATATTCTGTCCAATAATATATTTTGTAACCTGTGCAAAAATCAGAAAAGTAAAAAAATAAAACCTAATATTCATACTAATGGCGCATCACCTCAAAGTGCGCCATTAGTATGCCAAAGGATACTAATGGCGCATCACTACACAGTGTGCCATAAGTATGACAAAGGGTACTAATGGTGCATCACCCCACAGTGCGCCATTAGTATGCCGAAGCACGTGGGTAAATATGGCCCCCTGGGAGGCATACTAATGGCGCATGGTGGTCTATACTAATGGCGCACAGCGTGGTGCGCCATTAGTATACCAGATACTAGTAAAAAATACTAGTGGCGTGGTACTAGTGGCGCACCAGTAGTGCGCCATTAGTAGGCAAAACTGGTGCGCCACTAGTAGGCCTTTTCCTAGTAGTGGATTGATTGCGCCGCCTGTTCTCCCAGCTGGGGAACGGTTTTACCGCATTTTTTGCCAGTTGATTTGCTCGAGCTCGAGCTCACCTCTTTCTGTAGACGTGCTCGATTTAACTTCCTGAGGTGGAGCTCATAGTCTGTCTCAACAGGCTTGGGAGCTGGTGGTCTATAAATACGAATGAAGTGGTTAATATTTTCCTCAGGCACTTTCTCCCTTGGCGGTGGTGGCGTTTTCGATGCAAAATGGGCTTCCACATCGGCCTTTGATATGGCTGCATTTTCCTCCTCGGACTTGTCGTTAGGCCTCTGCGGAAGAGGCGCGAGACTGCTTGGACCATATTGAAATCGCTTGCCTCCGCCTGTACCTCCCGTCCTACCTCGACTTGTACCGCTACGCACCATAGGTGCGGCGGCTCTCTTCCGTGATTGCTGAGGCGGTGGAGACGGCTGACGTGGCTGAGTTGGACGAGGAGTGGCCTGAAGTTGTGCCGGACTTGGAGGAGGAGTGGCCTGAAGTTGTGCCGGACTTGTAGGAGGAGTGGTCTGACGCTGTATCAGACTTGGAGGAGGAGTGGCCTGACGCTTTGCCGGACTTGGAGGAGGAGGAGTGGCCTGACGCGTTGGTGGACTTGGAGGAGCGGGAGTCTGCTGACTCGGTGGCGGACTTCGACGAGGAGTCGGCTGACGCGGTGTCGGTGGCCTTCGAAAGATGATGCAATCCTTTCTCCATAGGATGATACGATTTTTGGCCTCTCCCAGTGTGTGCTCCTCGTCACCTCTAGGAATGTCAAGCTCTAGCCCCGAATATTGGTCCACCACCTCATCAACCAAGACACGAGTATAGCCCGCTGGAATCGGGTTGCAATATAAGGTTGCCTCGGGGGGATTTGTAAAAGCAACGGTGTCCGCCACCTTCATGGATATGTTCTTCATTTTGAAGTGTAGCTCGCAGTTAGTGTTCTCCATGATGTCATCCACGGGGTATCTATCCAGCATTGCGTCGCCTGTGACGGAACCCACTCTGCTTCTCGGCATGGATGGGACGGTGCTATCCAATGCTGGATCATCTGCTAGCTGCTGCAGCTGCTGAGACCCCCTTTGCTGGCTAAGTGAGTCGATCTGCTCCTGCTGCCGCTGGAATTTGACTGCCAAGTCCGCGTGCGCTGATTCTACACCTTGAAGGCGTTCATAGTCCAGCTTCCTCTGCTCCTCCTCCATCTTCCTCTTCTTCCCCTCTTCTTTCTCGCACGGGTTCTGTAGTCGGCGTTGCAGTCTGAAAACCCCATATACCACGGAATAGCACCCTTGCCTCGTGTTCTTCCCGGGTGTTCAGAATTTCCCAGGGCACGCGTAAGCTCGTCGTTCTCTCTCTTGGGCTGGAACACCCCCGATCGAGCCTCTTCTATTGCAACAAGTAGCTTATCGGCTCCGTCCAGACATGCCTTCTTCGAAACTTTGCCTGTCTTCGGGTCCAACTCCCCCCCATGCGCATAGAACCAAGTCCTACACTTGGGGGGCCAGCTCAATGTTTCTGGAGTGACACCTGCATTCTCCATCTCTTTCTCAGACTTATCCCACTTAGGCATTGCCACCGCATAGCCACTTGGCCCCAGCTTATGGAACTTATCCTTTTTCCGGCATTAGCCTTGTTTATTCTCGACCATTCCTTAGATAATTCCGAATCCTTGAATTTCACGAAATCGTCCCAATGAGCACTTTGCATCTCTAGTGTTCCCTCGAATACTGGAGTCTTCCTTCCTCCCTTGACGTACTTCTCCCATACACGATTCTTGTGGTTGTTGAATGCAACCGCCATCTTCCTAAGAGCTGCGTCCTTGACTTTCTCCACATCTGCATCTGTGAAATGATCTGGTAGGGTGAAATGTTCCATGAGAGTTTCCCAAAGGAGAACTTTTTGTTTGTCGTCGACAAAAGTAAGATCTGGACGAGGCTTTGCTGGCTCTCTCCATTCTTGAAGGGAGATCGGGAGTTGGTCCTTCACAAGGACTCCGCACTGACGAATGAACTTGTCCGCAATCTTCTTAGGCGCTAATGGTTCGCCATTAGGTTTGATGGCCTCGATATTGTACTTTACGCCCTCCTTCAACTTTTTGTTCAGGCCTCGATTCCTGCTGCCTGAAGATTTGGTCGATCCGGATGGCTGAAAGAAGAAATATAGATTCGCTAATATATCTTCAAGTCATTTAAAACATGTGATGATCACCAGATGCCTGCTTATATAAATATACCTCGCCGGTCTTTGTTGTTTCAAGATCAACATTTTCTTCATCATCAATATCATAATCATAGCTCATGACTTCATCAATTCGGTCGTCGTGATCGAATATCATATCACCCTCCCGGGTGTTGTTTAGATATCCGGAGCCGTCATAATCTTCTTCATTCTGATCATCATCTGGCCCGCGAGGATGGCGTATGATATCGAACAGGGTCTCTTCTCCCGCTCTGCCGGTATTGTCTGCCATAGCTTTTATTTAACTAATCCAAAAGAAATATAAAACAATTTAGTATTCAAATTACAATGCATGGATGCAATCAATTAATAAGGAAAAACTGAATCAATCATAGTACATAATAAGCATCATTGAATATAATCTCGAATACATTGTCTCGAATAATAGATATAATCTCAAATACATCGTCTCGAATAATATATATTGAATACATCACTACATCACTAGCTATCTAACTAGCTAATAAAGATCGAATAATAAAGAGTAATCTAGGCCACTCGCGGTTCCTGAGGCGCGGGTGGTGGACAACCAAAGTGAAGGAACCATCACTCGATCATAGCTCGGGTGATCTCCCCCAAAGAACCTGCCAGGTATTGGAGAACCTGACGTCCATATCAGCCATGTAGCGATGGACGTGCTCGTCCTCCTCCCTGACACGGCGACGTACCACCTCCGGCGGGGCCGACTCCCTCTGCACCAAAAGTGGCCCATGCGAACGCCACCAAAGGAGATCAGGGTCGACGACAGGACCCGGGGTCGGGTTCCTCACCAAGCGTCGTGCCCCTGAAGGTAGCACCTCCCAGTGCCAGCCCGGCGGAGCACAGTCCTGGACATGGGTCCTCTGAAGCAGGACGTCGTCACGAACGGGTCGACGGTGAGGATGCGGGCCGGGCATCGTCGACAACAAATACTATATGCCGCAAAAGTAAAGTAACATTTTTTAAATGATGGATTGTGATTTCATATATGCAAATTCTAAATTTTATAACTAAAAATATAAGAAACTAAAAAAACATCGATCATCATCTAACAATTTGAAATTAATCTAATTCATCTAGCTAAAACTAACATTTCCAAAATTTCTAACATTTCTATATAACTAACATTTCTATAACATTTGTATAAAAAACAGAAAAAACCTTTGACATTATATATATTATAACTAACATTTATATATACTATTTGACATTAATCTAATCTAATTAATTAATTCATCTAAAACTTTGTATGAAAAACAGAAAAACAGAAAAACAAACTAAAAACTAAGAACAGAAAAATTGTGTGTGTGCGCGTGTAGTGTGTGTGTGTGTAGTGTGTGTGTGCGCACGCACGTGTGTGTGCAGTAGCTATGGTTGGCGCCGGCGGCGCGGTGGCTTTGATTGATTGGAGGGAGGAGAGGGGCCGGGGAGGGGCTCACAGCGCGCACGGGCGAGGTCGAGGCGAGGTGCGGCCACAGGGATGGGCCGGCGACGGGGGCGGCGCGGAGTCGACGGGGACGACGCGACGAGGACGGGGGCGTCGCGGAGTCGACGGGGACGGCGTGATAGGGGCGGCGACGGCGCGGGACGGGGCGGCGGCAGAGAGAAGTGGGAGATGAGAAACTGAAATTTTTCGAAGTGTTTGTGCCACCACCCGGTACTAATGGCCTGTTTTGGCCAGGCCAAGCGGCGGGAAGATTACACCTTTAGTACCGGGTGGTGGCTGGAACCGGTACTAAAGACCCACCCTTTAATACCGGTTCCAGCCACCAACCAGTACTAAATGTGGTGCGTTGGCGCAGGTACGGTGCGGCAAGTTTAGTCCCACCTCGCTAGCTGAGGGGCGCCTGCACTGGTTTATAAGCCCCAGTGCGGTAGCTCTCTCGAGCTCCTCTCATAAGCAGGCCTTCTGGGCCTACGTCTGCTACTATGCCTTGATGGGCCTATTGGGCTAGTGGGCCTGCATCCTGGGCCAATTAGAATTTGGGTTTCTAGTCATATGCACGCCGCTGTGGCCCAGTAGGTGGGCTTTTTTCATTTAGGTTTTTCTTTTCTACTTTATTTATATTGTTTTATTTATTTTTAGTTGTTTTTTGCTGTATTTAGAGTTTCTTTGTGAATAGGTACAAAAAATTAGAAACTTTCTGTTAGTGCCAGTAGTTTTCAAATTTGAATAGTTTAAATTTTGAATTGTTTGAAATTTGTGTGAATCACTAGCTTGTGAATAACTTAACTTTAAAAATACATTTTTCAGTGATTTTTTTATTATGTTTACTATTAGTTTGTTTTATCGTTATATTCAATTTGGTAGTGCTTAGGTTATTTAAAAAATTAAATGCCTTTGTAACAGGTGAGTTTTCGTCCGAAACCCTGATAGTTCAAAAGAGATTGTCTATTTTGTACACGAAGTGCATCCAGTTTTTGCCGTAACCCTATCTACTTCTTTGCACATGCGATGTGGGTGAAATTATGATACCATGCCAACTTTCAGCCTTTTTGGAGTTCATTTGAAGTGTTTTTCAATTTAGCTGAAAAAAATCAGTAAATGCATGAAAGAATTTGTTTGCACATAAAATTTCTTCGCGTTTCAAATGCCAAAACACATAACTACCCGTAACTATTACAGAGATTCCCTCCTGGGTGTGAAACACAGAAGAAAGTGATGATATATAGTGAAGCTGATCACATCCCAGATCTTTGGGTGTGAAACTTTTTCTTCGCGTGTGTCCCTTTGCGCTGTAACCATGGAAAATCTTCATCATTTAACATCATGCTCGGGTCAATATTCACTATGAATGGAGCAATTTCATCAAACTTTTCATAATCTCCTGATATGTCTGTCTTGTCATCCACTCCCATGATGTTTCTCTTCCCAGAAAGAACTATGTGCCACTTTGGCTCATCGTATGATGCATTCGCTTCCTTATCTTTTCTTTTTCTCGGCTTCGTAGACATGTCCTTCACATAGAAAACATGTGCCACATCATTGGCTAGGACAAATGGTTTGTCTGCAGACGCAAGATTGTTGAGATCTACTGTTGTCATTCCATACTGTGGGTCTTCCGTTACCCGCCTCGTGTCACATTGACCCATTTTGGACCGAAACAAAGGGACCTTCAAACCACGTCTATAGTCAAGTTCCCATATGTCCTGTATATAACCATAATATGTTTCCTTTCCCGTCTTGGTTTTTGCATCAAAGCGGACACCACTGTTTTGGTTGGTGCTCTTCTTATATTGGGCGATCGTGTAAAATGTATTACCATTTATCTCATACCCTTTGAAAGTCATTATATTCGAAGATGGTAACTGGGACAGCAAGTACAGGTCATCTTCAATAGAGGCATCATGCATGGTACGTGTCTGCAACCAGCTGGCGAAACTCCTAATTTGTTCACGTGTAATCCAGTCATCAGACCGCTCCGGGTGTTTGGAGCGTAGCAAATTCTTGTGTTCTTCCATATACGAAGCCACCAAGAAAGAATTCTATAGAACTTGGGAGTGTGCTTCAGTGAGAGAATGTCCGTCCATACATATTATTTGACCCCCTCCTAGCGTGCCTTTTCCATCCAGTCTGCCCTTATGCCGCGATTCAGTAACACCAATCGGCTTAAGGTCAGGAATAAAGTCAATAAAAACTCAATGACCTCCTCATTTTCATGGCCCTTGGAGACTCCCATGAACATATTTCTTTAAGACTCCGATGAACATCTCAAAGGGGAACATATTGTGTAGAAATACAGGACCCAATACGTTAATCTCTTAGCATAGGTGAACTAGGACGTGCGTCATGATGTTGAAGAAGGATGGTGGGAACACCAACTCGAAACTGACAAGACATTGCACCAAATCATTCTCTAACCTTGGTATGATTTCTGGATCGATTACCTTCTGAGAGATTGCATTGAGGAATGCACATAGCTTCAGAATGGCTAATCGAACATTTTCCAGTAGGAGCCCCCTCAATGCAACCGGAAGCAGTAGCTTCATAATCATGTGGTAGTCATGAGACTTTAGGTTCTAGTACTTTTTCTCTGCCATGTTTATTATTCCCTTTATATTCGACGAGAAGCCAGACGGTACCTTAATATTGAGCAGGCATTCAAAGAATATTTCCTTCTCTTCTTTGGTAAGAGCGTAGCTTGCATGACCCTGATGTATGCCATCTTTTCCGTGCATACGTTGGTGGTCCTCCCGTGTGTCAGGTGTATCTTTTATCTTCCCATACACGCCCAAGAAGCCAAGCAGGGTCACACAAAGATTCTTCGTCACGTGCATCACATCGATTCCAATAGGGCAGGTCGCAAAATATAGATTTCTTCTTCCAAATGGGTGTGCGTCCGTCAGCGTCATTCGGAACAGGTTGTCCACCAGGACCCTTTCCAAAGACCACCTTCAAATCCTTGACCATATCATGTACATCAGCACCAGTACGGTGGCGAGGCTTCATCCGGTGATCCGCCTCACCTTTGAAATGCTTGCCTTTCTTTCTTACAGGATGCCTGCTCGGAAGAAATCGACGATGTCCCAGGTACACATTCTTCTTACAATTAGCCAAATATATATTGTCGGTATCGTCCAAACAGTGCGTGCATGCGCGGTATCCCATGTTTGTCTGTCCTGAAAGGTTACTGAGAGCAGGCCAATCATTGATGGTCACGGACAGCAACGCCTTTAGGTCAAATTCTTCCCCCATGTGCTCATCCCATGCACGTACACCTGTTCCATTCCACAGTTGTAAGAGTTCTTCAACTAATGGCCTTATGTACACATCAATGTCGTTGCCGGGTTGCTTAGGGCCTTGGATGAGCACTGGCATCATAATGAACTTCCGCTTCATGCACAACCAAGGAGTAAGGTTATACAAACATAGAGTCACAGGCCAGGTGCTATGGTTCCTGCTCTGCTCCCCAAAAGGATTAATGCCATCTGCGCTTAGACCAAACCATACGTTCCTTGCGTCATCTGCAAACTCCTTCCCATACTTTCTTTCGATTTTTCTCCACCGCGACCCGTCAGCGGATACTCTCAACTTTCCGTCTTTCTTACGGTCTTCTCTGTGCCATCGCATTTCCTTGGCATGCTCTTTGTTTTGGAACAAACGTTTCAACTGTGGTATTATAGGAGCATACCACATCACCTTGGCAGGAATCTTCTTCCTGGGGCACTCGCCCTCGACATCACCAGGATCATCGCGGCTGATCTTATAGCGCAATGCACCGCATACCGGGCAAGCGTTCAAATCCTCGTACTCACCACGGTAGACGATGCAATCATTAGGGCATGCATGTATCTTCTGCACCTCTAACCCTAGAGGGAAGACAGCCTTCTTTGCTTCGCACGTACTCTCGGGCAATTCGTTGTCCTTTGGAAGCATATTCTTTATCATTACCAGCAACTTTCCAAATCCCTTGTCAGATACACCATTCTCTGCCTTCCATTGCAGCAATTCCAGTGTGGTGCCCAGCTTTTTCTTGTCACCTATGCAATTTGGGTACAACATTTTTTTGTGATCCTCTAACATGCGCTGCAACTTCTTCTTCTCCAAATCACTTGTGCAGCTTCTCTTTGCATCGGCAATGGCCTGACCTAGATCATCAACGGGCTCATCCGATGCCACTTCTTCAGCTTCTTCCCGCATTGCCGGCTCAGCTTCTTCCCGCATTACCGGCTCAGCTTCTTCCCTAATTGTTGTATCATTGTATTCATGGAACCCATGGCCAGGATAGTTGTCGTCGTCCTCTTCTTCTTCATTGTCTTCCATCATAACCCCTCTTTCTCCGTGCTTGGTCCAAACATTATAGTGGGGCATGAAACCGGACTCAAACAGGTGGACGTGAATGGTTCTTGACGTAGAGTAATTGTGACCATTCTTACAGCCGGCACATGGACAAGGCATAAAACCAGCTGGCCGCTTGTTTGCCTCAGCCGCAAGCAGAAAAGTATGCACGCCATTAATGAACTCGGGAGAGCATCGGTCATCGTACATCCATTGCCGGCTCATCTTCAATACACAGCACCGAAAACACCAAATTAATACAATACATAAAGTTCATACAACACTTAGCAACAAACAAATAACTCTCTAGCTAAAGAATTTAAATGCAACAACAAATGCGATCAAGATCGCAACTAAGGTAACAATTGATCCAACAACATAATGATACCAAGCCTCACTATGAATGGCATATTTTTTAATCTTTCTAATCTTCAAGCGCATTTTCTCCATCTTAATCTTGTGATTATCAACGACATCGGCGACATGCAACTCCAATTCCATCTTCTCCCCCTCAATTCTTTTCAAATTTTCTTTCAGATCCTCGTTTTCTCTTTCAACTAAATTTAACCTCTCGACAATAGGGTCGGTTGGAATTTCCTGTTCAACTACCTCCTACATACAAATATCTATGTCAGCTTGATGGGCATAATTTGTCATAAACACGAAATGCAACAAATAGTTTTAAAAGAGAATATACCACATCCGAAGCATAACAAGGACGAGGGCCGACGGGGATGGATATCAAAACCATGGCACTATGTATAACAAATAACGTACGGGTAAGATAATTATATGAGTAACTACATATCCAAATCACACAAACATCAATTTTTTATATAAAATTTCATGAACAAGATGCTCACCACAAGGTGGTGCCGGCGACGGGACGGTGCGGGCGATCGAAGGAGGTTACGACGGAGATTTAGAAGGCACTAAGTAAACCACACCTACATATGCAAACTAAGTGTTATTTTGACGTCAATTTGCATATAAATCAAATACTACCACATATAATTCCTCCCAAATTACAAAAACCCACAATTAATAACTATATAAACCAATGCAAGAGCTAATCTAGCAATGAGAGATGAAAGGACAAAGTTGCTAACCTTTGTGATCATTTGAATGGATGGGGGCCTGCAAATCTTGACAAATTTGGGGCAAATTTTGTGATGAACTCGAGAGGAAGAAGGGAAGAGGGAGAGAGGAAAGGGGGAAGAACAGAGTGCTGGTGGACGAAGGGTTTATATAGGATGACCTTTAGTACCGGTTCGTGGCACGAACCGGTACTAAAGGTGCTGGAGGAGCCCCACTCTGACAACATCCTGCCACCACTCTCATTAGTACCGGTTCGTGGCACGAACCGGTGCTAAAGGTTCGCCACGAACCGATACTAAAGATCTCCTCCCGCCTAGCCGTTGGAACCGGCACTAATGGACACATTAGTGCCGGTTCTGTTACAAACCGGAAATAATGTGTCTCACATTTGACCCTTTTTCTACTAGTGGCCAGGGCGACATCGGCGACACGGACGGCAGCTCGAGCGCTCTCGGCGTTTGCAGCCGCAATCGCAGCAGCTGATGCAGTCGTCTCGGCTGCTGCAGCTACCATGTCTGCTGCCGCAGACGCCCTCTCGGCGGAAATGGCCGCACTCAATGCGGATGCGGCGACACTCTCGGCGTACTCGGCCGCTCTCTCGGCGTAGGCCGCGGCACTCGGGGGGTGGGGGACGCGGCCATCGTACGGGCCTTCACGAAGCGTTTTCACGGCGTCATCTTTGCAAGAAGGGGGTGCGGGAATGGGGAGCGGATTCATTGGCGACAAAGCCGGCAAAGCTTAAGGAGGGAGACTTAAATAGACCCAGATATTTTCATCGCAAACGGTTCCTAGAAAACAACTATGTGTGATGTTGTAGATATTTTTTATTAGCTGTGAAAGACGAATTTGGAGTAAAGTGGCAACGAATGGTGTTCTGAATGTACGAGAAATTTTGTAGTACTAATACAACTGTCATGTCAAATTTTAGAAAATTTCAGGGGTCATTTGACCTTTTAAGACATTTAAGTGATTTTCTAGCCATTTAATGACCGTAATTGAAATTTGAACTACATGTAAATGCAACAGCTAACCATAACATTTTGAAAACTCATATTTTATGTACTTGTGTGTGATTTAATTCCATGCGTAGTAAATTGGAAGGAATTTTCAAACATATTGGTCTAACGGCTATGACACAATTAAGCCTGGAGTGACATTGCATTTTAATTCTAAACAATTTTAAAAAATTAGAAACGGATGAAACCATGACTGATGTAATGTCATGCCGCCAAGATGATGTGGTAAAAAAATTGTCATGTTTGACGAAAGTTTGGACACACACCCCTCACAAACCGGAGCAACTCACTAGAAGGCTCGTGGTTACGAGAGGGAACAAAGCATGTTTGATGACGAACGGGAGATAGCTTCCTCTTCCGGCCTTCAATTTTTTTCTACATTTGACGTGCACTACTACAATTGTAATGTGAAATTTTGGAAAATTCTAGGGGGGTCATTTGACCTTTTAAAGACATTTAAGTAATTTTCTAGCCATTTAATGACCGTAATTCAAATTTGAACTACATCTACATGCAACGGCTAACCATAACGGTTTCAAAAATCATATTTGTATACTTGTGTGCGACTTAATTCCATGTGCAGTAAATTAGAAGGAATTTTCAAACATATTTTTCTCATGACATGGACACATGCATATGTATGCATGGGGTGACATGGCATTTTAATTCCAAAAAATTAAAAAATATCAGAAACAGATGAAACCTTGGTTGATGTAATATCCTGCCACCAAGATGATGTGGTAAAAAATTTGGCATGTTTGACAAAAGTTTGGACACACACCCCTCACAAACTGGAGCAACTCACTAGAAGGCTCGTGGTTCTGAGAGTGAATAATGCATGTTTAATGACGAACGGGAGATAGCTTCCTCTTACGGCCTTCAATGTTTTTCTATGTTTAACATGCACTACACTAATGGTAATGTGAAATTTTGGAAAATTATATGGGTCATTTGACCTTTTAAAGACATTTAAGTGATTTTCTAGCCATTTAATGACTGTAATTTAAATTTGAACTACATCTACATGCAACGGCTAACCATAACGGTTTGAAAAATCATATTTGTGTACTTTTGTGCGAGTTAATTCCATGTGCAGTAACTTAGAAGGAATTTTCGAACATATTTGTCTCACGACATGGACACATGCATATGTATGCATGGAGTGCCATGGCATTTTAATGCCAAAAAATTTAAAAAAATATCAGAAACACGTGAAACCTTGGTTGATGTAGTGTCATGCCACCAAGATGATGTGGTAATATAATTGGCATGTTATACGTCTCCGTCGTATCTATAATTTTTGATTGTTCCATGCCAATATTATACAACTTTCTTATACTTTTGGCAACTTTTTATACTATTTTTGGGACTAACATATTGATCCAGTGCCCAGTGCCAGTTCCTGTTTGTTGCATGTTTTTTGTTTCGTAGTAAATCCATATCAAATGGAGTCCAAACGGAATAAAAACTGACGGAGATTTTTTGGAATATATGTGAATTTTGGGAAGTGAAATTAACGCGAGACGATGCTCGAGGGGCCCACGAGGCAGGGGGCGCACCCCTGATCCTTGTGGACACGTTGTAAGGCGGTTGGTGCCCTTCTTTCGCCGCAAGAAAGATAATATCCGGATAAAAATCGTGTCCAAAATTCAGCCCAATCGGAGTTACGGATCTCCGGGAATATAAGAAACGGTGAAAGGGCAGAATCTGGAACGTAGAAACAGAGAGAGACAGAGAGATAGATCCAATCTCGGAGGGCTCTCGCCCTCCCATGCCATGGAGGCCATCGACCAGAGGGGAAACCCTTCTCCCATCTAGGGAGAAGGTCAAGGAAGAAGAAGAATAAGAATAAGAAGGGGGGCTCCCTCCCCCTCTCTCCCGCTGGCGCCAGAACACCGCCGGGGCCATCATCATCACCGCAATCAACACCAACAACTTCACCGCCATCAACACCAACTCTTCCCCGCACTATGCAGCGGTGTAACCCCTCTTTTACCCTCTATAATCTCTACTTAAACGTGGTGCTCAACGCTATATATTATTTCCCAATGATGTATGGCTATCCTATGATGTTTGACTAGATCCATTTTGTCCTATGGGTTAATTGAGGATCGTGATTTGTTTGAGTTGCATGTTTCATTATTGGTGCTGTCTTATGGTACTCTCCATGTCATGCAAGCGTGAGGGGTCCCTGCTGTAGGGTTTGCAATATGTTCATGATTTGCTTATGGTGGGTGGCGTGAGTGATAGAAACACAGACCTGAGTAAGTAGGTTGTTTGCGTATGGGAATAAAGAGGACTTGATGCCTTATAATGCTATGGTTGGGTTTTACCTTAATGATCTTTAGTAGTTGCCTATGCTTGCTAGAGTTCCAATCATAGGTGCATATGATCCAAGAAGAGAAAGTTTGTTAGCTTATGCCTCTCCCTCAAATAAAATTGCAATAATGATTACCGGTCTAGTTATCGATTGCCTAGGGACAAATAACTTTCTTGTGTGACAACAAGCTCTCTACTAAAATTAACTTAGTTGTGTATTTATCTAAATAGACCCTAGCTTTTATTACGCGCTCTTTATTATCTTGCAAACCTATCCAAAACACCTACAAAGTACTTCTAGTTTCATACTTGTTCTAGGTAAAGCGAACGTTAAGCGTGCATAGAGTTGTATCGGTGGTCGATAGAACTTGGGGGAATATTTGTTCTACCTTTAGCTCCTCGTTGCGTTCGACACTCTTACATATTGAAAGAGGCTACAATTGATCCCCTATACTTGTGGGTTATCAAGACCTTTTTCTGGCGCCGTTCCGGGGAGCAATGGTGTGGGGTGAATTTTCTCGTGTGTTCTTGTTTGCTTTATCACTAAGTAATTTTTATTTTCTATTCGAAGTTGTTCTCTATCTTTAGTTATGGATATGGAACATGAAATACCAAAAAAAATTAGGTGTACTTGCTACTCATGGAAATGGGGAACGTCCTAAAACCCTCGATGCTCATTATGTGAAAGAGATTATGTACTACTTTGATAATCCTGAGAAAACTCCATTCAATTATGTTATGGGAGACACGTTGGATCAACGTGAATACTTTAGGGATTATCACTTGACTCAAAAAGGGAAACTATTATGGGATCAAATTTATATGTTGCATTGGTATGCTCGGCAACTATGCTTGAGATATGATTATACTTGTTGCTCTAGGATGAAGGCTCCACACCGTCCCTTTTCATGCGAATTTAATGATAATGAAACCGGGACTAAAGGAAATTTTATGAAAAAAAATTGAAATTTTTATGAATTTTTTTTTGAATTTTTTTTTGAAATTATTTCCCGATTTTCAAATTCTAAATTTTTTTAACCTCTAATCTCTAATCACCTATCGTCACTGCTCAATTTAACCTCTAAACTCTAATCACCCCTCATCATTCCAAATGATCTAACTTCCAAGACGGTCAGCCATCCTCTCACTACTCCAGCCCGAGCATGTTTAACTTTCGGGTTCTATTCCCCCTCGCTTCCAAGTCTGCACTTGTTGTTTTCCTGACAATAGTAAGATGTCAATCGTATTAACCCTCAGGAGTTTAGCTTCAGCCTGGTCACACGTTTCACTATTTGAGTTTGAAACTATTATTCTAAAAAACAATAATTATTTAGTAACACTAATACTTCTTGAGTAAATAGTTTGACAATAGTTTTACCCCAGTTTGACCATAGTTTGACCAGATTTGACCAAAATTCAAAAAATTGAAATAATTAATTAGTAACACTAATAGTCTTGAATAATTATTTAGTACCACTAATACTTCTTGAGTAAGTAGTTTGACCATAGTTTGACCCTAGTTTGACCATAGTTTGAGCAGATTTGACCAAAATTCAAAAAAATTGAAATAATTATTTAGTAACACTAATATTCTTAAATAATTATTCAGTAACACTAATACTTCTTGAATAAGTAGTTTGACCATAATTTGACCAGATTTAACGAAAATTTTAAAAAAACTGAAATTTAAGCATAACTTTTTTTCCTTTTCGAATTTGAGGATTCTACAAATTTGCAAACAGGTCGTAGGCTGTCAAAATCGGATGCAGATTTTCGTTCTGAATATTTTGATATATTATACGTTTTTTTTACATCGTATGCAAAAGTTATAGCCGTTTTACATTTTCCCTACACTTTTTGCAAAACGTGTCCAAATTTAAGTTTTTAAATTTTCCTAACTAGTAGATGTAGTAACATAACCACATCTCGAAGGATTTTAACTTTTTGAAGTTTTATCATTTTCTTTTGCTTTTTACAAAACTAAAAAGGCGATACACAGGGGGGGAGGGGTAGGATTTGAAAATTAGACCTTTAGTACCGGTTCGTGCCATGAACCGGTACTAATGGGCATCGTACCCTTTAGTCTCGGTTCGTAGCACCAACTGAGACCAAAGGTCCCATTTGAACCGGGAGTAATGCTTGTACGGTTCCCTAGCCGCTCGAACTGGGACTAATGCTCACATTAGTCCCGGTTCGTAATGCAACCGGTACTAATGCTCTTTTCTGGCCGAACCAATGCCCTGTTTTCTACTAGTGCTTAGCTTCTTATGCTAATGGTATATATGATTACTATGATGTGGAATGAGTAGAAGACTTCGTTACTTTTATGGGTGCTTATGAAATTGAATCTTTGTTTGACGAGTGTGAAAATCTTAATGATGCTGTTTGGAGACCTGAAAATTTTCCTATACTTAAATATTGCTATGATAATTATGCTTATAATCCTTATATTAAACCATATATTGAGGACTCCTCCGCTGTCCAAGAAGAGACTAATATTTTGCAGGAGTCTATGGAAGAAGAAATTGATGAAACTGTGAGCTCATTGGATGAAAGAGATGATGAGGAGAGCGAAGAACAAAAGGAGGAAGAGTGGATTAGCTACCTGTGCCCACCTTATAATGAGAGTAACTCTTCAACTCATACATTGTTTAATTTCCCTACATGCTTACGAAAGGATGATTGCTATGATGATTGTTATGATCCCGTTGATTCTTTTGAAATATCCCATTTTGATGATGCTTGCTATGCTTGTGGCCAAGGTGCCAATATGAATTATGCTTATGGAGATGAACTTGCCATAGTTCCTTATGTTAAACATGAAATTTTTGCTATTGCACCCACGCATGATAGTCCTATTATCTATTTGAATTCTCCCGACTATACTATATCGAAGAAGTTTGCCCTCATTAAGGATTATATTGATGGGTTGCGTTTCACTACTACACATGATGATTTTGAGAGAGGAACTACATCTCCGCCTCTCCATGTTTCCAATATGATAAAATTGCAAGAAATTGTTTATACTATGCATTGGCCTTTACTATGTGTGCATGAATTGTTATTTTATGACATGCCGATGCATAGGAAGAGAGTTAGACTTCGTCATTACATGATATATATTACCTTGTGCTCACTAATAAATCATAAATCATTGTTAATTAAAATTGGCTTTGATATACCTTGGGATCCGGGTGGATCCATTACTTGAGCACCTTATGCCTAGCTTAATGGCTTTAAAAAAAGTGCTCCCAGGGAGACAACACGGAAGTTTTAGAGAGTCATTTATTTCTGTTGAGTGCTTTTATATAGTTTAAAAACAAAAAAATAAATAGGGCGCCAAAAACTTTTCAAAAAGGAAAGTGAAAGTGAGAGAGACAAGCATTGTTGAAGTGGGGCAGCTCCTTGAACTTTGTTCATGCTCATGGAAACTTTGTGAATCTTGATTACAGAAACTTTGCAACAAAAATAATTATCCCATTGTACAATTACATTCTATTATAAAAATAATGTGCCAATATTTTCCTTTAGGATGATTACATTGCTTGTTGGATTGTGTGGTCAAGAAAAGAAACTTTGGCTGTAGTGTGCGATTTTACATTTGTTTTACTGTTGTCAAACGGTTCTGAAACTTTTTGCACTATCTTTCTATACAAATTTTTTATTTTTCCTAATTTTGGCAGAATTTTTGGAGTACCAGAGGTATGGTGAATGTTCAGATTACTACAAATTGTCCTGTTTAAGACAGATTCTGTTTTTTGATGCATAGTTTGCTTGTTTTGATGAAACTATCAATTTCTAACAATGGATTAAGCCATGGAAAATTTATATTATAGTAGATAAAATGCAAAAACAAAATATGAATTGGTTTGCAACAGTACTTAGAGTAGTGATTTGCTTTATTATACTAACGGATCTTACCAATTTTTCTATTGAGTTTTGTGTGATTGAAGTTTTCATGTTTTGGGAGAGATCGTGATGGATGAAGGAATAAGGAGTGGAAAAACCCTAAGCTTGGGGATGCCTGAGGCACCCCAAGGAAATATTCAAGGACTCCCAAGCAACCAAGCTTGGGGATGCCCCGGAAGGCATCCCCTCTTTCTTCAAACGATCATCGGTAATTTTACTTGGAGCTATATTTTTATTCGTCACATGATATGCGTAAATCTTGGAGTGTCTTTTGCATTTAGTTTTCACTTTTCTTTGATGCACCATGCTGGTATGAGATAGTCCATGGTTGATTTATAGAATTCTCATTGCACTTCACTTATATCTTTTGAGTATGGCTTTATAGAACGCTTAATGTGCTTCACTTATATCATTTGATGTTTGGGTTGCATGTTTCTCTTCACATAGAAAACCGCCATTTGTAGAATGCTCTTTTGCTTCACTTATATTTGTTAGAGCATGGGCATATCTTTTGTAGAAATAATTAAACTCTCTTGCTTCACTTATATCTATTTAGAGAGATGACAGGAATTGGTCATTCACATGGTTAGTCATAAAATCCTACATAAAACTTGTAGATAACTGAATATTATATGTTTGATTCCTTGCAATAGTTTTGAGATATAAAGATGGTGATATTAGAGTCATGCTAATGGGTAGTTGTGGATTGTAGAAATACTTGTGTTGAAGTTTGTGATTCCCGTAGCATGCACGTATGGTGAACCGTTATGTAACGAAGTTGGAGCAGGAGGTATTTATTGATTGTCTTCCTTATGAGTGGCGGTCGGGGACGAGCGATGGTCTTTTACTACCAATCTATCCCCTAGGAGCATGCGCGTAGTACTTTGTTTCAATTACCAATAGATTTTTGCAATAAGTATGTGAGTTCTTTATGACTAATGTTGAGTCCATGGATTATACGCAATCTCACCCTTCCATCATTGCTAGCATGTTCGGTACCGTGCATTGCCCTTTCTCACCTCGAGAGTTGGTGCAAACTTCGCCGGTGCATCCAAACCCCGTGATACGACACGCTCTATCACACATAAGCCTCCTTCTAACTTCCTCAAAACAGCCACCATACCTACCTATCATGGCATTTCCATAGCCATTCCGAGATATATTGCCATGCAACTTCCATCATCTTCATATACATGACTTGACCATTCATTGTCATATTGCTTTGCATGATGGTAAGATAGCTAGCATGATATTTTCTGGCTTGTCTGTTTTTTGATATCTTTGCTATGCTAGATCATCGCACATCCTGGTACACTGCCAGAGGCATTCGTATAGAGTCATATTTTTGTTCTAGTATCGAGTTGTAATATTGATTTGTAAGTAAATAAAAGTTTGATGATCATAATTATTAGAACATTGTCCCATGATCAAAATAAAACTGGCCAAAGAAACCCAAAAAAAGATAGAGGCCAAAGAAGCCTATGAAAAAAGAAAAAGAAAAGAAAAAAAGAAGAAAAAAAGAGAAGGGATAATGTTACTATCCTCTTGCCACACTTGTGCTTCAGAGTAGCACCATGTTCTTCATATAGAGAGTCTCTTGAGTTATCACTTTCATATATTAGTGGGAGTTTTCATTATAGAACTTGGCTTATATATTCCAACGATGGGATTCCTCATGTGCCCTAGGTCTTCATGAGCAAGAAATTTGGATGCACACCCACTTAGTTTCAGTTTGAGCTTTCATACACTTATAGCTCTTAGTGCATCTGTTGCATGGCAATACCTAATCCTCGCATTGACATCAATTGATGGGCATCTCCATAGCCTGTTGATTAGCCGCGTCGATGTGAGACTTTCTTACTTTTTGTCTTCTCCACACAACCTCCACCATCATATTCTATTCCACCTATAGTGCTATGTCCATGGCTCACGCTCATGTATTTCGTAAAAGTTGAAAAGGTTTATGAACATCAAAAGTATGAAACAATTGCTTGGCTTGTCATCGGGGTTGTGCATGATTTGAATGCTTTGTGTGGTGAAGATGGAGCATAGCCAGACCATATGATTTTGTAGGGATAACTTTCTTTGGCCATGTTATTTTGAAAAGAAATGATTGCTTTATTAGTATCCTTGAAGTATTATTGTCTTAATGTCAAATGATAGACTATTGCTTTGAATCACTCATGTCTTAATATTCATGCCATGATTAGATTACATGATCAAGATTATGCTAGGTAGCATTCCACATGAAAAATTATCTTTTTTATCATTTACCTACTCGAGGACGGGAAGGAATTAAGCTTGGGGATGCTAATATGTCTCCGTCATATCTATAATTTTTTATTTTTCCATGCCAATATTATACAACTTTCATATACTTTGGGCAACTTTTTATACTATTTTTGGGACTAGCATATTGATCCAGTGCCCAGTGCCAGTTCCTGTTTGTTGCATGTTTTTTGTTTTGCACTAAATCCATATCAAACGGAGTCCAAACGGGATAAAATTGACAAAGATTTTTTTGGAATATATGTGAATTTTGGGAAGTGAAATCAACGCGAGACGATGCTTGAGGGGCCCACGAGGCAGGGGCGCGCCCCTAACCCTCGTGAACACCCTGTAAGGCGGTTCGTTCCCTTCTTTCGCCACAAGAAAGCCAATATCCGGATAAAATTCGTGTCCAAAATTCAGCCCAATCGGAGTTACGGATCTCCGGGAATATAAGAAACGGTGAAAGGGCAGAATCTGGAACATAGAAACAGAGAGAGACAGAGAGACAGATCCAATCTCGGAGGGGCTCTTGCGCCTCCCATGCCATGGAGGCCATGGACCCAAGGGGAAACCCTTCTCCCATCTAGGGAGAAGCTCAAGGAAGAAGAAGAATAAGAAGGGGGCTCTCTCCCCCACTCTCCCGGTGGCGCAGGAACGCCGCCGGGGCCATCATCATCACCGAAATCTACACCAACAACTTCACCGCTATCATCACCAACTCTTCCCCCTCTATGAAGCGGTGTAACCCCTCTTTTACCCGATGTAATCTCTACTTAAACATGGTGCTCAACGTTATATATTATTTCCCAATGATGTATGGCTATCCTATGATGTTTGAGTAGATCCGTTTTGTCCTATGGGTTAATTGATGATCGTGATTGGTTTGAGTTGCATGTTTTATTATTGGTGCTGACCGATGCTGCTCTCCGTGTCGCGCAAGTGTGAGGGATCCCCGCTGTAGGGTTTGCAATATGTTCATGATTTGCTTATGGTGGGCGGCGTGAGTGATAGAAACACAGACCCGAGTAAGTAGGTTGTTTGCGTATGGGAATAAAGAGGACTTGATGCCTTATAATGCTATGGTTGGGTTTTACCTTAATGATCTTTAGTAGTTGCGAATGCTTGCTAGAGTTCTAATCATAAGTGCATATTATTAAAGAAGAGAAAGTGTGTTAGCTTATGCATCTCCCTCAAATTAAATTTCAATAATGATTACCGGTCTAGTTATCGATTGCCTTGGGACAAATAACTTTCTTGTGTGACAACAAGCTCTCTACTAAAACTAACTTAGTTGTGTCTTTATCTAAACAGCCCCTAGATTTTATTTACACGCTCTTTATTACCTTGGAAACCTATCCAAAAACACCTACAAAGTACTTCTAGTTTCATACTTGTTCTAGGTAAAGCAAACGTTAAGCGAGCGTAGAGTTGTATTGGTGGTCGATAGAACTTGAGGGAATATTTGTTCTACCTTTAGCTCCTCGTTGGGCTCGAAACTCTTACTTATCGAAAGAGGCTACAATTGACCCCCTATACTTGTGGGTTATCAGCATGCTTGACGAAAGTTTGTACACACACCCCTCACAAACTGGAGCAACTCACTAGAAGGCTCATGGTTCCGAGAGGGAACAATGCATGTTTGATGACGAATGGGAGATAGCTTACTCTTACGGCCTTCAACCTTTTTTCTATGTGTAACGTGCACTACTTCAGCCGTAATGGAAAATTCTAGGGGTCATTTGACCTTTTAAAGACATTTAAGTGATTTTCTAGCCATTTAATAACCATAATTATAATTTGAACTACATCTACATGCAACGCCTAACCATAATGGTTTGAAAAATCATATTTGTGTACTTGTGTGCGAGTTAATTCCATGTGTAGTAAATTAGAAGGAATTTTCAAACATATTTGTCTCACGACGTGAACACATGCATATGTATGCATGCAGTGACATGGCATTTTAATTCCAAAAAATTAAAAAAATATCAGAAACACATGAAACCTTGCTTGATGTAATGTCATGCCACCAAGATGATGTGGTAAAAAATTGGCATGTTTGACGAAAGTTCGGACACACACCCCTCACAAACCGGAGCACTCACTAGAAGTCTCCCTCATGGTTCCAAGTGGGAACAATGCATGTTTGATGATGAATAGGAGATAGCTTCCTCTGATGGCCTTAAAAAAAATTCTACATCTAACGTGCACTACTACCACTGTAATGTGAAATTTTGGAAAATTCCAGGGATCATTTGACCTTTTAAAGACATTTAAGTGATTTTCTAGCCATTTAATGACCGTAATTCAAATTTGAACTACATCTACATGCAACGCCTAACCATAACGGTTTGAAAATCATATTTGTGTACTTGTGCGCAAGTTAATTCCATGTGCAATAAATTAGAAGAAATTTTCAAACATATTTGTCTCACGACATGGACACATGCATGGAGTGCCATGGCATTTTAATTCCAAAAAATTAAAAATGATCAGAAAAACATGAAACCTTGCTTCATTTAATGTCATGCCACCAAGATGATGTGGTAAAAAATGGGCCTGTTTGACGAAAGTTTGGACACACACCCCTCACAAACCGAGCAACTCACTAGAAGGTTCATTGTTCCGAGAGGGAACAATTCATGTTTGATGACGAACGGTAGGTAGCTTCCTCTTACGGCCTTCAAATTTTTTTCTATGTTTAACATGCACTAATACAACTGTCATATGAAAATTTGGAAAATTTCAGGGGTGATTTGACCTTTTAAAGACATTTAATAGATTTTCTAGCCATTTAATGACCGCAATTCAAATTCGAACTACATCTACTTGCAACGCCTAACCGTAATGCACTACTAGAGAAAATCTTACCAGTAGCGCTGGTTTTTGTGCTACCAGTAGTGCGGGCAACAGTGCTACTGCTATGGCGCTATAGCTATTTTGTAGCAGTATCGCGTTTTTAGGCCAGCGCTACTGGTAAGTTCAAGTACTAGTAGCGCGTTTTTAGGCCAGCACTACTGCTACCATTTATGTTTTTTTAGCATTTTGGCGATGTACATGTTTAAAAAGATATATCTTTTATACAATAACAACTCATCATCAACTAGTCTGTTTAAATAGCATAATCATTACCACTTGTCATCACCACCATACAATGTTTGTCAATGAGACATCATATAACAAGTTGGTCACTAGTCATAATCATAACTCCTCCTCATCATAATCAACTCTAACACATTGTACCACATAATAACACATTCTAGCTATGACCTACTCCTCTCATAGGACCTACTCTACCCTCTCTTAGGTAAAATATCATAAAACAAGATAGGCATTGACTCTCCATTAACGAAAATTGACTCTCCATAATAAAGAACGAAGATCATCCTTTCTCCAATCTTGGCTTACGCACAATGTTGCTTCCAAGTATCTCTCTACGATGGTTCAAACATTTTTTGAAATCATTTATTATCATGGCTTCCTCACTTATAGAAATCTGGTATGGACAGGAGTGATGTGGATACTACGGCTGACCTGGCCGTGGTGGCCGTAAGCTCATAACATTAACGCGACCTCTCGGTAACATCAGATGAGGCACACAATCCATCGGTATTTTCTGTTCAAAAACATAGTAATAACTTTGTAGTTAGCAATGTAGTTTAGTTTTAGAAGAATTTATGCAAAAGATGCACGGATGTCGTAATAGTAGAAAATCTTACCATGATATCTCCATTGATGTTACCGTAGTTCAACACGTGCACTAGTGGCACATATTCACCATAATGTGGAGGAGTTTGATAATAGCTGTTGTAATTCTCAAGATTAGTAAAAAAATGCGATAAGGCCATCTTGCTCCTTATAAGTTAATTGTGCTTCATCATTGTAGTAGTAGATTCTGTCTACCATTTTCCATACATTTTTTGAAGAATGAAAATAAGCTGTCAATGGAAATAAGCTGTCAAATATTTTGAAATAAACAATATAAATTACTTAGTAAATATTTATAAGAAACTCACACAGTGGTAGAACTGGAAGCGTGTCAACAAGGACCGAAATGGTCATATCATTTTCATCGATATCAGGATCACCAAGATCAAAGGTGAGAAGCATACCCTCATGAAAATCATACGCCTTGCAAAGGGCTTCCCAATTCAGGCAACAAAAATTGGATGAGTTCACAGAATTGTATAGATTTACAACAAAATCACAACCATGATGGGTCCTTACTTGAATTATCTTTGTCTCCATTCTTTCATGATCTTCAAAACTCATCTTCTCCAAGACATAGCGTCTTGCATGGCATGGGATAAGCTAGTCGAATTGTAAAAGATGGAAATTACACATTGAAGAAGCAGAGAAGTCGTGCAAAAATAACAAAAAAAACTTGTCGTTGCGTACCATTTCAATATCGAAGGTCTCTTGGAGCTTGATGTTGAAGCGCCGACCTTCTACCAAGTGAATCCCGTCGCACAGACCGCGCTCATCTTCGCAGTACTCGCACATAGCAAATTCCCTTTCGTCGTTAGACATTTCCTAATAGGTAATTAATAATCCATCATTGAATACATATATAGTAGTTTGTAGCAAAGATCATCATATAACAACTAAAACACCTAAAATTTGTAGTTTGTAGTAGTTTGTAGCAAAGATCATCATATAATCCATCATGAATACATATATAGTAGTTTGTAGCACAAACCGCACTCATCTTTTGCATTCAATAAGCAAATAACTAATAGGTAATTAATAATCCATCATCGAATACATATATATTGGTTTGTAGCAAAGATCATCATATAATATCACTAATACATCAAGCCTCTCCACCGATGCAGGCCCACGTGGCCGCCACCAAAGAAGTTCCGGGTCGAGGACGGGCTGGCTCCTCACTAAGCTGCACTCACCAGAAGGTATCACAACCCAGTACCAGCCCGGCGGAGCCCAGTCCCGGACATGGCCCCTCGGCTGAACCAGGAGTCCTCCGCCGAGTTGACGACGAGGATGCGGGATAGGCATCATCGTCGTCGAGAACAAAATGCTTAATTATGAAAACAAAATTAACAAACACTTAGCTCAATTTGGCATGACCTTTGCTAAAAACAGGACATATTGAGCGCCTAAAATTTGCCAGAACATAAACGAATCGACATTTCTGGCAAAAACTAGGCCACTCGGAAAAATATGACATGTCCAAAATGTGACATCTTCAAAATATGACATGTCCACTACAAATTTGCATATAACAGGAAAAATTGCTTTAACTAAAAAAATAACAACAATTGCTTTAACTAAAAAATACCTACAATTCTGTTATCTACACCTAAAACAACTAAAACACCTAAAATTCTGTTAACTACACCTAAAACAACTCAAACACCTAAAACTCTTTTAAATACACTTAAAACACCTAAATTATATTAACTACACCTAATTAAAAACCTAGCTAAATTTTTGTCCTAACTTTAAAACCTAGCTAAATTTCAAAACCTAGGGTTCATACGAATTAACTAGGGTTCATACCTAATCTGTCCTAGCTAAGGTTCGATTATAACCAACATTATTCTAATAGCCTACATTTTTTCAACTACATAGGATTCAAAATAACTACTCTAATAACTATAACTAGGGAGGGGGAGGAGGAGGAAGGAGGGAGGAGTACCTCTCGGTGGAGGAGGGCCGGCGCGGGAGGAGAGCCGGCGCGAGGGCCGGGGCGGCGGGCGGAGGAGGAGGCCGACGTGGGGGAGTTGGGCGGCCGGCGGGGAGGAGGGCCGGCGCGGGCAAGGGCGACCGACGCAGGGAGGAGGGCCGGCGCGGGGGACGGCAGCGTGCGGGGGTCGACGACGGCGCCCGGGGGATCGAGGGAGGAGTGTGAAGTGTGAGTGAGAGTGATGAGGCCGGGCCAGGGGCGCGCAGGGGGGGGGGAGGTAGTGGGCTTAACAGCAGCGCGGGCAATGGGTAAGCGCTACTGTTAAGCCCACTAGCTGTAGCGTAGGCGCAAATCACATGCTACAGCTAAGTGGCCTGCCCTTTGGCCCCGGTGGCCCGCTAAACAGCAGCGCGGCCCGTGCCAACCAGCGCTGCTGCTACGCAGTAGTAGTAGCGCCCGTTTTGGCCGGCGCTACTGCTAAAATTCTATATATAAGCATTTTCCTAGTAGTGATGGTTTGAAAAATCATATTTTTATGTACTTGTGTGCGAGTTAAAAAATCATCAGACGATGTAAATATCAAGAAAATGTAAAGATCTGGCAAGACAACCGGCCCCCACACGATTGGCACTCTATCTCGTGGCTCGAAATTTGGTAGGTGAGTGCGGGGATCATTAATCACACATGGTTCTATACTGGAAACCGTCAGCTATTATGTTCACACACGGATTTTGGCTATTATGTTGACACACGGATTTTGATGCGGGAATCGTGTGTAATTCAAACTACACTATTCATAAATTTCAGCGACCGGCGTGTGTACTGTTCCCGTCGATCTAGATTCCGGCCGCCAATAAATACTACCTTGCTCATGTCGTCCCGCCTGCATTCTCATCTACATCCTCCCCTCGCTTG
>NC_057806.1:698995532-699134849 GCF_018294505.1 Triticum aestivum
GTCTGTGGAAGTCGCTGCTGCCGGCTGAGTAAGCCAGGCAAGTGGTGTTCAAGAAGGAGATGGCACAGGAGGAAGCCAGGTACCAGGCGGCCTATGAAGCCTGTGATGCCGCCTAGAAAAAGGAGGTGGCGGAGCTTTGGGGGTGGGCATGTCGTCATGCCGAGGAGGTGTACGAAGATGGGTACTTCGCGAGGAAGGTCATAGGCACTGGGTGCCTCGTCGCTGCATGGAGGTGGGCCGATAAGCTCCAGCGTGCCACCGATGAGGAGCTCCGGTGGGCGCCCAACAAAATGGTAAGATCGTTCGCGTGCATCCCCCAGCAAGAGACAGATCGGTACATCAAGCGCTGCTAGGCGGAGGAGGCGGAGTACTGCCTCCGCACTGGGAAGACGCCGCGCACCAGGGAGCTTCCGGCGAGGGGTTGCCGAAATACTGGCCCCAGGAGGGATTATTAGTTTTAGTATCATTCGTTTTCAATTTTATGCATTGTACCTAGTAGTTAAGTATCATCACGTATATGTGATGATATTATATATATATATATATATATATATATATATATATATATATTCTGTGATGAACTAATGAACAATATTATCATCACATATATATATATAAATTATGAATTCCATTTTCTATCTATTTTTGTATGCTAATTTGAATCTAGCTGTTATCATCCACGTATACAGAATGGAAAGCGTATATACACACATTGAACCAGAACATATAAGAACGGAAAACAGAGTACAAACATTGAAGCAGAGGAATAAACAAAGCAATACTATGATTGCTGTCAATATAAAGCTATCCACGTTGAAATGACTCAACAAAATAAAACGCGGCCATCAGACCATGACCAGCAGCCCTTGCCTACGGTAGCTCTTAGCTCTGCTTGAACTCGTGCAGGAGTTCATCCAAGCGGTCGACACACTCGCGGTACATCTGGAGCAAGATCTCGAGCTCCAAGTTGGCTATTTCATCGGAGATCACCAGCTCGAGGATGTGACGGCCATGTTCCTCTACTGCCCCCAGGTGGACACCTGGGCCAAGGAGGCGGTCGATCCTACGGACTAGCGTGTTGACATCCAGCGGGCCGCGGACAAGGCGAACGGCGCTACCCATGCAAATGGTGCGACGGGCGCCCGGTGCAAGTATGGCGCGGCTGGGCTCTGGTGCAAGTATGGCACTGATGGCCTCTGCCCACTGCTGGCGATGAATGGGGGTACTGACGGGACATGTACCTAGCAGCGATGCCATGTCGACAGCGGGAAAGCGCCGATGGATCCGCTCTTGCTGTGCGGCTTGATACGTCTCCAACGTATCTATAATTTTTTATGGCTCCATGCTATTATAATATCAACCTTGGATGTTTTATATGCATTTGTATGCTATTTTATATGATTTTTGGGACTACCCTATTAACCTAGAGCCCAGTGCCAGTTTCTGTTTTTTTTGTTGTTTTTGAGTATCGCAGAAAAGGAAAACCAAACGGAGTCCAATTGACCTGAAACTTCACAGAACTTATATTTGGACTAGAAGAAGGCCAGGAAGTAAAAGAATTGGGCCAGAAGTGTCTCGGGCTGCCCGCGAGGGTGGGGAGCACGCCCCCTGCCTCGTGGACAGCCCGAAGACCCCCTGCCTTGTTCCTGACTCCAACACCTCTTATATAACCCAAAACTTCTAGAAAGAAACCTAGATCAGGAGTTCCGCTGCCAGAAGCCTTCATAGCCACCAAAAACCAATCTTGACCCATTCCGGCACCCTGCCAGAGGGGGGGAATCCCTCTCCGGTGGCCATCTTCATCATCCCGGCGCTCTCCATGACGAGGAGGGAGTAGTTCTCCCTCGGGGCTGAGGGTATGTACCAGTAGCTATGTGTTTGATCTCTCTCTCTCTACCTCCCGTGTTCTTGAGTCAGCACGATCTTGATGTATCGTCAGCTTTGCTATTATATTTGGATCTTATGATGTTTCTCCACCTCTATCTACTCTCTTGTGATGAATTGAGTTTTCCCTTTGAAGTTATCTTATCAGATTGAGTCTTTAAGGATTTGAGAACACTTGATGTATGTCTTGTATGTGCTTATCTGTGGTGACAATGGGATAACACGTGATCCACTTGATGTATGTTTTGGTGATCAACTTGCGAGTTTTGTGACCTCGTGAACTTATGCATAGGGGTTGGCACACATTTTTGTCTTGACTCTCCTGTAGAAACTTTGGGGCACTCTTTGAAGTTCTTTGTGTTGGTTGAATAGATGAATCTGAGATTGTGTGATGCATATCGTATAGGATTGAGTTTTCCCTTTGAAGTTATCTTGTAGGATTGTGTGATGCATATCGTATAGGATTGAGTTTTCCCTTATGCATAGGGGTTGGCACACATTATGTCTTGTGATGAATTGAGTTTTCCCTTTGAAGTTATCTTATAGGATTGAGTCTTTAAGGATTTGAGAACACTTGATGTATGTCTTGCATGTGCTTATCTATGGTGACAATGGGATAGCACGTGATCCACTTGATGTATGTTTTGGTGATCAACTTGCGAGTTCCTTGACCTCGTGAACTTATGCATAGGGGTTGGCACACGCTTTCATCTTGACTCTCCGGTAGAAACTTTGGGGCACTCTTTGAAGTTCTTTGTGTTGGTTGAATAGATGAATCTGAGATTGTGTGATGCATATCGTATAATCATACCCACGGATACTTGAGGTGACATTGGAGTATCTAGGTGACATTAGGGTTTTGGTTGATTTATGTCTTAAGGTGTTATTCTAGTACGAACTCTATGAAAGATTGATCAGAAAGAATAACTTTGAGGTGGTTTCGTACCCTACCATAATCTCTTCGTTCGTTCTCTGCTATTAGTGACTTTGGAGTGACTCTTTGTTGCATGTTGAGCGATAGCTATATCATCCAATTATGTTGAGAACTTGCACTAGTGAAAGTATGAAACCTAGCCTTATTTCAACGCATTGCAATGCCATTTGTGCTCACTTTTATCATTAGTTACCTTGTTGTTTTTATATTTTCAGATTACAAAAACGTATTTCTACTATCCATATTGCACTTGTATCACCATCTCTTCGCCGAACTAGTGCACCTATACAATTTACCATTGTATTGTGTGTGTTGGGGACACAAGAGGATCTTTGTTATTTGGTTGTAGGGTTGTTTGAGAGAGACCATCTTCATCCTACGCCTCCCATGGATTGATAAACCTTAGGTCATCCACTTGAGGGAAATTTGCTACTGTCCTACAAACCTCTGCACTTGGAGGGCCAAGAACGTCTACAAGAAGAAGGTTGTGTAGTAGACATCATGGAGCGCCGCGCCTCTCGCTCTACGGTGCTCCAACGGTCTCGCCTGCGGCGAGCCATAGCCTATCGGTGCGGACACACCTAGCTTGCTCTGCGGCGCGCCATCGATCATGTTGTGTGGCGAGCTGCAGCATGTCGGCGCTGATATGCCTATCCTTATCCGTGGTGCTCAAGCGCCATGCACCAAAGGTCTGCTCAACCCTAGTGATGACGCGCAACACGGCATCGTCCATCCCGTTGCCGGGGAGCGGCTCGGCCTCGATAGGCTGTGGCGCCTGCTCGTTTTCCTCGTAGATGTGGTTGACGGCAGAGGCGGCACTTTGGTGGGTTGGCATGCTTGGAAAAGGTGGATGTGCTACAGGCTACGCTTATCGCCTCCGTGTGTCGTGAGCCACCTAGGTTTATGCGCAATATCGTTGGGTAGCGAGAAACAAGTGAGGAAACGTCGAGAAACGGTGGCATGTTCATAAAACACCATCAATTAATGGAAACTTAGCATAGAAGGAACATCGAGCTAGCACAAGAAGTAGATGATGATCAGATGAAAACGGACCACACTAGGGAACCCGTCGGTGATGAATACATCAATCACAAACGGTTGAATACTAGCAAGTGTTTGCCCAGAACACACACTGCTTATTCCATCACAAATAGGTCGGATGGATCAACTGTATGCCACGTACCGCATATTGTCAAAAAGTAATGTGGTAGACCTTCTTTAACATGTGTTAAAAAATAAAAATAAAAAAACAAGGACCTCGAGGTTAAATTAACTCATGGGATGGGTCGTATCAGTCATTTAATTTGACAAATATGACCCATCCTATCAGTTAATTTAACATCAACACAACTTCCCATCCAGTCACCCATCAGATGGCTGCTCCAGCCTGAGCACACTTAACTTGAGAGTTCTATTACATGAGCTACTGGTGGAACAGCTAGTCATTGCTAACATAGGATGCCTCTTCGCATCCTTATGGCGTATCCGGATGACCACCCGTCCCCCAATGGCCAATAGATGTTGTGTAGACAGAGCATATCACATACGTCGACTTATTAGAAGCAATCGTCTGTGTATTATCACATACGCACACATTTCTGATTATAGACATGTTTGTCGTGTATCACACACATCTTGTTATATTGAACCATTTCTGTTCTCTTGTCTCAACGCAAACAGTTCATCCGAGTGAACCGCATGCCATATATCGCACACACCTTGATTTGGCCGACCGTTTCTTTTGTGTTGCCTAATCACAAACAGTTCATCCGAGTGAACCGTATGTTGTATATCACACACACCTTCATTTGGCTGCCCGTTTCTTTTGTTCCTCCTTATCGTAAATAGTTAATTGAACTGAACTGTATTTCCTGCATTGCACACGCAGCTAAAATCTGAACCGTGTTTGATTCATCCTCCATCGCAAATGTTTTGCACCTTTTTTGACGGGTTTTTTACACCACCGTTTGCGATTATTGCATCGCACACAGTTTTGTCGAAGGGTCTCTGATTGTAGTGTCGCGTTAGTAGCATCCTGCAGTAGTGTGCAAAGCAATATGACAATGAATATGTATGTCATAAAAACAGAATGGTGAAAGTTGCATGGCAATATATCTCGGAATAGCTATGGAAATGCCATAATAGGTAGGTATGGTGACTGTTTTGAGGAACATATAAGGAAGCTTATGTGTAATAGACTGTATGATATCACCGGGTTTGGATGCACCAGCAAAGTTTGCACCAACTCTCGAGGTGAGAAAGGGCAATGCACGATATCGAAGAGGCTAGAAAATTGGGGAAAGGTAGGAGTGTGTATAATCCATGGACTCACATTATTCATAAAGAAATCAGATACTTATTGTGAAAGCCTATTAGCCCTCGAAGCAAAGTACTACTCGCATGCCCCTATGGAGGAGGTTGGTAGGACTTAACCATCGCGGGCACCCGATTATAACAGCACAGAGGATTTAAATCAAGGATAAATTATGCTCCAACTTCATCGCAAAACTGGAGATATGCGTGCATGCTTCGCGAATCACAGACCTTAACATCATTGTTTTTACTAAACCACAATTATCCACTAGTACAACCACATATTACTATCTTAATATCGCAAAACTATTGCAGGGAATCAAACATATCATATTCAGTGGTCTACAAGTTTTATGTACGATTTTATGACTAACCATGTGAATGACCAATTCCATTGACTCTGTAAATAGATACAAGTGAAGCATGAGAGTTTAATTCTTTCTACAAATAGCAGTTTTCCTTTGTAGAGAAATGAGCATCCAAACTTCAAATGATATAAGTGAAGCACAAGAAGAATTCTATAAAGCCATACTCAAAAGATATAAGTGAAGTGCAAAGAGCAATCTATAAATCAACAAAGTACTGTCTCATACCAGCATGGTGCATCACTAAAAGAAAAATAAAAACCACAAGACGCTCCAAGAATTTACGCATATCATGTGAACAAAACAAAAACCGAGACATACCGATAATTATCAAGGAAGAAATATGGGATGCCTTCTGAGGCATTCCTAAGCTTGAGCGCTTGAGTCTCCTTGAATATTTACGTGGGGCGATGTCGGTGTCAAAACCGGAGGATCTTGGGTAGGGGGTCCCGAACTGTGCATCTAGGGCGGATGGTAACAGGAGGCTGGGGACACGATGTTTTACCCAGGTTCAGGCCCTCTTGATGGAGGTAAAACCCTACCCATGATCCGCCGGTTTTGACACCGACATCTGTGCTTTCATTGAGAGTTCCTCTGTGTCGTCATCTTTAGGCTTGATGGCTCCTTCAATCATCGATAGCCATGCAGTTCAGGGTAAGACTTTTCTCCCCGAACAGATCTTTGTGTTCGGCGGCTTCGCACTGTGGGCCAACTCGCTTGGCCATTTGGAGCAGATCGAGAGTTACGCCCCTGGTCACCAGGTCAGGTTTGGAAGCTTAAACTACACGGCCGATATCCGCGAAGACTTGATCTTCGAGGGATTCGAGCCCCTGCCTTGTGTGCCACACGGTCACGATGAGTATGATTTAGCTGCACCATCAGATAGTGCTCAGGAGATCGCACCGGCAACCGCTCCGACCCTCAATTCGGAACCTGTTGCACCATCCATGGACGGGTGGATAGACCCCGCCACGGAAGCCGTATCCTCAATGGCGATCGAGCCGAATATCGACCTTTCCCTTCATGAGAGCCGTGATGGCAAGCTGTCGGATCCTTCTCCGGCCATGGACTCCGAACCGCCTGCGCCCGTGCCTATCGAATCCGACTGGGCGCTGATCATGGAGTTTACCTCCACGGATATCTTTCAGCACTCGCCCTTCGGCGACATACTGAACTCATTAAGGTCTCTCTCCTTGTCAGGAGAGTCCTGGCCGAACTATGTCCGGCAGGATTGGGATGCGGATGACGAAGAAATTCGCCGCCCACCCACCACCCACTTAATAGCCACTGTCGACGATTTAACCGACATGCTCGACTTCGACTCCGAAGACATCGACGGCATGGACGACGATGCAGGAGGCGAATAAGAACCACTGCCCACAGGGCACTGGACAGCCACCTCATCATATGACATATATATGGTGGACACACCCAAAGAAGGCAATGGCGATGGGACAGCGGAGGATGACCCCTCCAAGAAGCAACCCAAGCGCCGACGTCAGCGGCGCGGCTCTAAGTCTCGCCAAAGAAAAAGCAGTGACACCGGCACAGGAGATAATAGCACTCCGGACAGTGCCGAAGACGAGAACAATCCCCTCCAGCAAGATTTAGGGCAGGAGGATGGAGAAGCCAGCCCTCCCAAGAGAGCGGCAGATGGAGAGGCGGAGGATGATAATTACATGCCTCCCTCCGAGGACGAGGCAAGCCTCAACGATGACGAATTCGTCGTGCTTGAGGATCCCATCGAACAAGAGCGCTTCAAGCGTCGGCTTATAGCCACGGCAAATAGCCTCAAGAAAAAGCAACAGCAGCTTCAAGCTGATGAAGATTTGCTAGCCGACAGATGGACTGAAGTCCTTGCGGCCGAGGAATATAAACTCGAACGTCCCTCCAAGAGTTACCCAAAGCGCAGGTTGCTACCCCGACTGGAGGAGTAAGCACCAAAACCTACATCTCCAGCGTATGACGCGGCTGATCAGCCACCTCGTGGCCACGACAGAGAGGCATTTCAGCCAAAAGCTCAGCCTGCACTCCGACGCCACTCAAATAAAAATGTCAAGGCATGGGGAAATACGCCAGACCTGCGAGACATATTGGAGGACAAAGCAAAGCACGCAAGATCAATCTACGGAGCATGAGGGCGCGCCACTATGCGAGACGATAACCGTCACGCCGGATACAGTAAAAGTAAATCCGGCCGGGCCGCACACAGCGGGCAAGACTCATTTGAGCTGCGTCACGATATAGCCCAGTATAGAGGCGCCGCACACCCCCTATGCTTCACAGACGAAGTAATGGATCACCAAATCCCAGAGGGTTTCAAACCCGTAAATATCGAATCATACGACGGCACAACAGATCCTGCCGTATGGATCGAGGATTTCCTCCTGCACATCCACATGGCCCGCGGTGAAAATAAAAACTATAGTGATAAATGAAACAAGCAAACACAAGAATATTCACCCCACGCTATTGCTCCACGGCAACGGCGCCAGAAAAAGATCTTGATAACCCACAAGTGTAGGGGAACAACTATAGCTTTTTTGATAAATAAGAGTGTCGAACCCAGCGAGGAGCTAAATGTAGAATTTATGTTCTCTTTGAGTTCTATCGACCACCGATACAACTCTACCACACTGATGTTTGCTTTACCTAGAACAAGTATGGAACTAATTTGCGGAAATAAAACTCGAAGTACTTTGTGAGAATAAAACTAGGAGTAATTTGCAGGACAACAAAATTTAGTTATTTAGGAGAAAGATTTTTGTAAAACAAGAGAAGGATTTATCCCTAAGCGTTTGATAACTAGATCGGTAATCATTATTGCTATTTTATATGAGGGAGAGGCATGTGCTAACATACTTCCCGTACCTGGATCATATGAACATATGATTGGACCTCTAGCAAGAATCCACAACTAGTAGAGATCATTAAGGTAATCCCAACCATAGAATTAAGTAACAAGTCCCCTTTACTCCCATAGAAACAACCCCCTTACTCGGGTTTAAGCTTCTGTCACTCTCGCAACCCACTATAAGAGAATCATGAACGTATTGCACCCTACAGCGGGAATCCCCCATGTGTGCCCGGCATGGAAGGCACCACGGGATAGCACCAACATAAAACATACAACTCAAACTAATTACGATCATTAATCAACCCATAGGACAAAACAAATCTAGTCGAACATCATAGGATGGCAATACATCATTGGATAATAATATGTGGCATGAAGCACCATGTTTAAGTAGAGATTATCGCGGGCAGGGAGAGGTTACGCCGTTGCATAGAGGGGGAGAGAGTTGGTGTTGACGGTGGCGAAGTTCTTGGTGTAGATCGTCGTCATGATGATTGCCCCGGCGGTATTCCAGCGCCACCGGGAGAGAGGGGGGAGAGAGCCCCCCCCCCTCTCATTCTTCTTCTTAATTGGCCTCCCCCTAGATGGGGGAAGGTTTTTCCCTCTGTACCTTGGCCTCCATGGCTCCCGAAGTGAATGAGCCCCTCCTAGATTGGCTCTATCTCTCTCTCTCTCTCTCTCTCTCTCTCTCTCTGTGTGTTTCTCTTCTATTTCCTGTCTTAGTTTTCTAGCCAAAAACCATTTCTCATATTCCCCTAGATCCGTAACTTCGATCGGGCTGAAATTTTAACACGATTTTGTTCTCAATATAAGATTCCTTGTGGCCATAGGACAATGAACGACTTACGAGGTGGCCAAGGCAACCCCGTGTGGCCAAGGTGGTGGTGGCGCCCTGATGCCTTGTGAAGGCTGTGAGCCTCCATTTGTGTTGATTCTTCCTCCAAAAAATCACATATATTCCAAAATAAATCTCTATAGAATTTTATCAAGTTTGGACTTCATTTGTTATGGATTTTCTGCGAAACAAAAAACATGCAAAAAACAGGAACTGACACTAGGGACTAGATCAATATGTTAGTCCAAAAAATAATATAAACTATTGCCAAAAGAATATTGGCATGAAACAATCAAAAATCATAGAAACGATAGAGAGATATCACTCACGACAAATATTTTCCTAATAAAGATGATATCATTAGTCCTGCTTCTATTGTCGTACCTCCTACTCATCCTTTCGAATAATATTTGCTAGACCATGAAAATGATATGCACATGAATGAAATAAATGAAATTGATGAAATATTCTTTAGGAAAGCTCCTATCCTTAAGCATAATTTAAATGTTGAAACTTTGGGACACCCTCTTCCACATAAGTGTGATCATGTGTTTGAATTAAAGAATGTCAGGACCCCGATTCCAAGTCACATCGATCTAGCCGGTAACACCACATATCACATTGCGGCCTCACGCACGGTATCCCCACGGGTGTCGCCTTACCATGGCCTGGGACCGTTTGCGCCTTTTGGCTCACGTATATGATAGTGTCGCTAGCATCCATATGACAGAGAACCCGGGCCGACATGGCTAGTCATGAACCCAAAGCAGCACAGACCTATGGAGACAGGCATACATGAATCACATTGAGCATGTCAGTCATCAGCGTGTGAATTTGGGCTGTAGCACTGGGCTAACAGGACTCCGGGGAACCCGGGCTGTAGCAGGCTAGGCAGGACTCTGGAAGTCACCGCGTGACATTTCCCTGAAGGGACAAACATAGGAACGAAGTGAAACACATGTTGGCCAGTCAAGGGTCCTGAGCAGTAGTGCTGGGCTAGCAGGACTCCGGTGAACCACGCTGTAGCGGACTACTATGGCTCAAGGAGCACTAGACTACATTTCCCCATAAGAAAGGTTGCGAAGGATAAACAACTAGATTGTTGGATCCCACACATACCAAGCATTTCAATCATACACACAATATGCTCGATATGTGCAAATACAACATGGCATCACAACAAAACTCTACAACTCAAGTACTTTATTTAAAGGCTCCAAAGACCCATACATAACATGTTCATACAGGTAGGGGTCACATGACCCGACACTCAAGTCATACAAGCATACAAGCACATGCGGAAGCAAATAGTCTGAGTACAGACACTAGAAAGAAAGAAGGCCTCTCGAAGCCTGTCTATCTACATAGGGCCCTCCATGGCCAGGATCACCACCTGGGTGGCAAGTCACTCATCGACGTTGAGATCTACATAAAACCCATCGGAGGGGGCAGTGTTGTCGTCTGAAAACAGTAATTAAGCAAACATGAGTACAAAGGTACTCAGCAAGTCTTACATCAGAACCTACTATACATGCTCATTCTCAAGAAGGTGGTGGAGTTATTGCAGCAAGCCAGCTTTGACTCTTGGCTAAGCTATCCTACAAGACTCCACTAGTAAAATAGTTCTCGCACACGAGTCCACTAATCACCAACACATTACTCCACCGGGGATCCTCCCTCATCATCCTACGAGAGGGCCATCCTCGATACTCACACTTATCTTGAGTCTTTTAGTAGTATCCATTAACTTGTCTCTGAACTGTATAGGCAACCAAGTAGTCCTTTACCGCGGACGCGGCTATTCGAATAGTTTTATACCCTGCAGGCGTGTACTTCATCACACATGTTTCCACCACTTAGCGTCTTCACACGACATGTGCTCTGGAGACTTCAAGCGAAAACTGACGTGGGTGTAGACCACGACCTGACTAACTGCACAAGTCTCTAGTCCAGGTTTATCGCCTATTCAGGTTCCATCCGCAAGGAAATCCGGTCGGGGTGTCCTCAACGGCCCCAAACGATGTGTATAGGGTCCCGAGATGCCAAACGGCCGCTCGGCATACCCGGCCACAGTGTATCTACCGCATCATAGCCCACCCCTAGGGTCAGTGCTATGCACGGCCGCCAACACATAACCTACAAACACCAGAAACTAGTTGCAACTCCTGGACAGAGGGCGAGAGGGGTCAGTAAGTCGAGCGGGGTCATATTTCAGGGCCCAATGTGTGGTAGTAGCTGAATCTTAAATCACGCAAACAGATCTCAGTTCTTATGGACGGCCTCAATGAAACAACCCACCATGTACTCCTACATGGCCTCTCATCGATACCTTTACCAAATCATGTTCAACACATCCCTCACATTATCGACATAATCATTTCACTCTAGCCCATCACCCAGATGAACCAGACCTGACACAACTCTAAGCATAGCAGGCATAGCAAGGTAGGAAACACATACATGGCTCAATCAACTCCTACACATGCTAGTGGGTTTCATCTAATTACTGTGGCAATGACAGGTCATGCAGAGGATAAGGGTTCAACTGCCGTAGCACACAGCAGTTTGAAACCTTGTTGTCTTAAAGCAGTAAATGAGAGCAGAGGCAAGAACATGGGATGGTATCGGTATGATCAATGGGGCTGCTTGCCTGATGGAGTGGTAGTAGGGTACTGCCCTTCAGTTGGATACTCGGAGATATCCTCGGAGGCAGAACCTACCACGAAAGACACACAACACATAATCAACACATGACAATATGCAACAATATGATGCATGCTATGACATGGCAAAATGATGTGTCCTGCCTAATGCAATGTGAAACAAGTTGAAATGGGTCCATTTGAATCAAAGATTCAAATGAAGGTTAAAGTTCTTATGCATAAAAAGTGTATTAGCTGGTTTCACCTAAACAGCAAGGTTAAAGTGGTTTTTCATGCATGAAACCATTACAGATGGATAGATTGAATTTTGCTGATCATTTTTCATATATAATTTGTTTGATTTGGAGCTATGGTTGATTTTCTATGATTTTTAGAAGTTTTGGCTATTTTCTAGAATTCCTATATAAAAATAAATCCAGAAAAAGAATAATTGCGTCAGCACTGCGTCATTGTGACGTCAGCTAGTCAAAGGCGCCAGGGCCAGTCAAACCTGACTGGTGGGCCCTGTCTATCAGTGTCTCAACAAATAACAGGATTAAGTTAACACTAACTAACTGTCAGTGGGGCCTGGGCCCACATGTTAGTGACCTAAACTAATTATAATTAGTTAGCATTAATCCTAAACTAATTAACAGGCCAGCCCCACCTGTCATAGGCTCAGGGGGGAAGTCAACCTGGGCCCACACATCAGTCCACGGGTCAAAACGTGGTCAACTCGCCGGCGGCTTGATGCCGGTGACGACAGACGCGGCGGAGGGGCTCGGGTTTTGCCCACAGTCGACCAAATCGAGTGCGGTTTGGTCCTACGCGTAGCTGGGGGCAAGCCGCGGCGTTTGGTGGTGGAAGTGGAGCTCGGGGAGGCCGGAAACAACGCCGGCGACGACCTTGGCGGTCGCCGAAGTTCGGGCGAGGATAAACCCAAAGCTACGGGGCATGGCGAGGCGCGGGGAGTGGTGCGTTAGGCTCCTGGAAACATGGTGAGTGTGGTGGCGTGCTCGAAATCGAGCTTACGCGCCTGTGGCCACGGCGGCGACATGGCCGGTGGAGCCGAGCTCTCGGGCTCAACGGAGCCCGCGGTTAGAGGGAGAAAATGGCAATGAAAGAGAGGGGAATGGAGAAGGAGCTCACGGGGAGGGTAGTGGTGGCCTCAGCGAGCTCGGGGAGGCATCAGGGGTGGCGTACAGTCACCGGCGATCTTGGCGGATCGAGGTGGAAGAAGATGCCGCTAGTGGCATTGCAGTGCGTCCGAGGCGTCATGGCTCGGGGACACGTCGAAGAGACGAGAGAGGGTCAATGGCCGCTGTCGGTGTCAAAACCGGCGGATCTCGGGTAGGGGGTCCCGAATTGTGCGTCTAGGCCGGATGGTAACAGGAGGCAAGGGACACGAAGGTTTACCCAGGTTCGGGCCCTCTCGATGGAGGTAAAACCCTACGTCCTTCTTGATTAATATTGATGATATGGGTAGTACAAGAGTAGATCTTCCATGAGATCGGAGAGGCTAAACCCTAGAAGCTAGCCTATGGTATGATTGTTGTTGTGTATGTTGTGCTACGGACTAAAACCCTCCAGTTTATATAGACACCAGAGAGGGTTAGGGTTACACAAAGTCGGTTACAATGGTAGGAGATCTGCATATCTGTATCGCCAAGCTTGCCTTCCACGCCAAGGAAAGTCCCTTCCGGACATGGGACGGAGTCTTCAATCTTGTATCTTCATAGTCCAGGAGTCCGGTTGAAGGTATAGTCCGGCCATCCGGACACCCCCTAATCCAGGACTCCCTCAGTAGCCCCTGAACCAGGCTTCAATGACGACAAGTCCGGCGCGCAGATTGTCTTCGGCATTGTAAGGAGGGTTCCTCCTCCAAGTACTTCATAGAAGATTTTGAACACAAAGATAGTGTCCGGCTCTGCAAAATAAGTTCCACATATTGCCATAGAGAGAATAATATTTACACAAATCTAATCTGCTGACGTATTCCATAGTGTGACACACCACGGCCAAGCCTTTATACGAGTCGTTTCATTATCCCACCTCAGCGCGTCATGCGAGGCGGTTTCCTTGGCACGTCTTGTTAAAGCAGAGATCGTGTCCCCTTATTCCGGGATTCTCATCAATACGGGCGTGGGTAACCCAACCGCTTCTAGGACTCCTAGATTATAGGCAAGTCCAAACGGACACAGAGGACGCTTGATATTCACCCTCTTTATAAAGGGACAAGGATTTTATTTTTCCCTCCCATGCTCAATCGAATCCTTCCCCCACCTCAAGCTCAAGCGCCCAAAGTTCAGGTCAGGTGCTCCGAACCTTTAGTCATGTCTGGATCTAGCCTTCAAGGCTGATGGGTGCCTTCCTCCCTCACGGAAGAAGACATCAAAAAGTTGAGGGAGGCCAGATATCTGACCGCCGAGATTTTGCATCGGCTGCCTCCCCGAGGGCAGGCCGTCCCCACCCCCGAACCCAACGAGAACGTCGTGTTCGTCTCCCACTTCCTCCGAGGTCTAGGCCTTGCTCTAGATCCTTTCGTCAGGGGTTTGATGTTTTACTATGGGCTAGACTTCCATGATCTAGCTCCGGACTCCTTTCTTCATATCACGACATTTATTGTCGTGTGCGAGGCCTTCCTCCAGGTTACCCCTCACTTTGGCCTATGGCTCAAGACCTTTGAAGTGAAGCTGAAGATGATCGAGGGGCAACATGCAGCGTGTGGAGGTGCCTCAATACACAAGATGACAGGAGCTCCGTGGCCCAAAGGTTCCATCCCAGAGGTGTCTGAATTGTGGCAACAGGAGTGGTTCTACATCACGGCTCCTAGAAGTGCCAAGTGGGCGGCCCCCCTGTTTTCCGCTCGGGCCCTCCACCATATCTGATGTCATGGATCAGCAGAGGTCTGAGCTGGGGTCCAACCAAGGACGTGCCTATACTACAAAGCCGCATTCGAGATCTCTTCAATGGAGATTTCAGTTTGGTTGCGGTAATACAGGTTATGCTGGTTCGTCAAGTCCATCCTTGCAAACGCCGGCCTCTTCGCCTGTGGGAGTTCAATCCCGAGGGACCGCGTGCCATTCAAAATTTTCTCGGCCTGACGCACGAGGAGATGTACAAGTCATTCTTCGGACCACAGGTGGAGTGTCCGGAAATCACCGAGGACGTGGGCCTGAGTAGTAACCGCGCCGCCGAATAGGTAAGGTATCTTCTGGCCGAACATACTATCTCTCCTTTGTTACGAAGTTATTTCTGAGAGTTCGCTTTTTGACCAGGACTGGCTAACAAAGGCGAAGTTGATTCGGTGTTCGGCCCCCCTCCCTGAGGGTTTGGAAAATCCGGTATTGGAAAAGATGCTCCAGACCGCACCTTGCCCGGAGCCCTTGAAGGAAGATACTGTGGAGGATAACGCGGGCAAACACGAGCCCCCAATGCTGCCCATTCTAGCCGAGGGAGCGAGCATCTCCATAAAGGAAGACGACCAGAAGAGGAAAAGGGCTGCGCCCGGGGATTCGGAAGCCGAAGCTTCCAAACGGGAGAAGAAGTCTCCCACAAAGGGTCCTACCTTGGGGGGCGCTGTTGCCGCACAAAGTCCACGGGGGGATCAATTCTCCCACGAGTCGTAAGTGACCCGAAATACTTTAATAGTACAGATATGCCATCTTTTTCTTCTGAGAAAATAACCACCGCATATATTTTTACAGTTCGGGCCTTAGCCCCTCTCAAATGAGCTCGTCTTCGGGGGGATCTTCTTCCAGAGATGATGGAGAGCGAAATGCCTCCTCCGGACTCCTCCGCTCCGGAAACGGGCGACCCTGAAGTGTCGTTGCGGAGGGCCTCTCCGAGTCCGGTGAGATAGGAAGATAATCCCATTGGCCCTCGAAGCTCCCAGTGTCCGGTACCCGAAGAGAGCAGACAAAAGAGTCCAGCACCGTATAGTGTGCGATCGGATGTTCTGAGGGAGCTGGTGGGGCGAGCGGCCATCTCAGATCAACACCATGTGCTGATGAATACGGCGATGGAGAGAATATCGTCCGCCGAAAGCGGATTGCATGAAGCTTTTATGAGTCTACTGACAGGCTTTGAGGTACGTAAAATAATGTATGATAGTCCTGCACATGCTAGGTGTGCCCTGTGTAGATAGTAGCCCCTGAGACTCTGGTTGTCGTCGGAAACGACGGTGAACAAAGGATCATATTCCCAGGTAATAACCATACTGCCTTTATGTGCAGGTGATGGAAGCTCTGGTGGCTAGCCGGACTAGCGAATTTGCCCATTTTGAACGGCAGTTGGATGCGGCAGACGCCGACATCGAGCTTGTTAACAAAAGGCTTGACGAGGCACATGGTAAGTGTCATTATCTGGTAAAGGCCACATAGGAATAGTAGCATGATGCCAGTATCTTTAATATGTTGTGACTGTAGATGGAGCTGCCACTGTTGAAGCCCTGGGGGCAGAACTTGCCCGAGCCAAGGAACAAGCGAGGTTGGCTAATGCGGGTACTTTGAAGGCGGCCGAAGAGTTGCAAGCCGAAAAGGCCGCGCATGGCGAGAGCCGAGACAAGATGGCCAAGATGGCCATAGCATTAAAAGCCGCCGCCGACCGTTGCCGGGTTCTTGAAAAGGAAAACCAAGCGAAGGCATCGGACCTTGAGAAGGCTGCTGCGATGAAAAAGGACCTCCGCTCTGCTATGAGGGCAAAGAAGGAGGAGCTGCCGGAAGCCGGGGATATTGTAGTTGGGAAATCCTTTATGTTGCGGAGGAAGTTCGGAGATCCACGGTATGCCCCTCTAGATCGGCTGTGGAGTTTGGAGGATGTATATATGTATTTGGCGGCGAGCGCTGCCGATGCGGCCAAGTATTTCCAGGGTCAAACGGACCATGAAGTAGACCAGCTGTTTTGGAGATAATTCAATTGTCCCGAGCGTCCCCTTTCATTGACTGGCCAATTAGCCGAATGGGCCGAACTAAATAGGTTGTCCGGACTTTCCATGAGGTCTGTTGTGGACCAGCTATGGCCGAAAAGGTCAAAACCGAACCGCTATTTCAGCTTGGTGCAGCAGTTCCTTGACGTGGTGCCATGCATTGATGCGATGAAGAGGTCGGCATGCATAGAGGGTGCACGGATGGCATTTGCCCGTGTTAAAGCATACTGGGCGGAGATGGATGCTACCACTGTTGCAGCGCGGGATTCGGCCATAGGTTGAAGGGCTGCTGAGCACTACTTTGAAGAAGTTCTTGCGGGTGCTCGTTTGATAGAGACCCAGTGCGCAAAAAATATTGTGTTTATGTAATCTCATTGTAAGAGAAATGCTTTTATAAAGTTTTATAAGGCTATTTTTATACTTTTGCCTGAAAGTAATATGATGCCTCCTAGGCGGCCGTTTATGTATACACGTGTATAACCTAAAAGATTGCAGCCGTCGGCTTCAACCCTCACGCATATAATGCGGAGGTGCTCACAAAAAAACGCATTCACACTTAACCCAATGTCTTGGTCCTATTAAGGAGGTGATAGCGGAGAGAGCGAGGCAACCGGACTATAATGCTTTAGCACTTTCACTTAGCCATAGGAGTTTGACAGTGGGGCTACTAGATAGCCCCTGGTCGCTCCGCACTCTCCTGATCTCGGGGTGCGTACATGCCTGGCAGGAAAACGGCCCTTCGTTAAGGTGGAGGAATTCTAACATTCCCACAAGTCATCGAGTGGTTGACCAGTCTCATGCTATATCATGACAGTCAGTTTTCGGCTTTCTCTACTCAGGTGCTCGTCCGGATGAACCAGGGCACAATCGCAGTAGTTCTCCTAGTGCTACCTTAGCCGGTAAAGCGGAACGTAAGGCACCAAAACACAGGAGCCGGGCAAACCCAACATTTGACCAAAGACAATGATTCGAAGCTGATGCATATAGGGCCAAACTCGCGACGCCGAACACTCCCTAAGGTATTCGGTCTTTGTGTTATAAACTGGGCCTAAATAATGGCCTTTGTAAGAAGCCCCTTGTGTCCAGGTACGTGCATTGTTCTGGCGTGGCCACATGCCAAGACGTCAGCATCCTTCTCAACGGTGGATATGTATCAACAAGAGACAGTAAAAAAGGTTTACGCAGGGTCTTAATCTAAAAAGAATCCTTGGAGCGGGTCCCTGCTGCACGTCTGCGCCTGTGTCTCCATTGTGCCATATCCTGGACGGGTGTAGCACGATGATCGTCTGTAAAAGAGAGGAATTTAGGTGAAAAGGTTGTCGTGCAAAAAGATAGTTTGTTAAAGAAACCATGTATAATTCAAGATGAGAAGAAATTGCCACTTGTCTACGCGTGTTGAGCCCCTTGTATTGACAAATAGGGGTGTGACCATTTATTCGGTATAAGTAGCGGCGCGGGACTCGATTTGTTGTGTCTGAGGTCTTGACGACCTATTGGACGCTTTCGCTGGTCCGGGCGCCATTAGTGTGCGGCTGCCAAGGCAGCCTCACTCTCTTCGGCACGCAGAGATCGCTTGATATTTCCGTGCACTGTAATGATGCCACGTGGACCGGGCATCTTGAGTGTGAGGGAGGCGTAGTGTGGTATTGCATTAAAGTGAGTGAAAGCTTCGCGTCCGAGCAGTGCTTGATAGCCACTTTGAAACGGAGCGATGTGGAAAGTTAAATGCTCGTGACGGAAGTTATCGGGGGGGCCGAATATAACTTGTAGTTGGAGGGAGCCCGTACAACGAGCCCCTGGGCCTGGAGTTACTCCTTTAAAGGTAGTATTGCTATGGTGAATTTGTGTTGGGTCTAACCCCATCCCGCAGATTGTATCCTGATATATTAGGTTTAGGCTACTGTCGCCGTCCATCAAGACTCGTGTGAAGTGATATCCGCCAATTACTGGGTCTAATACCAGGGCAGCCCATCCTGCGTGTCGGATACTTGGTGAGTAATCGCGATGGTCGAAAGTGATCGGTTGAGATGACCAGTGACAGGACTTCGCGGTGACAGGAACTTGGGTATATTTTCCTGGGAGTGCCGCGTTGTTTTTTCCCTTGGTCACGTGTAACACGTTTACTGTTTTGACTTCTTGTGGAAATTTCTTTTGTTCCCCCGTGTCTTGCTTGGGGGGCTCGTCCTCGTCTTCACTTGGTCTATCCTCCCCCTTGTGTACGGCGTTGAGCTTGCCGGACTGCTTGAAGACCCAACATTCTCTGTGGGTATGAGTAGCAGGTTTACCAGGGGTACTATGGATCTGACATACTTGGTCCAGAATTTTGTTGAGGCTGGACAGTTCATCCCTGGTGCCTTTAGGGGGCGGCTTTTGACCTGGCCGAGAGCTTTTGAATCTGGCATTTACTGTCGTGCCCTTCGTGCTGTCTTCTTTATTCCGACGTTTGTTATTGTTGTTGCGCCATGATTTCTCGTTTCCATCTCTAACTTCAGATGTACTGGGGTCGCTGGTGCTGCATCTGGCTAGCCAGCTGTTCTCACCCGCGCAAAAGCGGGTCATGAGGTTTGTTAATGCGGCCATCGTTCTCGGCTTATTTTGGTCGAGGTGTCTGGTGAGCCATTCGTCACGGACGCTATGCTTGAAAGCTGCCAAGGCTTCGGCGTCCGGACAGTCGACAATCTGGTTATTTTTAGTAAGAAACCTGTTCCAAAGCTTTCGGGCTGACTCTCTGGGCTGTTGAGTTATATGACTCAAATCGTCCGCATCCGGAGGTCGGACATAAGTCCCTTGAAAATTTGCCTGAAAGGCGTCTTCGAGCTCTTCCCAACTTCCAATGGAGCTTTCGGGGAGGCCTTTGAGCCAGTGACGAGCTGGCCCTTTGAGCTTGAGGGGTAAGTACTTGATGGCATGGAGATCATCTCCTCGAGCCATATGGATGTGAAGGATGTAGTCCTCAATCCAGACCCCAGGGTCTCTTGTTCCGGCGTATGCCTCTATGTTTACGGGCTTGAATCCCTCTGGAAATTCATGGTCTAGCACCTCATCGGTGAAACATAGGGGCTGTGCGGCACCCCTGTAGCTGGGTGTACCGCGTTGTTTGGATGTTTGTTGTGTTGCATTGTATGATGGGGCGCGCTTGCATGGTCCATAGATGGATCTTGTTGCACCGTCATTTGGGTGCGAGCCCTCGCATGGGTCGCGTATTGTATTGTGAGCGGAGTTGTATGTCGCTCTGTGTTGGTAGAGGGGTCGTCTATCCGACCAGGTGGCTGCTTTGATATTTGGTTGTGGGGGGTCAGAGGCCTCCTCATCGAATTCGGGCAGCAGCTTCCGCTTTGGGTAGCTCTTAGAGGGGCGATTGTCGCCGTACCTTGCTGCAATGTTGAGTATTTTACTCCATCTGATTTGGAGTGTGTCTTGCGTGGCCTTGAGCCTTTGCTTCTGCGTTTTAAGACTCCTCGCGATGGCAACAAGCCTATTACGGGCAGTCTGCTGCTCCGGGTGCCTGTCCGGCGTTATGTCGTCCGGACCATTATCCCTGATAGGATTTGTTTATTCAGTTTGATTATCCGGATTGCCGTTGTCCGGCAGCGGTTCGCGCTACTCCAGTGCTGGGTCTGTGTGATCGCTATTTCTATCGAGGCGGGGTTTGGGGCGGTGCTTGCGCCGCCGCTTTGGTTGCTTTTCGAGGGAACAAGCCTTCGGTGCGTCCTTCCGCTCCTCGTCGTCATCTTTTGGTGCGTCCACCATGTATACGTCATATGACGAGGTGGCGTTCCAGGGCCCAATAGGCCCTGGTTCTTCATCGTTTCCTTCATCGGCGTCCATACCGTCGATGTCTTCGGAGTCGAAGTCGAGCATGTCGGTTAAATCGTCGACAGTGGCTACAAAGTGGGTGGTGGGTGGGCTTTGAATTTCTTCATCGTCCGTATCCCAATCTTGCTGACCGTAGTCCGGCCAGGGCTCTCCTGATAAAGAGAGAGACTTTGGTGATTTCATAATATCGCCAAAGGGCGAATGCTGAAAGATATCCGCGGCAGTAAACTCCATGATCAGTGCCCAATCGGATTCGATCGGCAGAGGCGCGAATGATTCAGAGTCTGGAGAGGAGTCCGGCTCCATAGAATCACGAGTCTCGCGGAGTGTGGGGCTGGTGTTTGGCTTGATCGCCGTTAGGATCGCAGCCCCCGAGGTGGCGTCCAACCACCCATCCTCGATCGGCGCAGTTGGCTCCGAATTAAGGGTCGAAGCCAATGCGGGTGCGGCCTCCAGGGCACTGTTCGGCGGCAGAGCTAGATCATGCTCGTCATGACAGTGTGGCGCGCTTGGCAGTGGCTCGAATCCTTCGAAGATCAAGTCTCCGCGGATGTCAGCAGGCCAAGTGAATTGGCCTGCAGTGCGAAGCCGCCGAAGACGAAGATCTGTCCGGGGAGGAAGGTCTCACCCTGGACCGCATCGCCATTGATGATCATAGGAGCCATCAAGCCTGACGGCGACGACACAGAGGAACTCTCAATGAAAGCACCAATGTCGGTGTCAAAACCGGCGGATCTTGGGTAGGGGGTCCCGAACTGTGCGTCTAGGCCGGATGGTAACATGAGGCAAGGGACACGAACTTTTACCCAGGTTCGGGCCCTCTCGATGGAGGTAAAACCCTATGTCCTGCTTGATTAATATTGATGATATGGGTAGTACAAGAGTAGATCTACCACGAGATCGGAGAGGCTAAACCCTAGAAGCTAGCCTATGGTATGATTGTTGTTGTGTATGTTGTGCTACGGACTAAAACCCTCCGGTTTATATAGACACAGGAGAGGGTTAGGGTTACACAAAGTCGGTTACAATGGTAGGAGATCTGCATATCCGTATCGCCATGCTTGCCTTCCACGCCAAGGAAAGTCCCTTTCGGACACTGGACGAAGTCTTCAATCTTGTATCTTCATAGTCCAGGAGTCCGGCTGAAGGTATAGTCTGGCCATCCGGACACCCCCTAATCCAGGACTCCCTCAGCCGCGATGGATGGCGACGGTGGCGACGAGCTCCTCTCGGGAGGGGATGGGGAGAGAGACAGAGGAGGGAGAGGGGCACGGGAAGAGTGGGGAAAGTGAGAGGGGGGGCAAGGGAGAGTGCGTGGCACTCGTAGACGGCATCCTGGGTGTCGGCAGAAGCAGGAGGTGGCCGGCGTGTGGCTGCGGGCGTCGGCCACGCGCCTCTCATCCTCCTGGCGAGAGGAGGGGGATGACTGGCGGTAGCCAGTGGGCTAGGCCGAGCTGGGCCAGGCCAGGGTGATAGGTAAGCTCTAACTCTCTCTCTCTCTCTCTCTTTTCTGTTTTGCTTTTATTTATTTCCTACTATGTGTATTGAAATAGAATAAATACTATTTCATTTCCAAAAACTATGGAAATATTCAGAGGCACATTTGGGAAATTCTCAACTACCTAAAAAAGCTTCCAAGATTATTTGAGCACTTTAAAATATTTATAGCATTTACAGTGCCCAAATTCAAATACTTATGGCTTGTTCAAAAATCCAGAATGGCTCCATAAATTGCAAGACCATTTTTGGCAGAGGTTTTAGTCAAGACCAAAAATGGTGGGCTTTTATGAAGGGCATTTTGGGTTCATTGAAATTCCAATTGTTGGAAATTAGCATTTTCAGGGGGGGTGTTGGGATTGATTAGGCCCCATTTCAAGTTTAAAAGAAATTTAAACATGATGCACATGTTCATCCAATCCTAATGCATGACTAAAAGCAGGGATGTGACAACTCACCCCCACTCAAAAGAATCTCGTCCCGAGATTTAGGATCCTCCGGGAAGAAGGTGGGGTACTCGAGTCGAAGACGATCCTCCCTTTCCCAAGTGGCTTCTTTCTCGGAATGGTGTGACCATTGAACCTTGAGAAACTTGATATTATGGCGTCGACTGGTACGCTCGGCTTGATCAAGGATATGAACGGGATATTCCCGATATGAGAGGTTATCCTGTAGATCAAGCATTTCGTGGTCTACTCCAGGGATAGGATCCGCGAAGCAACGCCTGAGTTGAGAAACATGGAAGACATTGTGAACTCTGGAAAGATGCGAAGGTAGTTCCAATTGGTAGGTAACTTCTCCTCGTTTGGCAAGAATGCGAAAGGGTCCAATGTAATGAGGAGCCAATTTTCCTTTGATACCGAAACGATGGGTTCCCTTTAACGGAGTAACCCGAAGGTAAGCTTTCTCGCCGACTTCATAAGTCATGAGCTTATGTTTACGATCATATTGGCTCTTTTAACGAGATTGGGCTGTTTTCAATTTCTCACGAATAACGTGAACCTGCTCTTCTGCTTCCTGAATCATATCCGGGCCAAAGAGTTGTCTTTCCCCGGTTTCTGACCAGTTAAGAGGCGGTCGACATTTTCTTCCATAGAGAACTTTGAAAGGAGCTTTGCCCAAGCTAGCTTGATAACTATTGTTATAGGAAAACTCTGCGAATGGAAGGCATTTCTCCCAACCCATTCCGAATGAGATGACAGAAGCTCGGAGCCTATCTTCCAGAATTTGATTGACTCGCTCTACTTGACCACTTGATTGAGGATGGAAGGCGGTGCTAAAAGAGAGACGAGTTCCCATAGCATTTTGGAAACTTTCCCAAAATCGAGAGGTGAAGAGACTCCCACGGTCTGAGTTAATTTCCAATGGGACACCATGAAGAGACACTATTCAGGAGATGTATAAGTCAGCTAGCTAGCTAGCGGTGATACTCTCACGAACAGGTAGGAAAAGGGCTACTTTGGAAAGACGGTCGATCACGACGAAGATGGCATTATTCCCTCTCTTGGTCCTGGGAAACCCCGTGATGAAATCCATACTGATTTTATCCCATTTCCACTCAGGAATAGCCAAAGGTTGAAGGGTGCCAGCAGGCCGTTGGTGCCCTGCTTTAACACGACGACAGACGTCGCAACTAGCAATGTATTGAGCAATTTCTCTCTTCATCCTAGTCCACCAAAACCTCTGGCCTAGGTCTTGATACATTTTAGTACTACCGGGATGAATGGTGAGAGGGGATTCATGAGCTTCCTTAAGAATCAACTGGCGTAGATGTTGTTTCTTGGGAACCACCAAGACCTCACTCATCCATGAAAAAACATTTAGCAACTCCGCTAGCAATGTTTTCCTTAATCCAGAATATGCCCTTATCACGCTTCGGGGCAGCTATGATTTGATCCGTAAGGTTAGGCTTCGCCACCAGGGTGGATAGAAATCCTCGAGGAACAATGTGAAGATTAAGCTTACAAAATTCCTCATGGAGAAGTGGTTGACTTTGTTGTAACATCAGGTTGTTACAATAGGACTTAGGACTTAGTGCATCAGCCATGACATTAGCTTTGCCCGGAGTGTAAGTTATTCCTAAGTCATAATCCAAGATCAACTCGACCCAACATCTTTGCCTGAGATTCAAATCCGGTTGGGTGAAGATATATTTCAAACTTTGGTGATCGGTGAAGATCTTGCAATGATTACCGAGGAGGTAATGTCGCCAAGTTTTGAGTGCATGGACTACAGCTGCAAGCTCTAGATCATGTGTGGGATATTTTTCCTCATGTGGGTGTAATTGCCGTGAGGCATAGGCAATTACCTGACGATCTCGCATGAGTATGCAACCTAGTCCTTGTCGCGAGGCATCGCAATAGATAATAAAGTCCTTGGAGAAATCTGGTGGTACCAGTACGGGAGCGGATGTCAGGCGTCTTTTCAGTTCCTGAAAGCTGAACTCGCATTGTGGGGTCCACTCGAACTTTTTATCTTTCTTGAGGAGTTCAGTTAGAGGTTTAGCAACCTTGGAGAAATTCTCGACGAAGCGGCGGCAGTAGCTCGCTAAACCAAGGAAGCTCCAAACTTGCTTGACCGTCTCAGGTGGAGTCCAATCAAGGACGGCTTGAACTCGCTTGGTATTGACAGCAATACCCTTACCAGAGATTACATGGCCTAGATAGGTCACTTCTGGCAACCAAAAATCAAACTTGGAGAATTTGGCATAAAGGCGATGCTCTCGAAGTTTCGTCAATACCAGCCTTAGATGTTCATCATGTTCCTCTACATTCTTGGAGTAGATGAGTATGTCATCGAGGTCTACTACGACGAATTTATCCAAATACTCCATGAAGACCGAGTTCATTAACCGAGAGAAGGTGGCTGGGGCATTGGTTAAACCGAAGGACATAACGGTGTACTCGTATTGGCCATAACGAGTAACAAAGGCCGTTTTGGGAATGTCCCCATTTCTGATTTTGATTTGATGGTAGCCCAACCTCAAATCCATCTTGGAAAAGACTGAGGATCCAGCGAGCTGGTCATACAGATCGTTGATCCTGGGAAGCAGATACTTGTTCTTGATGGTGACCAAGTTGACAGGTCGGTAATCTACAACCATCCGATCCGTTCCATCCTTCTTCTTGACGAAGAGGACGGGGCAAGCCCAAGGAGAGGAACTAGGACGGATGAAACCCTTTTTCAAGGACTCATCAAGTTGGTTCTTAAGCTCGGCTAGTTCTAAGGGTGCCATCTTATAGGGTCTTCTAGAAATTGGAACGGTTCCTGGAACAAGGTCTATCACGAACTCGACATCCCTGTCAGGTGGAACACCTGGCAGTTCTTCTGGAAAGACATCCGGAAAGTCTCGGACTATCGGAATATCCTCAAGGTCTGGAAGGGGGTTGGCATTTAGGGAGTAAAGCTGGCGCTTGGCCATTCGAGTTAAAACATTGACTGTCTTGCCCGATGGGTGAGTAAGTTGAACGGTTCTAGTGGCACAATCAATCTTAGCATAATGAGCTGACATCCAGTCCATACCCAAGATGATGTTTATGTCCGAGGACTTGAGAGCTATTAGGATGCAAGGAAGACAAGTCTATCGACAAGAATTTCGTTCCCATGGCTTACTCTAGAAGTTTGCCATCTAGAGCCAGGGGTTTGAATTTCCATGGTAGTGGGCATGTCAAAGAATGTTGTGTTATGCAATCGAGCATAGCTCTCAGATATGAATGAATGAGATGCTCCAGTATCGAAAAGAACAGATGCCAGATGGCAATTAACAAGGAGCGTACCAAGGACGACATTAGGATCCTCATGAGCCTCCTCGGCTGAGACATAGTTGACATGGCCACGTGAAGTGGTGACCGGCTTGGCGTAGAATGTCTTTCTCGCTGGCTTACCACGGCCAACGGACTTTCCAGACTGACTGGGGTTGTTGTTCTGGGGACACTCTCGACTATAGTGACCCGGCTCTCCACACTTGAAACATGTCACAACATTGGGGCATGGAGCAGCATTAGCAGCGGGGCCACCATAGGGCTTGGGCGGTGCAAACTGCTGGTTGGGACGAGGTGCCTCAAAGGATGGCCTTGGAATGAACCTAGGTGGCAGTGCCGTGCTTGGAATCCACACTCGGCGCTTCTGAGAACCAGAGCCGGATGAAGAGCCAAAATCACGAGAGTGCTTGCGTGAAGCATCATAGTCAGACTGGCCTGTCTCAGCACTGATGGCTTTATTGACCAACTTCTGAAAGGAGGTGCACTCGTGCAGACGAAGATCATGGTGAAGCTCAGGGCTAAGTCCCTTGCGGAACCTTGCCTGCTTCTTAGCGTCAGTGGATACCTCTTCAGGAGCATATCATGCCAGATTCTCAAATTCACGACTATATGCATCCACAGTTAGTCTTGCTTGGGTGATATTGCAGAACTCTTCCCTCTTGCGATCTATGAGACCTTCCGGGATGTGATGCTCACGGAAAGCCTCACTGAATCCAGCCCAAGTAGTGATTTGGCCGACCGGGCGCATAGCTTCAAAGTTTTCCCACCAAAGGCTAGCAGGGCCTTCGAGGTGATAGGCAGCATAAGTAACCTTATCAGCTTCGGCTACGTTGGCAAAACGTAGCTTGTGGGTGATGCTGCGAAGCCAGTCATCCGCGTCGAGGGGCTCGACGAAATGGTTAAACTTTGGTGGGTACAGCTTGATAAAGTCATTGATTGACACCAAGTCATTTCGCTGATGGCGGGCAGTGTTCTGCTCAATCCGCTCCAGCAAGCGATTAGTCTCACGCTTGTTTCTTTCCGCCTCCAGCATCACTTCGGCCAGAGAAGGCGGGTGAGGCAGATTTCCACCCCTAGCTGCACTGGCTTCCCCCTGCTTCGGGGCAGCAGGGTTGCTGCGGGTGTTGACCATCCTAGGAGAAAACAAGACAACGGTTTAGATAAGGATGGCACAAACTTAGCAAGGAAGTGCAGAATGTAATGGAGAACATGGAATGCTAAGATGTTCATTGCACGACATGGTAATATAGAAACTGCCATATATATACCATTGGTCATACACACCGTACATAGTTTACTACAAGCCCAGGCTAGAGTACAACTACGGTGAAAGACATTACATCTCATCGAAGGCATTCCAAGCTCCTATACATTATTTTTCCACACCTCTGGAGCGTGATACACACCAAGTCGTATCCCACGGTCACGCAGGACTGTGGAGAATACAACTACTACAATACTAGTGAAACTACTACTAGCTCAGACGGCTCCGTAGTAATCCTCATAGAAGTCGCCGCCAAAGCCTGGAAGTGGAACATGATCATCTGGGAACAGACGGTCCTGCAGAGCCTGTGGACCATAGGGACTCGGATGTGGCCTTGGTCCCACAGGTGGTGGCAGACGGGGACCACGAGGAGGGGTGATGCCTCCTACATCATGCCACTCCATACAATCTGGCAATCCAGACCGTACAGGGTACAGATCCCTCAGATCCATGTATCATGCCTGTACCGCAGGTGCAAACCGAGTCAAAGTGGCCCAGTGATCAGCACGAGACTTGAAAAGCTCCATACACAAGGCCCGATTTTCGCGGTCCTTATCCTAGAGCATCTCAGCAGTGGTGCGGAGTAGTGACTCCTCATGTGTAGAGTCAGCATAGATAGCCTGGAGATACCCTTGCGCTCCCGGGAGTGAAGCTGGCATATAACGGAAGTCGATGTTCCGAAGCAGGCCAGTCCGGACTCGCATGATGGTCATCATGGAATAGGCAGCATCCTGCACAGCCATCTCAACAGTAACCCCGAGTCCATAGGAACAGTGGAGGGGCTCGGTAGATCCAGGATAAGAAGGAAATATCCTGACGGTGCAGAAATATTGGCTTTGATTAAAGTCTCGGAATTGCTCTTCGACGGTGTATTCGGGATACCAGCGGTAACCCGTCTCGATCATTACCCGGACTAACATAGCAGTATGACCGGGCACATCGAGGCATCGGGTCAGGCGAACCACTTGGTTTTGAGCACGAGTGGCCATCTGAAAGCACAACCACAATGCAAAGACATTATAATTTCTAGGGAAAATTGGACAGCATAACAACTGTAAATGCTCAGAAAAAGATTTGAGACATCCACAACAGTTTGCAATACCACTCAACAACATCATATCAAGGTTCTGATTCAACTGGCAACATACTAAAAGTAGTAGAAACTGTACTGAGGCTTGTAACAACAATCCTATAACCTACTACGGATTAGTAACACGTGAACCTGATAGAAGAAGAGAGCCTAGTCCTTAACCCACGTTGAATGAGAAGAGAATGACTCAGATTAGAGGGCATAAGGTAAAGGAGTAAAAGAGCCTTACGTTCCCTCCCACAATCAATTCCCCTACATATAACTAAAGCATTTCTAGACTCGACATCGACCAGTCTGGCTCAACGAACCTACAGGCAGTCCGACTCTGATACCAACGCTGTCAGGACCCCGATTCCAAGTCTCATCGATCTAGCCGGTAACACCTCATATCACATTGCGGCCTCACGCACGGTACCCCACGGGTGTCGCCTTACCATGGCCCAGGACCGTTTGCACCTTTTGGCTCATGTACATGATAGTGTCGCTAGCATCCATATGATAGAGAACCTGGGCCGACATGGCTAGTCGTGAACCCAAAGTGGCACAGACCTATGGAGACAGGCATACGTGAATCACATTGAGCATGTCGGTCATCAGCATGTGAATCCGGGCTATAGCACTGGGCTAACAGGACTCCGGGGAACCCGAGCTATAGCAGGCTAGGCAGGACTCCGGAAGTCACCGCGTGACATTTCCTCGAAGGGACAGACATAGGAACTAAGTGAAACACATGCCGGCCAGTCAAGTGTCCTGAGCAGTAGTGCTGGGCTAGCAGGACTCCAGTGAACCGGGCTGTAGCGGACTACTATGGCTCGAGGAGCACTAGACTACATTTCCCCATAAGAAAGGTTGCCAAGAATAAACAACTAGATTATCAGATCCCACACATACCAAGCATTTCAATCATACACACAATATGCTCGATATGTGCAAATACAACATGGCATCACAACAAAACTCTACAACTCAAGTACTTTATTTAAAGGCTCCAAAGAGCCATACATAACATGTTCATACAGGTAGGGGTCACATGACCCGACACTCAAGTCATACAAGCATACAAGCACATGCGGAAGCAAATAGTCTGAGTACAGACACTAGAAAGAAAGAAGGCCTCTCGAAGCCTGTCTATCTACATAGGGCCCTCCATGGCCAGGATCACCACCTGGGTGGCAAGTCACTCATCGATGTCGAGATCTACATAAAACCCATCGAAGGGGGCGGTGTTGTCGTCTGAAAACAGTAATTAAGCAAACATGAGTACAAAGGTACTCAGCAAGTCTTACATCAGAACCTACTATACATGCTCATTCTCAAGAAGGTGGTGGAGTTATTGCAGCAAGCCAGCTTTGACTCTTGGCTAAGCTATCCTACGAGACTCCACTAGTAAAATAGTTTTCGCACACGAGTCCACTAATCACCAACACATTACTCCACCGGGGATCCTCCCTCGTCATCCTACAAGAGGGCCATCCTCGGTACTCACACTTATCTTGAGTCTTTTAGTAGTATCCATTAACTTGTCTATGAACTGTATAGGCAACCAAGTAGTCCTTTACCGCGGACGCGGCTACTCGAATAGTTTTATACCCTGCAGGGGTGTACTTCATCACACATGTTTCCACCACTTAGCGTCTGCACACGACATGTGCTCGGCAGACTTCAAGCGAAAACCAACGTGGGTGTAGACCACGACCTGACTAACCGCACAAGTCTATAGTCCAGGTTTATCGCCTATTCAGGTTCTATCCGCAAGGAAATCTGGCCGGGGTGTCCTCAACAGCCCCAAACGATGTGTACAGGGTCCCGAGACGCCAAACGGGCGCCCGGCATACCCGGCCATAGTGTATCTACCGCATCATAGCCCACCCCTAGGGTTAGTGCTACGCACGGCCGCCAACACATAACCTACAAACACCAGAAACTAGTTGCAACTCCTGGACAGAGGGCGAGAGGGGTCAGTAAGTCGAGCGGGGTCATATTTCAGGGCCCAATGTGTGGTAGTAGCTGAATCTTAAATCACGCATACAGATCTCACTTCTTATGGATGACCTCAATGAAATAACCCACCATGTACTCCTACATGGCCTCTAATCGATACCTTTACCAAATCATGTTCAACACATCCCTCACATTACCGACATAATCATTTCACTCTAGCCCATCACCCAGATGAACCAGACCTGACACAACTCTAAGCATAGCAGGCATAACAAGGTAGGAAACACATACATGGCTCAATCAACTCCTACACATGCTAGTGGGTTTCATCTAATTATTCTGGCAATGACAGGTCATGCAGAGGATAAGGGTTCAACTACCGTAGCACACAGCAGTTTGAAACGTTGTTGTCTTAAAGCAGTAAATGAGAGCAGAGGCAAGAACATGGGATGGTATCGGTATGATCAATGGGGCTGCTTGCCTGATGGAGTGGTAGTAGGGTACTGCCCTTCAGTTGGATACTCGGAGATATCCTCGGAGGCAGAACCTACCACGAAAGACACACAACACATAATCAACACATGACAATATGCAACAATATGATGCATGCTATGACATGGCAAAATGATGTGTCCTGCCTAATGCAATGTGAAACAAGTTGAAATGGGTCCATTTGAATCAAAGATTCAAATGAAGGTTAAAGTTCTTATGCATAAAAAGTGTATTAGCTTGTTTCACCTAAACAGCAAGGTTAAAGTGGTTTGTCATGCATGAAACCATTACAGATGGATAGATTGAATTTTTCTGATCACTTTTCATATATAATTTGTTTGATTTGGAGCTATGGTTGATTTTCTATGATTTTTAGAAGTTTTGGCTATTTTCTGGAATTCATATATAAAAATAAATCCAGAAAAAGAATAATTGCGTCAGCACTGTGTCACTGTGACGTCAGTGAGTCAAAGGCGCCAGGGCTAGTCAAACCTGACTGGTGGGCCCTGTCTGTCAGTGTCTCAGCTAACTAACAGGATTAAGTTAACACTAACTAACTGTCAGTGGGGCCTGGGCCCACATGTAAGTGACCTAAACTAATTATAATTAGTTAGCACTAATCCTAAACTAATTAACAGGCCGGCCCCACCTGTCATAGGCTTAAGGGGAAGTCAACCTGGGCCCACACGTCAGTCCACGGGTCAAAACATGGTCAACTCGCCAGCGGCTTGACGCCGGCGACAACAGGCGCGGCGGAGGGGCTCGGGTTTTGCCCACAGTCGACCAAATCGACTGCGGTTTGGTCCTACGCGTAGCTGGGGGCAAGCCGCGGCATTTGGTGGTGGAAGTGGAGCTCGGGGAGGCCGGAAACGACGCCGACGACGACCTTGGCAGTCGCCGGAGTTCGGGCAAGGATAAACCCGAAGCTACGGGGCACGGTGAGGTGCGGGGAGTGGTGCGTTAGGCTCCTGGAAACGTGGTGAGTGTGGTGACGCACTCAGAATCGAGCTTACGCGCCTGTGGCCACGGCAGCGACATGGCCGGCGGAGCCGAGCTCTTGGGCTCAACGGAGCCCGCGGTTAGAGGGAGAAAACGGCAAGGAAATAGAGGGGAACGGAGATGGAGCTCACGGGGAGTGTAGCGGTGGCCTCAGCGAGCTCGAGGAGGCATCAGGGGCGGCGTACGGTCGCCGGCGATCTCGGCGGACCGAGGTGGAAGAAGACGGCGCTAGTGGCATTGCAGTGCGTCCGAGGCGTCGTGGCTCGGGGACACGTCGAAGAGATGAGAGAGGGTCGATGGCCACGGTGGACGGCGACGGTGGCGACGAGCTCCTCTCGGGAGGGGATGGGGAGAGAGCCAGAGGAGGGAGAGGGGCACGGGGAGAGTGGGGAAAGTGAGAGGGGGACGAGGGAGAGTGCGTGGCACTCTAGACGGTGTCCTGGGTGTCGGCAGAAGCAGGAGGTGGCCGACATGTGGCTGTGGGCGCTGGCCATGCGCCTCTCGTCCTCCTGGCGAGAGGAGGGGGATGACTGGCGGTAGCCAGTGGGCTAGGCCGAGCTAGGCCAGGCCAGGGTGACAGGTAAGCTCTAACTCTCTCTCTCTCTCTCTTCTGTTTTGCTTTTATTTATTTCCTGCTATGTGTATTGAAATAGAATAAATACTATTTCATTTCCAAAAACTCTGGAAATATTCAGAGGCACATTTGGGAATATTCTCAACTACCTAAAAATGCTTCCAAGATTATTTGAGCAATTTAAAATATTTATAGCATTTAAAATGCCCAAATTCAAATACTTATGGCTTGTTCAAAAATCCAATATGGCTCCATAAATTGCAAGACCATTTTTGGCAGAGGTTTTAGTCAAGACCAAAAATGGTGGGCTTTTATGAAGGGCATTTTGGGTTCATTGAAATTCCAATTGTTGGAAATTAGCATTTTCAGGGGGTGTTGGGGTTGATTAGGCCCCATTTCAAGTTTAAAAGAAATTTAAACATGATGCACATGTTCATCCAATCCTAATGCATGACTAAAAGCAGGGATGTGACAAAGAAACTCCTAGATACATTAAAATATGCCTATATATATGTATATATATATGTATGTATCATGTTATTATCAATGCTGACCTTCTAGTGCATGAAGAAAAGAAATTACTGAAAACTGTTAGGAAGCATCATGCTTAAATTGGATATACTCTTGATGATCTTAAGGGCATTAGCCCTACTTTATGCCAATACAAGATTAATATGGAGCCTGATGCTAAACCTGATGTTGATCAACAACATCGCTTGAATCCTAAGATGAAGGATGTGGTAAGAGTAGAAATATTAAAGCTTCTAGAGGTAGGTATAATCTATTCTATAGTTGATAGTAGATGGGTAAGTCATGTTCATTGTTTCCCTAAGAAAAGTGGCATCACTGTTGTTCCTAATGATAAAAATCAACTTATCCCATAAAGAATTGTAACTAGATATAGGATCGTAATTGACTTTAGGAAACTAAATAAAGCTAGTAGAAAATAACACTATCCTTTGCCTTTCATTTATCATCGCCTGGCCTGACACAAGCGGCTATTTCACAGGGATGCCTGAAAAGGTCAACGAGAAAGAAGAACAAAATAGGTCACGAGGAGACCGGTATAGTGGGCATAAGAATAACTCGGGAGGATACCAATACATCTCACTAGGGGTGGGCATAAAACCGACCAACCGAATACCGAACCAATGCCAAAACAAAAAACCAAATTTTCGGTTTTTGCTGCTGTTATATTTAAATTCGGTTTCTAGGTTTAATAACCGAATTGAAATCGGCAGGTTCAGTATTTAATTGATAACCGATGAAAAAAATCGAAGTCTCCCGCATGGCCGCACAACTCGCCAAATGTCAAATGGAAGTCCACGCAATTCCAGTGTGATGCACCCCCACGGCTGCACGTCTCGCCAGATATGCACGTCTCGCCAAATACTAGTTGCTCACGGTTGCGCATGTCTCACCAGTCACACACTTGCATACGAACTACGAAGGGTCCAGCCAGCTACTCTACCTTGTGTTATAGGGCCCGTCTACATAATTTCAAGGCCCCCTTTTCCTCATGGAGAAGGAAGGGGGCCGAATTGAAGGGGGGCTCCCCCTCCTCATAGTCAGCACAAGGGGGGAGATCCTTCCCCCCTTGTGGGACCTCCTCCTCTCCCTACAACCTATATATACTAGAGGTTTTGGGCACTTTGCACATACAAGTTTTAGAGGCTCCTATAATTCTCTAGTTCCAGTTCTAGTTGTCCCAATTAGAGTTAGATCTAGATCCTCTCTGGTCCTCATAATTAGAAGTCTAGTGTGGTTCTAATATCCTCCCTCTAATTATCTGACGACTATTAGCTCTTGATGGTGAAGCGTTGTTGGATCATGAAGACTGTGCGATTGCAATCTGTGGAGAGGTCGTGCTTTCGGTCTTCCTTTCAATGGATTGTTCATGAACAGTTCGAGGGATTGTTCATCCAAGGTTCAAGGGACTTCAAGTATGATCTATATTTACTCGTATTCTTCCGCTACAACTGGTGTCCATAATGATCTCATCCAAACCGTTGTTGCATCTTCATAGTGTTCCTGGTTGACCGTGTGGTGATTTTTTTGTTTCTACTACGTTTCCTAACAAGTATAATACAAGATATAAGGAGACCCACCATATGAGTGAAGCTTTATTTCCAAGGACATCCTTATTCTCTACTAATTGATTACAAAAATCTAGAATGTACAAAAAATCTGGAATGAACAATTACGAAAATTAATCTAGTGTTGATCTTACTGAAGGGCGGTTTCTCGGGTGAACTATCTTTCCCCCAACTAGGTAGGAACGGATGAACATTTTCATTCGTTAGAAAAAACCCACTCTCAAAGAACATTTCTGAATTGACATGCAAAAACAGATAAATTTTCCATGTTGTTGCATAATAATTAGAAATGTTCTAAACTAAAAATTGCTATGTTGTATAAAAAGATTATCAAAAAATTACCAAACTATTGCATTTTTATTGACGTGCGTATTCGGTGATTAGGCGTGATTGGACCATAGAGAATTGCTAGCCTAAAAATGAAAATGATGAAAATTGCTATGCTTAGTATTTACCATGATGGCCGAAGGGTTTTGCCATGCTGCATCAAGGGGAAAAGGTGAAAATCGGCATGCTATAAAAATAGAAATTAGTATCCCTATGAGGGAACTAAGTGTATAAAAATTGAAATTTGATGTGCTGATAATCCCCAAGTGCAGGGAATCATCGTAGAAATTTCCAAAGGTGGAAGTAATAAGTATGGAGTGTCGAACCCACAAGGAGCTAAAGGTAAGATCAATATTCTCTCAAGCCCTATCTGCCACTGATACGACTCTACGTACACCGAACGTTTGCTTCCAACTAGCAACGAGAAATAAAACTATGTTGTGGGTATGAAGAGGATAACTTTGTATGAGATCGGAGAGCTAAAATATGAAAGTAGGTGTTGTTATCATAAATTTAGAATATATTAATAAATATTATAAATATCGAGTGTGGAATAATGGTGGATCGGTGTGCAGAATCGTCCTAGGCAATTGTTAACAAGACCGATAGTCGTCATTGCAATTTCATATGAGGGAGAGGCATAAGCTAACATACTTTCTCTTCTTGGATCATATGCATTTATGATTGGAACTCTAGCAAGAATCCTCAACTACTAAAGATCATTAAGGTAAAACCAAACCATAGCATTAAAGCATCAAGTCCTCTTTATCCCATATGCAACAACCCCCTTACTCGGGTTTGTGTTTTAGTCACTCACGCAACCCACTATAAGTGAATCATAAACGTATTGCAACACCCTACAGCGGGAATCCCTCACGCTTGCGCGAGACGGAGGACACCATAGGACAGCACCAAAATAAAACATACAACTCGTACCAATCTAGATCATCAATCAACCCAAACACAAAATATATCTACTCAAAACATCATAGGATGGCAACACATCATTGGATCATAATATGTGGCATAAAGCACCATGTTCAAGTAGGGATTACAGCGGGGTGCGGGAGAGTGGACCGCGTAAAAGAGATGAGGATGGTGATGTTGATGAAGACGATCACCGCGGCGATGATTCCCCTCCCGATGGCACTCCGGTGCCACCGAGAGAGAGGAGGAGAGGTTCTCCCCCTCGTGCTTCCTCCTCCATGGCCTCCCCCTGGATGGTCCTTGGCCTTCATGACGATAATGGCCCCTCCGGGATCCTCCTCCATGCCCTCCGGTGATGATGGCCCCCTCCGGCAGGGTGCCAGAGAGGGCCTAGATTGGTTTTTGGTGGCTACGGAGGCTTTTGGCGGCGGAACTCCCGATCTAGGTTAATTTTCCGAGGTTTCTGTATTTATAGGAATTTTTGGCGTCGGTCTCACGTCAAGGAGGTGCCCGAGGCGTCCACGAGGCAGGCCCACGCGCCTGGGGGGTGGGCGCACCCCCCACTCTCGTGGATGCCCCGGGACTCTCCTGGCCCAACTCTTTTACTCCGGGGTCTTCTTTTGGTCCATAAAAAACATCAAAATTTGGCACGTCAATTGGACTCCGTTTGATATTCCTTTTTTGTAAAAATTAAAAACAAGGAAAAAAAACAGAAACTGGCACTGGGCACTAGGTTAATAGGTTAGTCCCAAAAATCATATAAAATAGCATATAAAACATCCAAGGTTGGTAATATAATAGCATGAATACTTCATAAATTATAGATACATTGGAGACGTATCATGTGCCTAAGGGCATTCGGTTGGAACCCTTAACAATCTGACGTCAGTTCATTAGCATACATGCAATTATTTACACCTAGTCATAGCTCACGCAACAAGATTGCAGCCAAACTCTCATGCTTAGTTTCAAAACAAATGATCCATTGTATTGTTTATATAACCAGCACTGTTGCCCATGCATGTGCACGACCAAGATCTTAATTTTCTATTACTTGATTATTCTCTCTAACATAAAATTAAACCCATCTTAGCCCTTAGGTCCAAAATGCATTTCTTTTTTAAACTTCTAATGTGCTGCATTTTAGCTCATGTTGTTTTTTATTTAGCATGTATTGTTTCATAAATTACTGAACCTTTAACCTTGACATTTATTATATTTGGGATATACATTTGAAATTTGTAGAAATAAATTTAAAAAACTATTATTTTATAGAAAACATTTAATCTTGTGCTCGACATTAAAATGACTTGCCTTTTTGATAGGAATGAGTGTCAAACTTTATTTTACTAGTCCTATGTCATTTCTTCATTCTTGTTCCTTGTTTCTATATAATTATTATTACCATCGGTTTCTTCATGAAAATATCAAACTAATCATAGAATCAAGCAATATTTATGTTTGGGATTTCTATCATTCATGCCACTAGTTGTTTCCCACTACTCGTTTTTGCCACTAGAATTTATAATTGCTCAAAAATACCATCATTACCAAAGATGCTTGCTAAAAAATGTCATTATACACCTTGTGAGGTCAAACCAGTTGACCATGTTATATGACCAAAATACCCCTAGACCACATGTCACCTCCCTCCATCTCACAATGGTAAGTGTGGGCCTCACGTGTCATGAGTAAACAAGTAAATAATTTTACTGGAAAACAAGAACGCTTTTGGGGATCGAGTGGGAACCACACATTATCATTATGAGATAGAGGGAGAGCCGACATGTGGGTCCGTTAGTATTTTGGTCACATAACATGGTAAACGGGCTTTGAGTTGACATTAATGGCGTCTAGTAGCATCTTTGAGCATGCGCCAAATGGAGCGCTGGCATTTTTTATCAGCTGAAATTCTTGGTGGCAAAACTACGTAGTAGGACACAACTAGTGGCATAAATGATAAAAACCCTTTTTAAAATGCATTTAAGCACTTCAAGCCAGAATAAAAATATTATAAATTTACATTATGTCTAATCTATTAGGCTTGGATTTAGAAAATAATATTAATCACATAAAAGCATTAACTAATGGTGCATCAAACTATCGTATTAGACATAGATTTAGGGCGGATAATAGTGACTATTTTTTGAACGAATCACACTAACATAGGATAGTTTAGAAGGACACATCAAAAGGGGGAAGTAAAAATAGTGGAAGAGTTCAAAATTACTATTTGACTAAAAATAATTATAAAATCTAAGAAATTAGAATGAAAGAGTTAAACCCAAAAAAATAGTAAATTAATCTAACTATGACACATCAAAAGAAAGGAGAAGATAAGAAGCACAAAAGTACACATGATATAGAAAGAGTTGAATTGGTTGGCAAAAGGTCATAATAAAACTTAGATCAAAAAATATCATACAAGGAATGACATTAAATTATGTACTACAATTGGTAAAACAAGAAAATAGTAAAAAGAATGTGGTCATGTAGTCATTGCTCTCTAGTGTAACCAATGAAACAGTAAAGTCATGTGCAAGGGAAAGAAAAATAAACAAAAACATACCCGTGTCTGGTTTGCTTGTGTCAACATATACCTTCCAACCACGCTATCAACCTGGTTGAACTCGACGGTATGAAATCTCTCTATTACTATTTCTTGTCCGCAGTGACCATAGATAGTGCTCACTTAAAGGGTCCCGCATATCGACTGGCCCATTAAACTGGGTGACCAGTGATGCGGCTTGGACTACGTCAGTATTTCCCCAAAGAGGAAGGGATGATGCAACACAACTATGGTAGGTATTTCCCTCACTGATGAGACCAAGATTATCGAACCAGTAGGAGAACCACGCGACACCATGTAAACAGCTCATGCACACAAAGAACAAATACTTGCAACCCGACGTAAGAGAGGGGTTGCCAATCCCTCACATGTAAAATGTTAGGTAAAATTGTACTAGATTGGATAAATAGATCTCATGAGAACGCGAGATAAAATAAATAAATAAAAATTACAGCAAGGTATTTTTGTATTTTTGCCTTAATAGATCTAAAAATAAAAGCAAATAAAGATAGATCGTGAAGGAAAATATAATAAAGAAGAGACCCGGGGGGCGTAGATTTCACTAGTGGCTTCTCTCGAGAAAAATAGCATACGTTGGGTAAACAAATTACTGTTGGGCAATTGATAGAACTTCAAATAATCATGACAATATTCAAGCAATGATCATTATATAGGCATCACGTCCAAGAGTTTATGATCCATTGAACTCTTTGACCCAAGCGCGCCCTGGTGGGTAGTACCCCCTCGGGGCAACCCCCCCCCCCCCAGGTGCTTCTCTGGCCCATCTGGTGTCTTCTGGTCTCAAAAAATCCACAAAAAGTTTCACTGCATTTGGACTCCGTTTGATATTGATTTTCTGAGATGTAAAAAAACAAGTAAAAACAGCAACCGGTACTTGGCACTATGTCAATAGGTCAGTCCCAAAAAATGATATAAAATGGTTATAAAATTATTATTAAAATCCAAGAATGATAATATAACAACATGGAACAATCAAAAATTATAGATACGTCGGAGACGTATCAATCGGCGGTTTTCCCTCCCAGCTTCGAGTGACAAGGGGTTTTCCTTAGTAGTGTTTTGAGTGATTTCTGTTATTTGTTTCTTTGTGCGGTGCTGATAGTAATGTGTTCGATTTTCTTCTATTTTTTTTTCTTTTCTTATATATACTTTTATTATTTTTGTTTTTCCTATTTTTCATTTAGTCTTCCTTTTGTGTTTTTCACTCTTTCCTTCTTTAATTTCTGTATATATTACAACTTCAGATATGTTTCGCTTTTTCTTTGTTGTCTGGAGGAAATGACAATTATTTAAAGTTGCATGAAAAGTATCTTAGACATGTGAAAATTTTCCTACAATTGCAGGACTATTTTTCTTTAACACCATGAATATCTCTTCCACAAAGTGTAAACATGTATTTAAAGTAGAAACATACTTCTTTTAAATGCGCGAAGAATATTTTGAGAATATACAACATTTTATTTCAAATGTGTAAACAAATTTAAAAATTACATGAAATTTTCTAAATGTATGAGCATTTGTTTTTCTTAAAAAAGATGATTTCTAAACAACAAGTAAAATTTTAAAATCGAAGGTGAAATTGTTTTCAATAAAGAATAAACAATTTCTGGATTACATGATAAACATTTTAAATACAGTAAAGATATTTTACAGATACGGGACGAATGTTTTCTGCAAACGTGACAAAAATATTTTAATTCATAATGGTCGTATTTTTAAATAAACAATGGAGATTCTCTACCAACCATAAATAGTTTTATTTTACAGAGGTTGCTGTAAATTTATTTTAGACATATTCTAAGTTTTGAAATAAGAAATTTTATAAAAATTTCATGTATATAAGAAAAGTTAATGTAGCTTAGCAAAGATGTTTAAACAAGTATATATATTTAAATCAACGCCGGACGTTTATGTTGCAGCCGCACGTCTCACACTGTAGAAATTGCTGGGTTGGCCCGTGTGCCATCTATTGTACGCGACCCTGAACTAATATCATGAACTTTCCCCTTTTCTTTACTTTTCTATCTGTTTTATTTATCGTGTTTCTTCTGAGTTCTTTAGGTTTTTTAAGTTTGTTTTTTATGTTCTTTTTCCTTTTTTCCATGTTTTAAAAAAACATGTTAACTTTAAAAAGTACACATTTAAGATATTTTTTATAGGTTAAATGTTTTTTAGTTACACGTTGAACATTTATCCTAGTACATTTTAAATATTTGAAAAATGCCAGATTAAACACTTTTTTAATACAGAGTGAGCATTTCTAAACACACATTTGAATGATTTACAAAATCTTATGAAGATTTGTATTGAACATGCAAACATATATTTACGTGTTATGTTATTTTTTCCTAAATGGCACGATTATTTATATATGAAATTATTTTGACAGTTGTAATTTGGTTTTTAAAATTTCATTATTTTTTAAATGTAAGAACAATATTTTCAACTGTGTGAGCATTTATACATCTCATGAAAAAACTTTTCAATAGTAGGAACGTATTTCTTAAACTACGAAAACATTTTAAAAAGTTATGAATTTTTTTATAAACATTTCATTAACAGATTATTTAAAATGTGCATATATTTTCAATGGCGTGATTTTTTTTAATGGTATGAAATATTTTGGTAATTACACGACCAATTTTTTCATTGAGTTACCTTTTGAAAACAAAAATCGTGAACATGTTTTTATAATGTTCAGTGAAATTTAAAAAATATCTTAAAATATCAGTAGATGGAAAACATGATAAACACAACAGACAGGTAACAACTACTTAAACGGCCCACGAAACATTGTCGCTCGAGGAGAGGCGAGCTACTACCTCGCGACAAGTGATATATAGGCACACCAAAAAACGCCCGTCAGTTTCTCACAAAAATATACGACCGTCAGTGCTATATATTTTTTTTGCGAGACGGATGGTGGCCTGGGCTATAGTCACACAAAAATTAGGTTGGACTGGTAGAGGTTTGGGAATCCCGTGCAGTTTTTGGAAGGTTTCGACGGTTGTCTATTTTCTTTTTATTTATCCTACCAAAAGGGTCCGTGCGTTGCAACGGGAGAAAACAAACTTAATCTCCAATTCCCATGATGACATTTTGCTGCATAATCGAGATACACTATCACTCTCCATTTCGTGAAATCATAAGCAATTTTTTAAATCATGAACATTTTTTAAACTCGTGCACATATTTGAAATCCTGAACATTTTTCAAATTCGTGACCACTTTTACAAATTTTCAAACATTCTCTAAAATCTAGAACATTTTTGAATTCATCAACATTTTGTACCATTAGCAAACAAATTTTATATATGTGAATATTTTTAAAATATTTCTTGAATCGGCGAACATTTCTACAATGGACAAGCATTTATTTGGAAATTGGTGGCACCATTTTTGAAATTCACAAATATTTTTTTGATTTAAGGAACATTTTTTGAATCAGCAATGAATTTATGAATGAATAAATTATTTTGTAAGTCACAAACAGTTTTTGAATTTTTAGGATATTTTTTCATTCATGAACCTTTCTTGAATTGGTGAAATTTTCTTCAATTTCTTGAACTTTTTTTAATAAAAAGACTTTTTAAAAATCATAAGCATTTTTTGATTCCCCAAACATTTGTTGTCAAAATTTCGAACATTTTCTGAATAAGCAAACATTTTTTTACGAAATCGGGAATATTTTTAAATCCACAAACATTTTATGATTTATGAATTTTTTTTATTATTTTGTAAAAAAATTAATCCCCAAATTTTTTAAAGTAGAAAAAACAAAAACGAAATTTAAAAAACTGATCGCCTGGATATGGGTTGGCCCAAATGGCGTGCTGCGTCTTCTCCCAGCACGCACAGCGCTGTATAGGAGGTCTCTACTGCATGGGTCGGCCCAGGCAGGGGATTTCCCTATGTGAAATGTTTTTGTCACGTGTAGGTTGCATTGGTAGGTAATATTATGCAACTTTGAGGGCAATTTATATGACATACCACCAGAAGCAATAGTCCCTTTATTATTAGTTAGTTATAGCAAACATGGTCGTGCATTGCAACAGAAAATCAAACAATAACATACGTCTCGATGCAGGCCCTCTATTTTAACATGACAATCAATAGCCATTAGGCATGAACGGTGAGCTTCAAAAACAATGAACAACATGTTGAACAATGGATCAATTGACGGTAGGATTTTGTAGGATGCCAATTTGAAACATGAAATGTGGTCCTGAGTCAACTTAGTTCAGCTTATTAGTTAATTCTAAAATCTTAAAGTAAAATTCAGTGAAATAACATTATTAATAAATTCAGACCTCATGTCATGAGCTAAATTTAGAAGTAACAATAGCATCAAGTAGATTAATCTGGAGTAATAGTGGCATCAAGTAGAAGTGAATATCCCCTATGGTGCCAATAATAGATATTATGACAGCATCGAACTATCATATTTAGTCTATTTAAATGGATAGAAAACATATATAATAAACAGTTTCAAAATACCCCATATAAAAAAGTATTAAGTAAGGGTGCATCCTAAACATAATTATAGAAATGATTAACATGCGAGATAATAGCATATTTGGAATCTACACATTTTTTGAGGGATTTTCATATATAACATGTTAAATTTGGTGTTAAGGTTTGAAAGATATGAATATTTTAAAATATATATGAATCTGCCAAAAGAAGAAAAGTTAAGCTGAGAGTAGTTGGGCCAAACTTGAAAACACTGCCCAGCCCATCGGCTAAGCAACGTTTGGCCGAGGTATCTCTATCTTACGGCAACTGAAATTTAGAAGGAAAAGCCAGAAAAGAGGAGAAATGGGGAAGCGAACTTGGGTCTCCCGATTAGAATATGGGGGATCTAGTCAGTCAGGCTTTTTCTCTACATGAGGGGCTAGCTGTATATTAACAAATGCGATGGCCAGTGACTTAAAAGAAAATCGAATCGTTTTTTTCACTTATGGGTGGCATTGGATGTAATTTGTGGAAATTTTAGGGGCAATTCAATGACGGGCGAGTAGAGGCAATCCTCTCTTTATTATTTGGTAGAGATTTTCTCTACCGGGTTTTATGGGTTTTCCCATGGATTTTCTTTTTTTCCTTTTCCGTTTTTCCCTTTTTTTTAGATTTTTTAAGCATATTTTGACTTCTTCGAATACATTGTTTTTCTTAATAGGCTGAATGCTTTTTTACACATTGAACATTTTTTAAATACACGTTAAAATTTTAAATACATGTTCATCAATTGATACATGAACATTGAACATTTTCATATATACTAGGAATATTTTTTAAAAATATGCGGTGAATTTTTTAAGATAAATTGAATATTTTTCACATACACGTCGATTATTTTTCTAAATACAAGATGAACATTTTCTTAAATACTTTGAATAGTTTTAATATCTCCATTAAATATTTCACTAATACACATGAATATTTTTTAAATACAAGATGATCAATATTTCAATAATAACAAACATCTTTTCCCAAACATCTTTTCTTAATATATAATGGGCTGTGAAGATACAAGATAGAAGTATTTCCCCCGTGTCCGGATGGGACTCTCCTTTGCGTGGATGACAAGCTTGGTGTTCGGATATGAAGATTCCTCTCTCTGTAAACCGACTTTGTACAACCTAGGTCCCTCCGATGTCTATATAAACCAGAGGGTTTAGTCCATAGAGGCAATCATAATCATACACGTTAGACATCTAGGGTTTAGCCATTACGATCTCGTGGTAGATCAACTCTTGTAGCCCCTATACTCATCAAATTTAATCAAGCGGGACGTAGGGTATTGTCTCCATCAAGAGGGCCCGAACCTGGGTAAACACCTTGTCCCTATCTCCTGTTACCTTCGATCCTTAGACGCCCAGTTCGGGACCCCCTACCCGAGATCTGCCAGTTTTGACACCGACATTGGTGCTTTCATTGAGAGTTCCACTGTGCCGTCGTCGAAAGGCTCGATGGCTCCATCGATCATCTACAACAATGCTGTCAGGAAGGATATCTTTATCCCCAGCCAGATCTTCGTATTCGGTGACTTCGCACTGCGCGCCAACTCGGTTGGCCAGCTGGAGCAGATCGACAGCTATGCCCCAGGCCACCAGATCAATTTTGGAAATCTGAAATATGTCCCTGATATCCGAGGAGACTTGATCTTCCAAGGGTTCGCGGCTCCAACCACCGCTCCGGCCTTAGATCCGGAGCGCGTCACCAGGTCCGAAGACGGGAGTCTAGAGCCCGCCGGACTCTCTGTGGCTATAGAGCTCAACACTGGAGGACCGGAGAGGATAGCGCCACCGGCAGTCATCACAAAGACGGGCTCTTCTCTGGACACTAGCTTTGAACCCTCGAAGTCCGCGTCATGCAAGCTCGGCCAGGGAACTTCGGTCCCCGTCCAAATCTCGCTCTTAAACGAGGCTCTGGACTTAATGTGATCCCTCGCCATCACAGAGGAACCGCTTCCGAATTGCGCCCAGCCCGGACTTGGGGCTGAAAATAGGGAATTTTACTTCCCACCCACCACCCACTTTATAGCCACTGTCGAGGATCTAACCGACATGCTCAACTACGTCTCCGGAGACATCGCCGGCATGGACAACGATGCCGGAGAGGAGCAGGCCCAAAACACGCCGTTCACCGGACACTGGACGGCCACTTCGACGTGTACATGGTGGACACACCTAAAAAAGGCGACGGCGATGATGAGAATGACCCAATCAAGGATGAACCTCCCGAGATACCACCGAAATGTCGATGTCAGCGGCGTAGCTCTAAATCGCGTCGCGAAAAAGATAGCAATACCGGCACCGGAAACAATGATACTCCGGAGAACGCCGAAGAACAAAACGACCCCACCGAACCAACATCCGAACAGGATGATCGAGAGGACGGGCAAGTCGACCCTGACGAGCAAGCAGGGAACGAACACTCGGAGGACAGCAACTATCTACCACTCTCCGAGGACGACGTGAGCCTCGGCAATAAAGATTTTATCGTGCCAGAAGAACCCCTCGAACAAGAGCGCTTAAGCGCCGGCTAAAAGCCACCGCAAGAAGCGTAAAAATGAAGCAGCAGAAGCTCCAAGCTGACCAAGATCTGCTCAAGGAGAGATGGACTAATGTCCTGGCAGACGAAGAATACGGCCTCGAACGCCCAACAAAGAGTTACCCGAAGCATAAGCTGCTACCCCAATTCGACGATGAGGCGTTGGAGCCCATACCACCAGCGTGTAACGCGGCTGACGGACCCGACCGACCACCACGTGGCTGGGACAGAACGACAACTCAAGCTGAGCACCAGCCCGCACCACCTCGCTGTAAAAGCAGAGAAACAACAGCTCGGGGATACACATATGACCTATGACAGGACCTGGAAAATAGAGCAAGTTAGATCAGATCAATCTATGGATCGCGGGGGCGTGCCCCGGCGCGAGAGGACGATTAGCAATCCTGGCGCGACAAGCACAACCACACCCAGGCCAAAAACCGCATACGGACTTCATCTGAACTGCGTTGTGACATGGCCCGATATAGAGGCGCCGCACACCCCCTATGCTTCACTGATGAGGTAATGGAACACCAGTTCCCAGAAGGGTTTAAAGCCGTGAACATTGAATCATACGACGGCACAACAGATCCCGCAGTATGGATTGAAGATTTTCTTCTCCACATTCAGATGGCTCACGGTGACGATCTACACGCCATCAAATACCTCCTACTAAAACTTAAGGGGCCAGCTCGGCACTGGTTAAACAGCCTCCCAGAAAACTCTATCGGAAGTTGGGAAGACCTGGAGGATGCCTTTAGAGACAACTTCCAAGGCACCTACATTCAGCCTCCAGATGCTGATGACCTCAGTCATATTGTCCGGCAGCCCGGAGAGTCCTCCCGAAAATTCTAGACTTGGTTCCTCATTAAAAAGAACCAGATTGTCGATTCTCCAGACGTCGAAGCCCTAGGGCCTTTAAACATAGCATTCACGACGAATGGCTCGCCCGACACCTCGGCCAAGAGAAGCCGGAGTCCATGGCAGCCCTCACGACACTCATGACCCGCTTTTGCGCGGGCAAAGACAGCTGGCTAGCCTGTAGCAATAATAGTACAAGAGAACCTGGCACTTCCAAAGCTAAGAATAACAACGGCAGGCCTCGACGCAACAAACACAAGTGCCGCAACAATAATGACAATAACGAAGACACGTCTGTCAATGCCGGATTCAGCGGATCCAAGTCCGGTCAGCGGAAGAAGCCATTCAAAAGAAACAGAGATGGCTCATCCAGCTTGGACCGAATACTCGACCGACCCTGCCAGATTCACGGCACCCCTGAGAAGCCTGCCAATCATACCAACCGATGTTGTTGGGTCTTTAAACAGGCTGGCAAGTTAAACACCGAACATAAGGAGAAAGGGTCACCTAGCGAGGACGACGACGAGGAGCCTCGTCCATCGAACACAGGGGGATAGAAGAAATTTCCCCCCCGAAGTCAAAATAGTAAATATGATATACGCCACTAATATCCCCAAGAGGGAGCGCAAGTGCGTGCTAAGGGACATCTATGCGATAGAGTCAGTCGCCCCAAAATTCAACCAATGGTCAGCATATCTGATAACCTTCAATCGTAGGGACCATCCGACCAGTATCCATCATGGAGGTTCGGCCGCACTGGTCCTTGACCCAATCATTGACGGATTCCACCTTACACGAGTCGTCATGGACGGCGGAAGCAGCCTTAACCTTCTCTATCAGGACACAGTCCGCAAGATGGGTATTGATCCATCAAGAATCAAGCCTACCAAATCTATCTTTAAAGGAGTAATACCTGGTGTAGAGGCCCGCTGCACGGGCTCAATCACATTGGAGGTTGTCTTCGGTTCGCCGGACAACTACCGAAGCGAAGACTTGATCTTCGACTTCGTCCCCTTCTGAAGTGGATACCATGCACTACTCGGACGAACCGCGTTCACTCACTTCAATGCGTCCCACACTATGCCTATCTCAAACTCAAGATGCCCGGACCACACGGCGTTATTCTGAATATTTTTTATTTATGAATATGAACAGAAAAAATTCATTGGATCGTTGGGTCGGAGCGGAGGTTTGGTCTAGAAAAATTAGGAACAAAACGTCTACTCTACCGCATTGAAGTCTATAGCGTTGTATTTCCACGGAAATATAATTCTTACCATCAGGATAACGGTTAATGGAAACATGGAACGCTCCCTCCATACTGAGGAGCACACCGCTGCCCTGGCAGCGGAAGTACAGGGCGGCCTTATCAAGCCAACTATTACATTGGCGGCCAAGTCTCCGGACACAGTCAAACGAGCCCGGACTACCCCACAGTACGACAGTCCAACTCATCAGGAGCTCGATTAGCAATTTGGCCTCCATTTCAGCCCCTACCAAATTGTGGCACATGTACCATGCGTGCACAATTACGCACTAAAGATACCATGGGAAAGGATGGAGGCATAATAAAGATAAAGTCCACAATATGGCTAGACCCTATGTGGACACTCATATTTCTTTTTTTTCTTTTTTCAGGTTCCTTAAAACCCACGTTGCCTTTTCGGCGGTACATAGGCCTCTTTTTGAGGCCTATCATGAAAACACCGATCGATGATCCTCTCGAAGGACAATACACCAAGGGGAAAAGCAGTGTAGACGTGTGGCAGAGTACCTACATGGTGTTTAAAGATCAGCTCGTCCGTTTTCAGGACACATACATAGCTTTCCCCTGTGCTCGACATGTCAAATAGCCTTGTTGCCTAGTGCACTATTTGTACCAATACGTTTTGACATATCAATCAGACTATAATGGAAACAATTTCTAGCCCAACCTCTGCGGTATTGGCCTATCTCTTAATCTGTGTCTCCCTGTTTTTGTCCGATTGTCATGAACACCTCGGTACGACTTAAATCGCCAGGGACTCCATTGAGCCATGTACATTTTTTTTCAAAAAACGAAACAAAGTCCAAGCACTTGCACAGTGCAATTCGGCGTCCTGAATATAGCATTATATGCATTGTCTCTGAATCATGTCTTTGGTCAATAGTTCGGTTGCCCAACTCCTATGGTTACTACCTTACGTTCCGCTTGTTCGGCCAAGGTGGTAAAGGGAGAACTACTACGATTGTGTTTTCAGTTTATTCGGACAAACAACTCAGTAGAGAAAGTCGAAAACTAACTGTGATGATGCGGCGAGAGCTGGTCAGCTATTCGGTGACTAAGTATAAATCTCTTGCGATTTTTGCCGCATTATGCGACAGGCCGGCCTTCACCCGACCGGGCATCCATAGCACCCAAGTTCGGATAACCGAACAATACTAGGGGCTGCGCCTATACTCCCATTATAAAACTCCCATGGCTAAGTGAGAGCGATAAAGCCATATAGTCCGATTGGCTGGTTCGCTGCACTAACACCTCCTTCATGGACCAAGTCACTTGGTCAAGTTTGTTTAGGTGCTATCCCGAAGACCCCCATACTACCTATGTGGGGCCTGAAGCCGACGACTGGCCAACTCTCAGATGTCATAAATGACCGCATAGGAGGAAAATATTTTAAATAAAGCAAGCAATATATCATACATAAGCTTTGTTTCATAATACAGGATTGGAGAACATAGGATACATTTATTCAAAAATGATGTCCTTCGAACACTGGCCATCTACAATGCGGGATCCTTCCAAGACATCATCGAAATACTGCTCCAGCGTGCGGTGCTCTTTGCCTGTGGGCGGTCCCTCGGTTGCGAGCTTGACGGTGTCCATCTTCGCCCACTGCACTTTGAAACGGGCGAAGGCCATCCGCGCACCTTCGATGCAGACTGACCGCCTCACGGCATCAAGCGGGGGACAGGTACTGACCAGCCGCTTCACGAGCCCGAAGTAGCTGCTGGGTATGGGTTCGGCAGGCCAAAGGCGGTTATAAAATCCCTCATGGCCAATCCGGCCACCTTATGCAGTTTGGCCAACTGCTTCAGTTGATCGCTGAGGGGCATGGGATGCTCAGGTGCAAGGTACTGTGATTAGAATAGCTTTTCCATCGAGCTCCCCTCTTCAGCTCGGAAGAACTCTGCAGCATCGGCAACACTCCGAGGTAGGTACGCAAACGCTCCTAGAGAACTCCAAATCCGGGTCAGCAAGATGTATTTTTTCCTCAGGAATTTGCTCTGCATGTTAAAGGCCTTACCAGCTGCAATTTGCTTCACCTCCTGGATCTCCCAGTAGGCGTTTTGGGCTTTAGTCCGGGCTTCCTGAGCACTTTGGAGGGCCTTTGCAAGTTCAGATTTTTGATCCGAAATTTTATGATCTAAGGACTCACATTTGCTTATAGCATCCTTGGGCTCTTGCTGGACTTCCTCCACCCTTGACTCATGTCTTAGGCGGGCGGCTCGTTCGTCCTCCGCCTCTTTCTTGGCATCGGCAAGCATGCTCTTGAGGGTATCGACCTCAGACGCGTCAGCTATGAGCAAAGTTATAAGACTCATTCAGGTGGCAAATTATTGCTGATATTATTTCAGAAGCATTTTCGGTATCACATACCTTGCTTTTCCGCTAACTTTCGCCTCATCTTAGACGCTTCGGCGGCATGGATAACTAACGCCTGCATCGCAGGCTGTTTGGTTCAAATAGATATGTCTGTTAATCACCTGATTGAGTCATTCGATCCTCTGTTCGGCTTTTCCTTGTGAATACCGAATAGAGTCTCAGGGACTACTATCTATACACAAACATTTTTTCTCATATAACCAAAAGGTATTATATTACGTTCCTCAAAGCCTCTCAGAAAGCTAGTATAGGTCTCATTCAATTGGCTTTTGGCAGACCGAACCCTTTCAACCACCGTACCCATAAGGGTACAATGTTCTTCTACAATGATGGCACTCTGAAGTGCTTCCACCAGAGTATCCGGCGCCTCCGGATTGACAGAGGTCGTCGGTGGGATTTGTGCACCCCCTTCTTTCGAAGGAGGTTGCCCACCTGACTCCGGAGCCGTATGGGTCTCTGGAATAATATTCGGTTGGGGCCCGAATTGGGCATAGCCCCTCGCCATCAGTCTCCATGGGGGTTGATTCCCCCATGTTTTCGGTAGCAGGGATATCGCCCTCTGGCGTCACTGTGGCAGCTCCCCGTGCCTTCCCCTGACCTGGAAGGGTCCTTCGGGACAACACTTCGGTATTATCCGTAGCTTTGGGGGAGGAGGCCGGCGGAGGTGACCCGCTGTCCATCACGTTCGGAGCCAGCGAATTCCCAGAAGATGAGGATTGCTGGGGGAGGACACGAGCCGGACTGCATCTCGTAATGCAGTATATTAAGATCACAAAGCGGAAGGCTGAATAGATATATAAGTACAAGTGCCTTTGGGGGTACTTACGATACGGCCAGGGGCTTCGGCTTCGGGCGCCATTCATCAGTGTCCGATTCGGAGTCATCCGTGAGGGAAATTCTCCCTTTCTTGGATGCCTCCGCCTCCAGATCCGCGGAAGCCCCCCTTTTCTTCTTTTCCCCCTTAAGGGGACATTTACTCTCTTCCTCCTCTCCTTCATCTTCGTCAGGAGAGGAGTGGGTCCCGATGTCTTCAGACACTACGTCCGAAGCACCTTTACGATAGAGGCCACTTTCGGCCTCCTTGCCCTTCTTCTTGGCCTGCTTTTCCGGCGCCCGATATGGCACCAGAACCAGCATCCTCGTTAAAAGAGGGATGGCTAGGTCTTCGGGTAGCGGAGCCGGACAGAGAATCCGCTCCGCCTTCTTCGTCCAGCCCCATGGGAAGAATGGAAAGCTTAGTAAGCCCCTTGGATTTGCAAATAATAAAGTTATCATAAAAACTTACAGGAGATGATGCGTGAGTACAGTCGAGGCCGAGATCCTCGGTCGTTTCTGGCCACGTCTTTTGGGTCTTGAACAACAGCTTCCACATGTCTTCGTGCTCCATGCCGAAGAATCACCACAGGGTCCGGGGACTGGCCGGGTCGAACTCCCACATGTGCTGAGTCCGGTCTTAGCAGGGGAGAATCCGGCGAAATAGCATTACCTGGATTACGCTGGCAAGACTGGTATTCTTGTCTACCAAACTCTTGATGCACTTCTGCAACATCGTCACCTCGTTGGATGACGCCCAGACCAGCCCTTGTTGAGCCAGGATGTCAGCCGCAGTGGAGGCCCGGACTTGAACTCGGGAGGAGAGGCCCAGGTGGAGTCACGGGGTTCCGTGATGTAGAACCACCCCTACTGCCACCCCTTCATGGTCTCCATGAAGGTGCCTTTTGGCCAAGTGATGTTGGGAAGCTTGCTCACCATGGTGCCGCCGCACTCCGCGTGTTGACCATCCACCACTTTTGGTTTCACATTGAAGACCTTGAGCCATAGGCCGAAGTGGGGAGGGATGCGGAGGAATGCCTCACACACGACGATGAACGCCGAAATGTTGTGGAAGGAATTCAGAGCTAGGTCATGGAAATATAGCCCGTGTAAAACATAAAGCCACAGACGAAAGGATGGAGTGGAAACCCTAATCTGCGGAGGAAATGAGGGATAAATTCTACCGTCTCATGGGGCTTCGGAGTAGGGATGATCTGCTTCTTGGCCGGAAGCCGGTGGGCGATTTCCTTGGCCAAGTACCCCACTTCCCGAAGCTCCTTGATGTCCTCCTCCGTGACGGAGGAGGCCATCCACTTGCCCTGCGCTCCAGATCCGGACATGGCTTGAATGTTTTGTGGGGACGGAAGGGATCAAAGCTTGGGCTCTGAAGCTTGAGGGCGGATGGGCTGAGTAAGAAGGAGGCGTGGGGTGAAAAGGTGGATTCTTATCTCCTTATAAAGGTAGTGAATATAGAGTCCCCCCACGAGCCTTAAAACTCACCTATTCCCAAGGGGTCGTGCAGACGACACGGTTGGATTACCCAAACCCGTATTGATGAAGATCCCACGATAAGAGGACACGATCTCTGTTTTGACAAGATGTGTCACCGGAGGCTGTGTCTCGAAATACGAAATGGGAGATTGAAAAGCGATTCGAAATAATAAAGAGGCCAGACGTAACGTCTCGTCAGCAAAAATTGTGAGTGAAGACATATCGTGTTTTTGATTAAGTATTATGCCCTTGTGGCCATGATATTGTGACTGTTAAACACACCCAGACATAGTTCTTGTTGATCAACTACTTTGGAGTATTCGGAGGAGAAACCTGCCTTGCAATACCGAAGACAATCTACACGCCGGATACATCATCATTGAAGCCTGGTTCAGGGGCTACTGAGGGAGTCCTGGATTAGGGGGTCCTCAGGCGTCCGGGCTATGTAACATGGGCCGGACTAATGGGCTGCGAAGATACAAGATAGAAGGATTTCCCCCGTGTCCGGATGGGACTCTCATTTGCATGGATGGCAAGCTTGGCATTCGGATATGAAGATTCCTCTCTCTATAAACCAACTTTGTACTACCCGCTAGGCCCCTCTGGTGTCTATATAAACCGGAGGGTTTAGTCCATAGAGGCAATCATAATCATACAGGCTAGACATCTAGGGTTTAGCCATTACGATCTCATGGTAGATCAACTCTTGTAACCCCTATACTCATCAAAGTTAATCAAGCATGACGTAGGGTATTACCTCCACCAGGAGGGCCTGAACCTAGGTAAACACCATGTCCTTGTCTCCTGTTACCTTTGATCCTTAGATGCACAGTTAGGGAGCCCCTACCTGAGATCTGCCGGTTTTGACACCGACAGCCTCCTCCGTCACGAAGGAGAACATCAAGGAACTCCAAGAAGTGGGGTACTTAGCCAAAGAAATCACCCATTGGCTCCCTGCCAAGAAGCAGATCATCCCCACCCCGGAGCCTAATGAGAGGGTAGAATTCATCCCCCACTTTCTTCGCGGGCTAGGGTTTCCTCTCCAACCTTTCGTCTGCGGGCTCATGTTCTACTACAGGCTAGATTTCCACGATCTAGCCCTGAATTCATTCCTCAACATCTCGGTGTTCATCGTCGTGTGCGAGGCCTTTCTCCGCATCCCCCCACTTCGGCCTATGGCTCAAGGTCTTCAATGTGAAGCCAAAAGTAGTCGAGGGTCAACATGTGGAGTATGGCGGCGCCATGGTGAGCAAGCTCCCTAACGTCACATGGCCCAAGGGGACCTTCGTAGAAACTGTGAAGGGTTGGCAACATGAGTGGTTCTACATCACGGAACCCCGTGACACCACATGGGCCACCACCCCTGAATCCAAATCCGGTCCTCCAATGCGGTTTACATCATGGATAAAAAAGGACCTCGACTGGGCGACGTCCAATGAGGTGATGACGCTACAGAAGTGGGTCCAAAGCATGATAGAGAAGAACACCAACCTTGCCAACGTGATCCAGGTGATGCTTTTTCGCGGGATTCTCCCCTGCCAGCATCGGACTCTCCATATGTGGGAGTTTGATCCGGCCAGTCCCCGGACCATGCAGCGGTTCTTTGGCACAACACACGAGGATATATGGAAGCTGCTTTTCAAGGCCCAGAAGTTGTGGCCGAAAACGACCGAAGACCTCGGCCTCGACCGCGCTCATCCTGCTACTCCAGTAAGTTTTTAAAATTTCTAAACACATCCCCAACTTGTAGATCCAAGGAGCATAATAAGCCTTCCCCTTATTCTTCAGGGCTGGACCAAGAAGGCGAAGCGGATCCGGTGACCGGCTCCACTACTCGAAGCCCCAGCTATTCCTCTTCTGACGAAGATGCTGGTTGCGGCGCCATACCAGGCGTCGGAGAAGAAGGCCAAGAAGAAGGGCAAGGAGGCCATAAGTAGCTTTCACCGTAAAGGTACTTCGGACATAACGTCCGAAGATACCGAAGGTCCCTCCTCCCACGAGGGAGACAAGGACGAAGAGGGAGAGGAGGAGAGCCATTCTCCCCTTAAGGGAGGAAAGATGGAAAGGGGGGCTTCCGTAGACCTAGAGGCGGAGGCGTCCAAGAAGGGGAAACTCTCCCTTTCAGACGATTTGGAATCGGTCGAAGCCGTCCCGAATGGAACCCCAGGCCGAAGCCCCTGGTGGAATGGTAAGTATTCAAAGATAATGCATATGTCAGCCTTTTAATAAATTATAGGGTCATATATCATCTATGTTTTCCAGTCCGGCCCGTGATCTCCCCGAACAATCATTGTCTTCGGGGAATTCTTTGGCACCGGAGATGATGGAGAGCGAGTCACCTCCACGAGCCTCCCCACCACATGCCACGGATGACACCGAGGTGTTATCCCAAAGGACCTCTCCGGGCCAGGGAGAAGTGAGGAGGGCTGCTGAAACAGCGCCAGAGGGCAATGCCCCGGCGGCCGGAGATATGGCGGACATAATCCCCATGGAGACTGACGGCAGGGGCTTTGACCAGTCCGGCCCCCAACCAAATATTGCTCCGGAGTCTCACACAGATCCAAATCCGAGCGAGCAGTCCCCTTCGAAAGAGAGGGGAGTGCTGACTCCACCGACGACCTCCATCAATCCGGAGGCGCCAGATACATTAAGGGAAGCACTTCACTGTGCTTCCATCGTGGATGAGCATCGTGCCCTGATGGGTACGGTGGTTGAAAAGGTTCAGTCCGCCAAAAGCAGACTGAACGAAGCATTCACTAGCCTGCTAACAGGTTTTGAGGTATCTGATGTAATATCTGTCGTCCCTTTTGCCTGTATAATCATACACCTATGTATGGATAGTAGCCCCTGAGACTTTGTTTGAATTTTTGAAGAAAGGGCCAGACAGAGGGTCGAATATTCTAGAGGTAACATACTTGTCTATTTGGTGAACATGCTTCACTGCTGGCAGCTTCGGCCAAGAACGCGGAAGTTTTCGAACTTCAGCGGACACTGAAGCTGGCTGATGATGAGATCGACCATATTAACAAGCGGTTCGATGAGGCCCAACGTATGCTTTTAAAAGACCCCTTACAAGCCTAAATTATAATGAAAACACAGAGTTTTACACTCATGTGCAATTATTAATGATTGTAGGCAACACGACCTAGGTCGAGGCCCTCAAGAGTGCCCTTGCCGAAGCCAAGGAGGAGGCGAGGGTAAGCAAACCAGGCACAGAGAAAGCAGCTCCGGATGTGGAGGCCGAAAAGGCCTCCCGCCTTAAGTATGAGGCAAAGGTGACCGAAGTAGAGCAAGCGCTCCAGGAGGCCGCCACCAAGTGTGAGTCCTTGGAGAAGAGTAACAAGGCCCAAGCGGCCAATCTCACCAAGGCTCTTCAAGCTGCGAAGGAGGCGCGGTCCGAGTCCCGGGCTGCTCATGAGGAGATCAAGCAAGCCGGACAGATAGCGGCTAGTAAGCCTTTTCTCTTACAGAGTATATTCAGTGGTCGAGGATATGCTTTGCTAAATCGACTGTGGAGTGCTCTGGATGCTTTCGCGGATCTCCCAAGGCATGCGGCCGATGCCACCCAATATTTCCGGGCCCAAGACGGGAACGCGACGAAGAAGCTCTTCTGGTTGCAGCATTTGGCGCCAAAGCGACCAGCACTACTCAACAATCAGATGATGCAGCTGGCCGAGCTGCACAGGATGTCTGGTTTGGCCATGAAGGACATCATAGTCCGGTTGTAGCCAGCCAAACCCATTCCGAGCAGCTACTTTGGCCTGGTCAAGCGACTCGGCGACGCCTTGCCCCGAAGAGAGGCAGCAAAGCGCTCGGATGGCCTTTGCTCGTGTCAAGATGCACTAGGCAAAGATGAAGGACGCCAGCGTAGCCGTTGAAGGTCCGCCTAGAGACAAGGTCCACCGCACGCTAGAGCGCTACTTCGACGATGTCCATGAGGGTGCCCGTTTAATAGAGGGTCAATGCTCGAAGGATATTATGTTCGAGTAATTGTATCCGAGCCACCCAGGCATTTTATCATAAACCAAGGCTTTTGTAATATATTTGTGCCTGTTATCTTGAATTACTTATCCTCCTGTGCGGTTGTTTGTATCTTTGAGAGTTTGCCTATCGTCGGCTTTAGCCCCCACGTAACTAGTACGGGGCTGTTTGGGATAGCACATAATCACTCTTGACCCAACGTCTTGGTCTGTAAAGGAGGTGTTAGTACGGCGAGTGAGGCAATCAGACTATGCGGATTTACCACTCTCACTTAGCCATATGAGTTTGACAATGGGGTTTCCCCTGGTGCATATGCAGCTATCGAACTTAGATGCGTGTCTGAACAAAGTCAGACCTTCGTGTAATACAAAAGAAATTGCTAGAGATTTAATAATTCACCGATTTGCGGACCAGCTCTCGCCGCATCACGACAGTCAGTTTTCGGCTTTCTCTACTTAGGTGCTTGACCGGGCTAGCCGGAAACACAATCACAGTAGTTCTTCCTTTACTATCTTAGCTGAAAAACGGAATGTAAGGTGGCAAGCATAGGAGCCGAGCAACCCAACTATTAACCAAAGACGTGATTCAGAGCCGATGCATCTAATGAAGTATTCGGGATGCCGAAGTATACTCCGAGAGTGTTCAGACTTTCTGTTGTTGAAGATATGTATATGGCTTGAATAGATCCCTTGGCGATTTAAGTCGTACCAAGTTGTATATGCCAATTTGAACATAAAGTGGGAAAACAGAAAAAAGGCCAATACCAAACAAGGTTGGGCGAAACTGTTTCCATTATAATCTGATTGGTACGTCAAAACGTATTTTTTATAGAAGATGCAATAAGAATCACGGATATTTTACATGCCGAGAACAAGGGAAAGCTGTATACAGGTCCTAAATTTGAAAAATGATCTAGAAGATCCTTTGGACATAATGCCGCATGTCTGTGCCGCTTTTCACCTTTGTTTAGGATCCTTTGAGAGGATCGACAATCGAGTATGTATAAGGGGCCTAGAAGGGAGCCCTTGTTAGCTCCAGAAATTGATGCGGGCTGTAAAGAACCTGAAAAAAAATAAAAACAAGAAGAAAAAGGTGGAGCAATATGTAGGTCCGTATAGTGTCAAGCCGTATCGTGGACCCTATGTTGAGCATGCGCCCGTCCTTGCCCATGGTATTTTTAACGCGTAGTTATGTACACGCAGTACATATTTTTAATAGCGGCATACGTACTGCGCGTACATAACTACGCATTAAAAATACCAGAGTAGACCAGACTCTTTTAACAGTGTCCGGGGGCTTGACTGCCACTGCGGTTTTCGGCTTATCGAGGCCGCCCTGCACCTCGGTCGCGAGGGCCGCGATATGCTCCTCTATACGGAGGGAGCGCTCCATGTTCCCATTGACTGTTATAACACCCCGTGGTCCAGGCATCTTAAGCTTGATATAAGTGTAGTGCGGGACTGCATTAAAATGGGCGAAAGCGGTTCGTCCGAGTAGTGCGTGATAGCCACTTAGGAACGGGACAATGTCAAAGATCAGGTCTTTGCTCCATAAGTTATCCGGTGAGTCGAAGATGACTTGCACCGTTGTGGATCCTGTGCAACAGGCCTCTACGCCGGATATTACCCCTTTAAAGGTTGTTTTAGTGGGCTTGATTCTTGATGGATCAATGCCCATTTTACGGACTGTGTCCTAATAAAGCAGATTGAGACTGTTGCCACTGTCCATAAGGACTCACGTGAGGTGGAATCTATTGATAATTGGATCGAGAACCAACGTGGCCGAGCCTCCATGCCGGATATTGGTCGGATGGTCTCTGCGATCAGAAGTGATCGGACAAGCTGACCATGGTTTAAATTTTGGGGCGACTGGCTCTATGGCGTTGACATCCCTTAATGCGTGCTTCCGCTCCCGTTTAGGGCTGTGGATGACATAAATCATGTTCACCGTTTTGACCTCGCGGGGGGGGGGGGGATTTCTTCTGCCCCCCTATGTTCTTGGGCGAGGCTCTTCATCGTCGTCCTCGCTGTGCGGCCCTTTCCCCTTGTGTTCAGCGTTGAGCTTTCTAGCCTATTTAAAGACCCAACAATTTCTGTTGCTATGATTGGCAGGCTTATCGGGGGTGCCATGAATCTGGCAAGGCCGATGGAGTATTCTGTCCAAAGTAGATGGACCATCTCCATTTCCTTTGGATGTCTTCTTCCGTTGAACGGGTTTGGAGCCACTGAATCTGGCATTGACTGCAGTGTCTTCGGTACCTTCATTATTGTTTTGACGCTTGTGCTTGTTGCGTCGTGGCTTGCCATTGCCATCCCTTGCTTCGAAAGTGCCGGGGTCACTGGTGTTATTGCTTCTATGAGCCAGCCAGCTATCTTCTCCCACGCAAAAGCGGGTCATGAGTGTGGTAAGGGCTTCCATGGACTTCGGCTTTTCTTGGCCGAGGTGTCGGGCGAGCCACTCATCTTGGACGATGTGTTTAAAGGCCGTGAGGGCTTCGGCATCCGGACAATCGACAATTTGGTTCTTTTTAATCAAGAACCTGGTCCAAAGTTTCCGGGCTGATTCTCCGAGCTGCTGGACTATGTGACTAAGGTCATCGGCGACTGGAAGCCAAATGTAGGTACCTTGGAAGTTGTCTCTAAAGGTGTCCCCCAAGTCTTCCCATCTTTCAATAGAGTTTTCTGGGAGGCTGTTCAGCCAGTGCCATGCTGGCCCATTGAGTTTGAGGGGCAGGTACCTTATGGTGTGGAGGTCATCTCCGCGAGCCATGTGAATGTGCAGAAGAAAATCTTCGATCCATACTGCGGGATCCGTCGTACCATCGTATGATTCGATGTTCATGGGTTTAAATACTTTGGGGAACTGGTGCTCCATAACCTCATCGGTGAAGCATAAGGGATGTGTGGTGACTCTGTATCGAGAGATGTCGTGGCGCAGTTCAGATGAAGTCCGAATGCGGTTCTCAGCTCGAGTGAGTTTGTGCCTATCATGCTAGGCCTGATGGTCGTCCTCTCGTGTCGGAGCACGCCCCCTTGACCCATAGATTGATATTGTCTGACCGGCTCTACTGTCTAGGTTGTTGCGTAGGTCATAGTTATAGCTCGGGGCCGCTGCCTCCCTGCCTTGATGGCAAGGTGGCACGAGCTGGTGTTCGGCATGGGTAGTTGGTTTGTCCCGTCCGCGTGGTGGTCGGTCGGGTTTGTCGGCAGTTTTATGCTTTGGCTGTATTGGCTCAAGGGCCTCATCGTCAAATTTAGGTAGTAGCTTACGCTTCGGGTAACTCTTGGTTGGACGTTCGAGGCCGTATTCCTCTTGCATAAAAGTAAATACAGAAAGTAAAAGATAGGCCCTTCGCAAAGGGAAGCAGAGGTTGTCATGCGCTTTTTATTTTTGGATGTGCAAGCTCTTAATGCAAAGGAACATCACTTTACATTGCCCCTTGTGATAGTAATATTTATTATGTAGTCCATCGCTTTTATTTCTTGACCATCACAAGTTCGTACAAAGCTTATTTTCCCTTACACTAAAAGATCATACATATTGAGGAGCAATTTTTTATTGCTTTTTGTACCAATAAAACCTTACTTGAAGGATCTTATTCAACCCATAGGTAGATATAGTGGATTCTCATGGGAAGAAACTGGGTTTAAGGGGTTTTGGATGCATAGGTAGTATTTATATTTAGTACGAAATTTTGTCTAGCAAAAGATTATGAGCACCACATGTTAGAGGATCAATGACAATATAACTTCTGTGTGAATATAAACAAACATAAATCATTACGTTGGCTTCCTTGTCCAACATCAATTACTTGATCAAGTTTGAAAATAATTAATGGGTGCTCACAATCATAGAGATGTCCAATATAGTTTATTTATATGTGAAACCTCTCTTCCTTCAATATTCTTTCATGAATTGTTCAAGTGATCAATGATGTATTTTTTAACTTTCAATAAATTTTACCACCTATACAACTTATATGTGAAGTCATTACTCCCCATGGGACAAGCATATGAAACATATATAAATTGGGATTTATGATATTAAATTCATTCAACAATTCATTCTGAGGATATAAGTGAATCACAAGAATGAATGACAAACTACTCCAAAAGATATAAGTGAAGACCAATGAGTAGTTGAACAATTAAGTAGCTACGTTAGGACTCTATCTCTCTCTCACTAAAAAATTAAGATCTTAAGTATTTTTTCAAACAACAAGAAAATATAAAAGGGCACTCCAAGAATAGCACATCTCATGCGAAGAAGGAAAAACTTAGGCTCAACCGATACTAACAGATAGTTGTTGAAGAAAAAAGGTGGGATGCTTACCGGGACATCCCCAAGCTTAGACGCTTGAGACTTCTTAAAATATTATCTTGGGATGCCTTGGGCATCCCCAAGCTTGAGATCTTGTGTCTCTTTAATTTCTCTCATATCATGGTTTCTTTAAATCTTAAGAACTTCATCCATACAAAACTCAACACGAACTCGTGAGATAAGTTAGTATAAATCAATGTAAAAACCTTATCATTCTCTACTCTAACAAATCACTAAAATTATAATTTAACATTGCATACTAAATGCCTCTGCATATTTAATGCTCTTATCCTCAAATAGAATCATTAAACAAGAAAACATATGCAAACAATGCAAACATAATAGGAATCTGTCAAAATAGGACAGTCCGTAAAGGATGCAAGAAGATTCATACATCTTTAACTCCAAAAATTCTGAAACTTTACCACACTGTATAAAATTTATCATAGCTTACCATGTAAAAATTTCAAGATTTTATCATGTTCTGTCTTTTGCCAGAAATTCAGACAATAATAGTAGACTTTCTATTTTCAAAAAGCAACATAGAGACTTGCAAAGTAAGCATGGTAAAGGCTATACTTGACACTTTTACTGAAATAAAATATACAAAACATTATTCTAAATAACATAAAGCAAATCCTAATAAAATAAAATGACTCTCCAAGCAAAACTCATATCATGTGACAAATAAAAATATAGCTCCAAGTGAGGTTGCCGATAATGTTGAAGACAAAAGAGGGGATGCCTTCTGGGGCATCCCCAAGCTTAGTTGCTTTTGTTTTCCTTGAATATTATCTTGGAGTTCCTTGGGCATCCCCAAGCTTAGGGTCTTGCCACTCCTTATTCTCCTCATATCGATATCTCACCCAAAACTTGAAAACTTCAATCACACAAAACTTAATGGAACTTTGTGAGATAGTTTAGTATGATAACAAGCAGATCATTCACTTTGGTACTGTCAAGAAAAGATTCACAATTATTCTCATACAATGCCAACTATACCCTACAATTTCTACAATTTATATTGACCAATATAAGCCATAGAAACTATAAAATAGATGTCAAAAATAGAACAGTCTGTAATGATCTAAACAATGACCATACTTCTGTAAATCCCAAAATTCTACAAAATTAGGAAAACCTAGGAAATTTGTATATGAATCATGTGTAAAAACTTCAGAGTTTTATCGCATCCTAGTGAATCATGGTAATTCCATAAGTGGGCACAAAAGTTTCCATTTTTGCATAGAATCAAGTCAACTATCATCCACACTATCCCAAAGGCTTTACTTTGCAGTTTATTGAGTCAAAACCTATAAAACAAGATTAGTATAGTAGCTTAATCATGTGAAAACATAAAAACATTAGGTATAAGTATTGGGTTGTCTCCAACAAGCGCTTTTCTTTAACGCCTTTTTAGCTAGGCATGATGATTTCAATGTTGCTCACATAGAATTAAAAAATTGAAACATAAAGAGAGCATCATGAATCACATGGCAAGCATATTTAAGCCTAACCCACATCCTATGCATAGGAATTTTGTGAGCAAACAACTTATGGAAACAAGAATTAACTAGCATAGGAAGGCAAAACAAGCATAACTTCAAGATTTTCAACTCATAAAGAGGAAACTTGATATTGTTGAGATACATAAAAGCATATGTTCCTCTCTCATAATAATTTTCAGTAGCATCAAAAATGAATTCAATAATATAGCTATCACATAAAGCATTTTTCATGATCCACAAGCATAGAATTTTTATTACTCTCCACATAAGCAAATTTCTTCTCATTCATAATACTGGTGGGAGAAAATTCAACAAAATAACTATCATGAGATGCTTGATTGACATAATCAAATTGAACATTAAAATCATGATGAAAAGTTTCATGGTTATCCTTACTCTTTATAGCATACATGCCATCACCATAATCATCATACATAGCAACTTTGTTGTCATAATAAATTAAAACATCTTCCAAAATAGTGGATTCATCACTAAATAAAGTCATGGCCTCTCCAAATCCACTTTCATAATTATCACAATAAGATTCAACACCCTCCAAAATAGTGGGATCATTACTTCCTAGAGTTGACACTCTTCCAAACCCATCTTCATCATTGTAATCATCATAAATAGGAGGCATGCTATCATCATGATTAATTTACTCATCAAAACTTGGGGGAATAAAAGTATCATCTTCATCAAACATAGCATCCCCAAGATTATGGCTTTGCATATCACTAGCATCATGGACATTCAAAGAATTCATACTAGCGACATTTCAATCATGCTCATCATTCAAGGAATTCATGCCAAACATTTTTATTGAATTCTTCTTCTATCAATTGAGCACAATTTTCCGATCCATCATTTTCGAGAAATACATGATACAGACGAAGAATATGAGGCAACCTCACTTCCATTTTTTGTAGTTCTCTTTTATAAACCAAACTAGCGATAAAACACGAAACTAAAAGATTTAATTTCAAGATCTAAAGATATACCTTCAAGCACTCACCTCCTCGGCAAAGGCGCCAGAAAAGAGGTTGATGTCTACTACACAACTTATTCTTGTAGACTCGTGTTGGGCCTCCAAGCGTAGAGTTTTGTAGGACAGTAGCAATTTCCCCTCAAAGTGGTGATCTAAGGTTTATGAATCCATGGGAGGAGTAGGATGAATATGGTCTCTCTCAAACAACCCTGCAATCAAATAAAATAAATCTCTTGTGTCCCTGTCGGTGTCAAAACCGGCGGATCTCGGGTAGGGGGTCCCAAACTGTGTATCTAAGGTAGATGGTAACAGGAGACAGGGGACACGATGTTTACCCTGGTTCTGGCCCTCTCTATGGAAGTAATACCTTACTTCCTACTTGATTGATCTTGATGAATATGGGTATTACAAGAGTTAATCTACCACGAGATCGAGATGGCTAAACCCTAAAGCCTAGCCTGTATGACTACATTAATGATTGTCCTTCCTCCGGACTAAGTCCTCCGGTTTATATAGACACCGGGAGGATCTAGGGTTACACAAGGTCAGTTACAAACAAAGGAATCTACTTATTTGATCGCCAAGCTTGCCTTCCATGCCAAGGAGAGCCCCCTCCAGACATGAGTGCAGTCTTCGGTCTTCGTATCTTCATAGCCCATCAGTCCGGCCCATGGCTAACAGCCCGGACGCCCGAGGACCCCTTAGTCCAAGACTCCCTTAGTAGCCCATGAACCTGGCTTCAATGACAAGGTATCCGGCGCGTAGATCTGTCTTCGGCATTGCAAGGTGGGTGTGACAGCCCGATTTTTGCCCTCTCTTATTTGCATGATTTTCATTTGGATTTATTTTGAAAGTTGGGGTTTTTGAATCTGTTCATATGGACTTAAACACTTGGGTACCCTTGACTTTCACCCAAGTGCATCATTCCCCTCTCTAATAATCATTCCCCTTCTGATCCACCTCAAAATAATCTTGGGAATATATTCATTTTTCCTCTCTAAAACCCTAGCTAGTTCAATGAGCTCCAAAGCAACGCTCATTTTTCTTGCCCACAAAAATCTGAGAAAAATCCCAAATATTCTTGGAACCCTAGGGCACCTTCCTGAGCAAAAATATTTCATCACTTTTTGGAATATTTTTGCTACAAAAAATATTTTCTGTTCTGGACAGAAATGGTGGTTTCTGCAGCAACTACCATTTTACTTGCTCCATTGTTCCTGAATTTTCTTGTGCATCATCACCTTGGTAGATGATGGCTAGCCTCCAAAGCACAGCCCCCAACTCCAAGCCATTTGACCTCAGTAACATCTCAAAGTTACTGATCAGAAACTTACCTGGCGTGCATAATCTTCTCTACTGCATCTGGAGCCAAACCAAAGCGTGGTAATCCTCAAAACTACCACGAACATCAAGCCAGACAAGATCTTTGGATGTTGGTCTGCCTAAGGGAGGAGTTCACGTGGTGACCACGCGTGTCCATGATGCCAGCATGCTTTGTCGGCGTGCTCTGGGTGCCGCCGAGCGCTCTGTTCGCGCGTGCTCGCTTCCCTCGTCTGCCCGAGCATGCCAAACTTCGCCACCATCCTCGTCTCAATGCCATTAACTCCCCCTGGCACTCGCCGATGCCGGAGCTCGCTGCAGCGAGCACGGGCACGGTCTGGCCAACCCAACAGTGTGGTGCGCACTATGCTCGTCGCATTCTCCTCATTCCCGTGATTGTCCCCGTTCGCCAACAGTCGCTGCATGAGTTGCATCGCCTTCTCCCCCTCTCACTGACGCCGCTCGTCGCCAGGCGGCGTGGACAGGTGTCCACCAGCGGAGCCCGAACCCCCCTTCTCTGCTCGCCTATAAATGGAGCCGCCCCCAGCCTCCTCGAGTAACATCCACCACTCCCACACACCCCACAAGCGCGTAGTAAACCGTAGCCCAGCCGGGCAGGCCACGGGCCGCCGTCCTCGAGCTCGAGCTCGCCGGCAATCCCCTCTGGTCGTCGCGGTAGCTCCAGCCTCTCCCAGGCCAGGGCGATCCTTCTAGGGCCTCCACATCTCTCCGGTGAAGCCATCCTGTCCCCCTGAAGCCCCTGAAGTTGCCTCTGCTCACCATCTTCCTCATCTCCGGTGACAACCGCCCTCTGCCTCCACTTGCGAGGTCGATTCCGATGCCGTCCGACCACCCCTAGCTATGCTACGGGTACGGGCAGGTGCGCCTCCACCCCCTCTCTCGATCCCTCCCTCTCGTTTTGGCCAAGGAGCCCTCGTCGCCGGCTAGAGCTCCGGCGAAGCCGCGACCCCCTCTGTTTCCTTATCCCCTCCTTCTCACCTGACTAGCGGGCCCCGCTAGTCAACCACTCAGTACACGCGCCAAGCGGTGCGAGTGGTGGCGCCCTGAGGCTTTACGCCTTCGATGTCACCCCCCTAGTCTGTTTTATTTAAATTCAAATTCATCCATTTCCAGAGAGCTTCAAAGAGCTATAACACTTCAACCATAAGTCCAAATGAATTGATTCTTTTTGCATTATGTTCTTTGCAAAGAAATCTAGCAGCTCACCAAAAATGAGATATTTCTGAGCTGTCTAGAATTTCTAGTGATTTCCAGAAGAGTTCTTGAAATTTTCTTCTTGTGCTGAAATTTATTTTCAGAGGGTGAGGCTTGTCTTGAGGATCACCAGAAGGCTTGTGAACCTCATCTGCACTAAGGCAAGCCACAACAACATTTTCATGGTGTCATTTCAATATTGATGATTTTCTTACTTGAATGAAATGATTAATCCATGCATTTAAATAACTATTATGTTATTTATATCCTGTCAATTATTTGTTAGTCATTATGCTTGATTTACATAATGTTTGGAACTAGTTTAGTTGGTAAACAAAAGCTAAGGCCTACTTGTGGTAATGATAAAATGATTTGTTATGCATATGAGTAATTACTTGAAGTTATTTTCTTGCATAAATAAAATAGTTAAATTTGCTAGAAATTATTTTGTTAATTACTTGTTTAGCCATTTACAGAATGTTTGAACCTAACTTGGTTGGTAAAGAAATTAGGATTTGATTGTGGTGATGATAGTAAATTTTTGCTATGCATATGAGAAATTAATCGAAGTTATTTTCTTGCATGAGAAAATAATAATACTTGCTGCAAACTATATTGTTAAAGTGAGAGTTACCCTATCTAGGAAAGTAATATAAGTTGTTGATGCTTATGCTTAGTGTGAATATGGTTGACATCAGTCATTTTCGTTAATATGTGATGGATGTGTAGTATTGCATTTCATGGCATGCTATGACACCGGTCATTTTCATTATAAGTTGAACCTGAATATAACTCAACTTGAATATATCGTTGACTGGGTCATGGTGCCGCTGAATCGAGACTTTCCCAGTGCAACCACATTTGCCTTTGTGGGAAGGCCTTGATTCGGTCCATTGACATGCCTCTGGTCGGTGCCTCCAACTAGGGAAGGTTATGGGCATGCTTATCCTAGCCCGGTAAGCAGGCATAACCTTGTGTGCCCGTTGTTGAGATTAAGGTACCGGGTCCCCGAGTGGGATCATTTTGGCCACGACGGTGGTCGTTGTGTCTTTGGTAGACACGGGGCCACCCAGGACTAGCCCGTTGGGGATTGGGTCGGAGTGGCCGGGAGAGTGTCATGGCAATGGAAGGGTTTCGTCGGAATGCCATTGGTCCACCCGAATGGGAGTGTGAGGCCATGGGTTCCGTGGTGTGGGTACAATGTGCTACCTCTGCAGAGTGTATAATCTATCGATAGCCGAGTCCATGGTCACGGACGCCTCGTAGTAGGTCCCACCATGAGTCAACATTTAATAAACTTGCACACTGAGTCATGAACTTTGCACTATTGATGATGGACGAAAGGCCATCGAGATGTTCGAGACCAAATATTGGTCGTGGTTGTGATCGCCGTAAGGATCACGAGTTACTCTGGTCAAGACCACGATGCTGGTTTGTTTGGGACCCGAGAACAATCACGGTTGGTAAGTCGGTCCCGAGGGACGTTTATCACAAGAGCATGATCACAGCATGTTGGAACATTATTGCATTAATAACTGGTTAATTATCATGATATTGTTTGTCATTAGGATTATGCCTGTTGTGAGCTTGCAAGTACATTCAATGTACTGACCTGGCGTGTCATGCCAGATTCCAGGCAAGTCGCATTGGAAAGGAGCACTGCTCGAGTCTAGATCGTGTCCACATCGGTGTCCCTGTGCTATGGAGTTTCCGCTACGATGTGTTACGCTGCCGCGTAGTTGTTATGATCGAGGCCCCTTTATGTTCACTAAATAATGTACATATTGTTCAGCCCCACCGTGCGTGCTGCTTGGCCTCGACATCTGTTGTAATATAAACTCTGATCCGCTAGCATCAATAAAGTGGTTGTTTTTCTATACCAAGATGTTGTGTGTTGCCAGAAGACATGGTCTCTGGGCTGGCAATGCAGGGTAAACCGGACGCTGTGAGCCGGGGTGCCACAACGCTTGGTATCAGAGCCGCGCTGACTGTAGGCCACGCTAGACTACAACGTGTTAACTGGACGTTAGATACGAGTTTAAGTTGAGTGCCGGTAGCAATTGTAGCTGGTTGTTGCATTGCATGCACTTGATTTATATTTTTATGCTAACCTGCTGATGGTTGTGAGTGTAGATGCCTCCGGTGCCGTATCCGTGCCAGTTGCAGCTGATGCCGTACACATCACCGCACCTCCTTCGCAACGTGTGGCGTCAACTATACCCCTTCGGAGACGATCCAGTCTATCGTGTGTACCGGGAGCGTCTAGCTGATTCAGTGTATGAGTATCACGCAGTGGTTACTCTGTGCACTAGTTCCGATTCCGGCTCTTACACCCGTACTTCTCGGACCAGTTATGCCTCTACCGCTTCTCAAGCTGTCTAGTTTGCTGCATTCAAGGTCCTTGTCGAGCTTCGCTACAACAAGGTCCGAATGCAGAACCACCCAGGTTTCTTTTACTACCCCTCTCTGCACGACACTGGTCGTGTCCGTTTCCAGATCATTGATCTGGAGTTTGATAGTGTTGCTAGCCACCTTGCTCGTTATGTCACTGCTAGCTATTTATTGATCCACGAGATGGCTCGAGAGCTAACTCGTGCCTGTACTGCTTTAGCCACTGCTTTGGTCACTACTAGATCTGCCACTACTCCATCTTCTCTGGGATTTACTCCTTATATTCCAGCCAGTTCTAGTTCCCCTGTTTCACCGGTTACACCCCCGAGTAGCTCGGGCACCTTGGCGGTGAACCCTCTCAGTACTCCTGCCGAGTGGGTTTCACTTATCACTACTCCTGTAGCCTTGATGCTTCATCCTACCCCTGCCCCTGAGGGAGAGCCCTCGAGGCAGCGTCATCGTGTTACCTTTAACCTGAAGGTTTCCGTTAACCTCATCAGTCCAGGATCCGAGTCCGCTTCAGGGGAGGACACCGCAGCACCAGCAGAGCAGTAGTACCTCTGAGTATTCACAGTCGTCCGGATGATGTACGGATGTAGCCGTATGAATCATGATGTTTCATTGCATGTATGAGAGTACCTGAACTTGTCATGTTGTTTATCTTTCATGTATGAGTCTATGTATAATTATGTTTGGACTTTATTCGCCGTATTTTCTTCGCTCTTTTGTTTTCTTCCGGGATTTTTTGCTGGCTTTCCCCCAAATGTATTCTTGGATGTTTCTCATGTCGATTGTGTTGTCTTGGGAAAAATCCATAATAGGATGACGCCGGGAGGCAGCAGTAACAACGTTCGTGAGGGAACTCCTGTTCGTCGATCTGCGCAATAGGCAGGTCATTCTCCCGAACCGTACGTTCCGCCACCGCCTCCACCGCCAAATCTGCCCTCTACCGAGCAAATTCTGTGTATGTTTGAGGAAAGAAGGAACAATGATCTGCTTGAAATATTAAGAAGTGTGCAATCTATGGTTGGACAGAATGGAAATCAGAACGGTCATTAATCAAAGCTGTCAGATTTTCGAAGGACCAAGCCACCCAGTTTCAGTCAGATTGTTGACCCATTGGATGCAGACGATTGGTTGCGTACCATTGAGAAAAACCTTGAGATTGCTCGTATTGAAGAAAATGATAAAGTTCCATTTGCAACTCATTACCTTGAAGGCGCTGCTGCCATATGGTGGGAAAATGCAAAAGCCATGTGGCCGGCTGATGAAGAAATCACCTGGGAAAAATTTAAGGATCAGTTCCGGAAATATCATATCCCTACTGGAGTTATGAAGATCAAGCAGCATTAATTTCTTGCACTCATCCAACGAAGTCAGTCGGTGGGTGAGTATTGGCAAAAATTTAATCATCTGGCCCGTTACTCCCTTTATGACGTGGCCACCGGAGAAAGGAAGATTGACATATTTCTTGGAGGCTTAAATCCGCAACTCCGGTGTACTCTCAGTATGTTTGATTTCCCAGATTTCCAAACTCTGGTGAACAGGGCTTTCATTGCTGAACGGGAGCACAAGCTTGTATCAGATAGTAGGCCTGTTAACAACGACAACAAGCGTAAGATTGAGCCAAAGAAGGATGGGAAACCTGTGCAAAAGGCTCGTACCTTGCAGCAGACTCAGGTGGAATACAAGCCCAATTGGCAACAGAATGTTAACAAGACCACCACTCAAGTCAAGAATCTCATGACCAGCCCAGTGCACGAGGAGCGTCAGCGCAATAATTCTTGCTTCAGTTGTGGGCAGAACGGACATTATGCCAGACAATGCCCCAAGAACAACAAGGAAAATGCCCCATTCAGGACACAAGTCAACTTTACAGAGTCATGCCCGACCCAACAAAACTTTACTGGGCACGTGCATCATCTCTCAGCCGATGAAGCCCAAGAGAACCCCGAAGTCATCATTGGTATGTTTTCTGTTAATGACATACCAGCCGTAATTTTATTTGACTCTGGGGCTTCCCATTCTTTTATTTCTCAGAGTTTTGCTGCCCAAAATCAAATTTCCTTGGACGCTTTTGGGCAAAAATATGCTGGTACAAACCCTGGGATCTCTAATCAAGAGCAATCTGGTCTGCCATGATCTGGAAATCAATATCAACAGAGTCTACTTTCCAACCTCTCTGATAATTATTGAGTCTGAAAAGTTGGATATTATATTGGGTATGAATTGGTTGACCCAATATCAAGTTTTCATAAACTGTGCAACACGAGAAGTCACTTTGACCAGTCTGAATGGGCAGACTACCAAATTCTATGCTCGCAAGAATATACCCAAACAAGAATTGGTTTTCACCATTGTGGCTGAGTTGGAATTAATTCCTGTGGTCAGCGAGTACCCTGATGTATTTCTAGAAGAACTACCAGGCATGCCACCAGATCAAGAGCTGGAATTTGCAATAGACCTTGTGCCTGGAACTGCACCGTTATACAAGAAGTATTAGTGGATGCCCTCCTCAGAATTAGTGGAGCTAAAGAAACAGCTTGATGAACAGCTCCAAAAAGGATATATTCATCCCAGCTCTTCACCATGGGGATCACTTGCTATTTTCGTGGACAAAAAGGATGGCAGCCTCCGCATGTGTGTAGATTACCGCCAGCTGAATGAGGTCACCATCAAAAATAAATATCCGCTGCCAAGGATTGATGATCTGTTTGATCAGCTCAGTGGGGCTAAGGTATTCTCTAAGATCGATTTACGGACCGGATATCATCAGCTCAAGATTAAAAAGGAAGATATTCCTAAGACCGCATTCACTACTCGGTACGATCTTTATGAATATACAGTGATGTCCTTTGGTCTCACCAATGCCCCTGCTTTCTTCATGCATATGATGAACAAAGTATTCATGGTCTTCCTCGACAAATTCGTGGTAGTCTTCATTGATGACATCCTCATTTACTCCAAGGGTGAAGAAGAGCACAAGGATCACCTCCGAGCAGTGCTACAACGACTCCGCGACCATCAGCTATACGCCAAATTCAGTAAATGCGAATTTTGGCTCAAGCAAGTTGGGTTTCTCAGACGTGTACTATCCGCCGAAGGTATAGCCGTGGACCCGAGCAAAGTAAAGGATGTGTTCGATTGGTTGCCGCCCACGACCGTGACGCAGATCCGGAGTTTTCTCGGATTAGCTGGATATTACCGTCGTTTCATTGAAGGGTTTTCCAAGATTGCTAAACCCATGATGGAGCTGCTCAAAAAGGATAAGAAGTTTGAATGGACAGAGGACTGTGAGAAAAGTTTCAATGAGCTAAAGATGCGGCTGACAACCGCACCTGTATTGACTCTCCCAGACATTTATCACAGCTTTGATGTGTATTATGACGCCTCCAGGCAAGGCCTTGGTTGCGTACTTGTGCAAGACAGCAAGGTAGTAGCATATGCATCGCGACAGCTACGCCCCACAAGGGAAATTATCTTACTCATGATTTGGAATTGGCTGCGGTGGTTCATGCGCTAAAAATTTGGAGACACTACCTCATTGGAAAAAGGTGCCAAATTTTTACCGATCACAAAAGTCTTAAATACATATTTACTCAGCTGGATTTAAATCTCCGTCAACGAAGATGGCTAGAGTTGGTCAAGGATTATGATCTTGGAATAAATTATCACCCGGGTAAGGCCAACGTGGTTGCCGATGCACTCAGCCGAAAGCCTGTTAGCTTAAATGTCATATCGAAATCCTTGCCTCCCAAACTCCAAGAGGAGATTGCTCAGCTCAACCTGGTCATAGTGGATGCTCACCTCACTAATATTTTGAAAGTTACCCCCACACTTGAGGAAGAGATCCACAAGGCCCAGCCAGCTGACATCAAGCTGCAAAAACGTGACAAGAGCCCGATGGCAGAGCAGACCCCAGATTTCTCCAAGGACAAATCTGGTATGCTCCGATTCCGTGGACGGATTTGTGTACCCAATCAGCCAGACTTAAAGAAGAAAATCCTGTCGGAAGCCCACGAATCCTCATATTCCATTCACCCGGGAGGTACGAAAATGTATGAGGACCTTAGACAAGTATTCTGGTGGGATGGAATGAAGAAAGACATTGCCTATTTTGTGGCCTGTTGCGACATATGCAACAAGGTGAAGGTAGAGCATCAGAAGCCAGCCGGACTTCTCCATCCGCTGCCAGTTTTGCAATGGAAATGGGATGATGTTTGTATGGATTTCATTACGGGATTGCCTAAGACTCAGCGAGGCAATGATGCAATCTGGGTCATAGTGGACACCTTAACCAAGGTTGCTCACTTCATTCCGATCAGCACCATACATCGAGCAGATCAACTTGCACAGCTGTATGTATCCAGAATAGTCAGTCTGCATGGAGTACCCCGAACTATCACTTCCGACCGAGGTTCCCTGTTTACCTCCGCTTTTTGGTCACGTCTCCATCAAGCCTTGGGGACAGCACTGAAATATAGTGCTGCTTATCATCCTCAAACGGATGGACAGACAGAGCGGGTAAACCAAATACTCGAGGACATGTTGCGAGTCTGTGCTTTAGCCCAAGGACCTAAATGGGAAGATTGCTTGCCATATGCCGAGTTTTCTTATAACAACAGCTTCCAGACCAGTCTAAAGATGTCACCGTATGAAGCTCTGTGTGGCCGTAAGTGCCGCACTCCTTTAAATTGGTCTCAAACTGGAGATAGCCGTATCTTCAGAACAGATCTCATGATGGAAGCTGAGAAACAAGTTAAGGAAATCAGAGACAGATTGCAATTGGCCAAATCTCAACAGAAAAGTTATTATGATGCAAAGCACCAACAGATCAATTTTGAACACAGAGAACACGTATACCTCCGAGTCACTCCTATGAAAGGAGTCAAGAGATTTCATACCCGTGGAAAATTGGCACCACAGATTTATTGGTCCATTTCCAGTCATGTCCCGAGTAGGTACTGTTGCATATCAGTTGGAACTACCCGCCGAATTGGCAGACGTGCATAACGTGTTTCATGTTTCACAACTAAGACGTTGCATATCCCTGCCTGAGAAAAGGACTGCTATGGCTGAGGCAGAATTGGCAAATGATTTGACCTATGAAGAAAGACTGTTTAGAATTTTGGATCAGATGGAAAGGGTCACTCGCAGTAAAGTAAGAAAAATTTATAAAATTTAGTGGGAACATCACACAGAGTCAGAATCAACTTGGAAGGGGGAAGAATTCCTAAGGGCTCATTATCCAGAGTGGTTTTCCCAAGCAACTGAATCTCGAGGACGAGATTCATTCGAAGTGGGGGAGGTTTGTGATAGCCTGATTTTTGCCCTCTCTTATTTGCCTGATTTTCGTTTGGATTTATTTTGAAAGTTGGGGTTTTTGAATCTTTTCATATGGACTTAAACACTTGGGTACCATTGGCTTTCACCCAAGTGCATCATTCCCCTATCTAATCATCATTCCCCTTCTGATCCACCTCAAAATAATCTTGGGAATATATTCATTTTTCCTCTCTAAAACCCTAGCTAGTTCAATGAGCTCTAAAGCAACCCTCATTTTTCTTGCCAAAAAATCTAAGAAAATTCCCAAATATTCTTTGAACCCTAGTGCACCTTCTTGAGCAAAAAATATTTCATCACTTTTTGGAATATTTTTGCTACAGAAAATATTTTCTGCTCTGGACAGAAATGGTGGTTTCTACAGCAACTACCATTTTACTTGCTCCATTGTGCCTGAATTTTCTTGTGCATCATCACCTTGGGAGATGATGGCTAGCCTCCAAAGCACAGCCCCCAACTCCCAACCATTTGACCTCAGTAACATCTCAAAGTTACTAATCAGAAACTTACCTGGCGTGTAAAATCTTCTCTATTGCATCTGGAGCCAAACCAAAGCATGGTAATCCTCAAAACTACCACGAACATCAAGCCAGACATGATCTTTGGATGTTGGTCAGCCTGAGGGAGGAGTTCACGCGTTGACCATGCGTGTCCATGATGCCAGCATGCTTGTCGGCGCGCTCTGGGTGTCGCTGAGCGCTCTGTTCACGCGTGCTCGCTCCCCTCGTCTGCCCGAGCATGCCAAACTTTTCCACCATCCTCGTCTCAACGCCATTAACTCCCCCATGGCGCTCGCCGACGCCGGAGCTCGCCGCAGCGAGCACGGGCATGGTCCGGCCAACCCAACAGTGCGGTGCGCACTGTGCTTTTTTGCCTTCTCCTCGTTCCTGTGCTCGTCCTCGTTCGCCAGCAGTCGCCGCGTGAGATGCGTCGCCTTCTCCCCCTCTCAATGACGCTGCTCGTCACCGGGCGCCGTGGACAGGTGTCCACCGATGGAGCCCAAACCCCCCCTCTCCGCTCGCCTATAAATGGAGCCGCCCCCAGCCTCCTCGAGCAGCATCCACCACTCCCACACACCCCACAAGCGCGTAGGAAACTGTAGCCCGGTCGGGCAGGCCGCTGGCCACCATCCTCGAGCTCGAGCTCGCCGACGATCGCCTCTGGTCGTCGCGGTAGCTCCAGCCCCTCCCAGGCCAGGGCGATCCTTCTAGGGCCCCCGCCTCTCTCTGGTGAAGCCATCCCATCCCCCTAGAGCCCCTGAAGTTGCCTCTGCTCGTCGTATTCCTCATCTCCGGCGACCACCGCCCTCTGCCTCCGCTTGCGAGGTCGATTCCGACGCCGTCCGACCACCCCTAGCTACGCTACAGGTACGGGCAGGTGCGCCTCCACCCCCTCTCTCGATCCCTCCCTGTCATTTTGGCCAAGGAGCCCTCATCGCCGGCAAGAGCTCCCCGAAGCCGCGACCCCCCTCTGTTTCCTTCTCCCCTCCTTCTCACCTGACTAGCGGGCCCCGCTAGTCAGCCACTCAGTACGCGCGCGAAGCGAACCATTTTAGAGTAAAGAGGATTTCACCATGCATTAGAAGAGATGAAGCTACAATAGTTGAAGACTACGAAGACTTGAAGAATCTGAATAATTATTTGACCTTTAGAAGACCAAACCCCTGTTATATACTTACGTTAGATGCGGCGATTTGTGAGCTGTCATTTGTTTGATGTTTTTCCGACAGCCACAAAAGAAAACCCATTTCTTCAAAACTATTGTTTGTATTGTGTGTATCTCCCTCCACTGTTCTCTCGTATCTCATCCCAAAACCCTTGGACCCAATAGATGATGAATGAACATGGACGTGTATTTCCGAGATTGATGACACCGTCGGAGGTAGCACACTGGATACGGAATATGGAAGATCGCATGAAGGAGCACTGTATTAAAGGAGAGTATATGGTTCCATACACCCTACGACGGATCACACAAGGTGCTGCAAAATGGCAAGAGATACATCAAGCTATACAAGGATGGAATGGAGCCAATGCTTGGGATGAATTCAAGACGATTCTACTAAGGTCTCGTCTTATCCAAAAGCCATGTGACCCTAAAGAGAAGAAGCCTTGTGCATGCAATATCTACGGAGAAATAGGACACACCCATGAAGAACACAATGATGAATGCCCTCATTGTGAAGAACATCACCCAGAGGAAGATTGCCCCACTAGGCAGTTGATTTGTTTCCTATGTGAAGGAACTATGCATTACCCTGCTCAATGTCAGATTTACCCCAAGGTACAAGAAATTACCAAGCAGCAGAAAGGAGCCCTCAGGGAAAATTCCAGAGAACCTGTGATGAAGGAAGTTGTTGAAGACCCTGAAGAAGGCCTAATCAGATTTTACTCCAACGCCTGCTATTCATGTGGAGAAGGACATTTTTCACGGTATTGCACAAAGGAAAGAGAAGAGTATCTCGGAGACTTCCCGACGACATAAGTGGAGTTCATGGAAAGAGAAGAGTATCTCGGAGACTTCTCGTCTCAGGAAATAGAAGCTCTGATCATTACGGAGAAATCCAGGAAGAGAAAATGAAGGCATCCCGAGAACAACCCAATTTCTGCAGAGAAGGACCTCGGTCATATCACTTGTTACAGGTGCAAGAATTTAGTTCATTACACTGGTAAATGTCCAGAAAAGAAGCTAAAAATCCAAGGAGCCTACATAATCACAAAGAAGCCCAGAGACGTGTCAGAAGTCATTTGTTTTCATTGCAAGGAAGCAGGGCATTTTGTAAGGGGATGTTCAGATCAAATGAAAGTTGGAGCTGAGTAGTTGCGATTTTGATATGGATAATAAGAGTAGTAGAAATCAAATTTATTTTCATAAGTTTGATTAGTTGAATTATGTAATCGAAGCCTCAGAGTTTGTAATGGATTAGTGAAATCAATAAAGTTAAGGTGACATGTTTTCATATGTTGAATTGTATGAGTTGTTACTCTATGAACACAGATTTGGACCATTTTCGAGGATATGAGAAATATGGTCTATGATGAAATTGTAAATTTCACTTTAAGGGTGGTAGTACCCTGTGAGAACACCTGACAAATGGTAAGGAAAAATGTACCCCACGGAGTGGAGTTGGACGAATTAAGTTTAAGGATTTTATTTGATTACCTCAAGAGTATGAAGGAATGAAGTAATATTGGATTTAAAGGAGGTGCAATGTTGGAATATGGAACAATAGTAGCTCAAATGATGAGTTAAAGTTGTGCGAGTATTGAAGTGGGCCCACAACCCACAGGCCCAGGAATTAATAAGGATCAAGTACTCCCTGCAAGAAGAAATTTTGGAAGAAGATGTGATTTGATGAGCAGACGTTCCTTAGGAGGTTACGAAACCTCGAGAGTTGTGAAGTAATGATAGATGTTTCATCCAGCTTGCAGAATCAATTTAATTATCCGAACTAAGTTCGTCGACAAGAGAAATCATGTAATGCTTGTGAGAATTCCCGAGTGTTAGAAATGCGAGATTCGCTAAACCTTATATAGAGTAATGATTTGGGTGCGGAATGGATTGATCACCATACCGTCTTACTTTGATCATTCGCTCTTGCTATTTGGAATGGTAAATCTAAGTGACTTACCCATAGTAGAGAGACGACGATGTCAAACCCTGTTTAAACCCTAGAATGGTAGAACGATGAAACCCTATACAGGCAACCATTGCCAATCGTAGGTTATACGGTGAGATTTAGCCCAGACCCATTTTCTACAAAAGAAACCATTAACTGTTGACCAACATGAGATTTTCGATAGTTGTTTAGTACTGGCAACAGACCCGTCAACTAAGAAGACTCATCCTCGGAAGAACCTCACCATGATTGAGAGGACACAAGATTTTGAGAAAAAAGGGTCATGCCCCGACCGGAAGAGCACCAGTGAAAGAGTTATTTCGGAGAATATGAGAAGACCGACACTGTCAACCCAAAGGATTGAGTACATGAATTTTGTCAGAACCATAACCTTGCTTTTAAGTGTGGTAGCACACTAGACCATTCCAATCTATGGCATTGCTAGAAAACCCCCAAACCTTAACCTTTTCTTGCTAGCCTCTTCGAATCTTGAGGACGAGATTCATTTTAAGTGTGGTAGGTTTGTAACATCCCAAAATTCTAAATTTTTGGAATGTTATATTAAATCAATATTTATATTTTTTGTTTGATTGTTGTGTGATTGATTGTGTGAAATTGAGTGGAATTTGAAACTTCTTTGAAAGTTGAATGAGAGGGAATAAAAGGACTTTCCCAAAAGTGTTTCCATGTGAAATGAATTGAAACCTCATTTGAAAGTAATGCAAACTTCATGCCACTCAAGGACTTTCAAGAGAGGAGATGAAATGACTTCTCCAAAGTTCAAATGAAAGAGAGTGGGGAGTTAAACCACCTTTGAAATTCCATTTGGAATCCTTCCCATTTGAATAGTTTCAAATTCCTCTGACCCATTGCAAAATAAAGAGAGGAGTAATATGACACTCCAAACCAGGGGCAAATTTGAAATACATTCGAATGAGGAAAAACAGAAAAGATTTGGAAGCAGTTTGAATTTCAATTTCAAAACCATTTAGGAGTTATTTGACTTTAATCAAATTATTTTTCTCCTAAAATTAAATAAATGGAAATAAGGGTTAAATGATTTCCTTTAATGGAAAATTAGGAGAAAATAATTTTGAAATCATTTTGGTATTTTAAAAATGATTTTTATTGGGTTTTATTGCAACAGTGGCAGTGTTTGCTTTATTTGAATTTTTGTCGCTTTTATTTGTACATGAAAATATGTGCATGTTCTAGGATATAGTTTTCTGAAAATTTTGGTATATAATTGTCTATATAAAAGTCTTATTGTTTTTCCTTTATTTAGTTTCTTGTTGCTTATTTCAAAAAAAAATGGCCGAAGCCCTCTGTTGCCAACCGGCCCGACTCTCTCTCTCTCCCTCCCAAAGGCCCAGCTGGCCTAGCCGCACGCCCGAACCGGCTTCCCATCAGTCGCCCGCACCTCTCCCTCGCTCTCGCACTCGCTGACAGCGGACCCAACACCTTCTTCCTCCTCTCGCAAGAATCGGGCAGAGCCCTGCCCAAGCACGCCGACGCCTCCGCGCCCAATCTTTGCGGGATTCGATCTCCGCAACCCCTCTCGCAAGAATTAGCCCCTACAAATACTCCCCTGATCCTCCTCCTCCAATTTTCCGAAAAATCTCAATATCTCGTGCCCCAGAGCCTCACCTCGATCTCGCCGGAGTTCCGCCTCCAGGAGCTCCTGTCGCTGACCAAGTCTGCTGCCACTGGAGGTTTCCCGAACCCCTGTTTTCCTCTGTCCACTCCTGCTCGACGCGCTGCATATACCTGACCCTTTTCTCACGCAGATCCGCACGGGAACAACGTCCCCGACGCCTCCCGCATCTTGCTGGCGCTGCCGCTGCTCCAGCCATTTGCCGCCATCGCCACAGGCCGCCCCCGGAGCTCACGAGGTCACCCCCGAGTTTTCCTTCATGCTCCGCGCCCCGTTCGACCCTTCCCCGAGTCCGGCGACCACCAGGACGAGTGCCACGACAACGTCCGAACGACGTCGTCGTCGTCTTCTCCAAGTCCGGCAGCCCTGTCCGGGAGCATGAACCACCACCATCCGATCTTTGTTTCACGGCGTATATTAGATCGGACTCAACACTTAGGTTTTACTAAGTAGATCGGTTTTATTTACAGTTTATACTCGGTTTAAACCTGGCCGGTTCGCCGGTTTTCTCTTATTAAATGCACGCGATCAGTTTAGTTAAGTTTCGGATGAGCGTCTTTTAACTACCGATCGCCCACCTGTTTAGCCCAGTAGCACTAGGCCACGTAGCTAGTGCCCGGTTTTTTTTTTTGTCTCTGTTTTAAAAACAGAACAAGTTTCAATCTTAGATTGCTTGTATCTTTTAGCCTACTTGATGTTTTGAGTGATCCCAATTGCAATGTGTCACAAACTTTATGAAATTTCTGTTAGTGATTTAAAATTTTGAATTTGAGTAGTTTAAATTTGAATTATTTCAAATATGCTTCAAACACTGTTTTAGCTCTAGTTTAAATTCTAAAATAGATTTTTGATTGATTCCTTTTGCTACTGTTTTGTTATTGTTTTTGTATCCAGTAGCATAGTGGCTTATTTATAATTTATTTTAAATTAGGTTTATTGCAAAAACAGTACTGTTTTGCTTAGGTAGTTGTTTTAGTCATATAATTAGTGTTTCTAATTATTTTTAGTTAATTATTTTCATAAATTTTAGATGTTGTCATATGTTTCTGTTAGATTACAGTAGATAAATTTTTGTAGTGTTTAGCTACTGTTTTAGTATTTGTTTTTTTAGTTCATAGTGATAGTTGATAAAAGTAGTTTCATTAGTTTCAAAAGTAATTCTTTTTGCCACTTCATTATATGTTGTCGATTCAGTTATTTAGGAGTAAATTAGTTTGATAATTATTTTAGTATTGTTAACTATTGTCTTGGTGTTTTGCTAGTTGTTATAGTTGTTCTGGTGTTAACTAGTCAGTTACAATAGTTTTCATACTAGTTCTTTTTGCTAGTAAATGCTTTAGAAAATTATCTTTTGTTGTTTTATTAGAATTATATTTTCTATGCGTAGAAAAGTTATTAGAGTAATTTAGTTTTAATAAGAAAGTATTGACTGTTATTGTGTGAGTTGGTTTCTCCCTTGTTTTCGTGAAGTTTTCTTTGGAATTCTATTTGGTTTTCTTTGACTTCATTATTGTTTTATTTATGGCTTTTGATTGTTATTTTGATTGGTGGTATTGTTTGCTAGGATTATTGCTTATGGGAGTACAATGTTTGACTATATAGATTTTTTTTGGAGTGACGGATAGTTTATCAAAGATTCTGAGAGGCATTATTATCTTCATCAAGTAATACCAGGCAAGTTTACTTTGACCATGTTTTTCATACCTATGTTTTATTTGAATGTAGTAGCACCCTTTCAATAATCCCTCCAGTAGTGATATTAATTTCTTGTAGTTGAGTAGAATGCATGAGGTAGGAACCCATCTTCCTATTATCAAGCACTGGGACGTTATATAGTTTTTAATGCTACGCTATAGTAGATGGGGTTTGGTATGAGTGCACGAGAGTGGTGTGAAGGAGGACTCTACATCAATGGCGACAACTTCATGATGACATCGGCAAGGACTGCATTTTCGGGACTCCAAGACCTCAAGATTTTGAGACTCGAGACAAGAATTCAATACACACTACTGGGTGAATGACGGTTGACGGGCACCCTGGAGAAATCAGTGGATGGGTGGGATGCATGGAGAAGCGCCATGAAATCCTGCGGAAAGCTTCACCCAGACTCAAAGAGATGGAAGAATACTTCATGCCCGGAAGCTTACCTGTGCAACCGCAAGTCACTATGGGCTCTGGCTTGGTTGACCTTAGTTGTGACTCTGGCTGGGACGGTGCTAGCAGATGTAGAACTACGGTAGGATTGGATGAGCACCGGACAGTGGTCAGAGGAACTCTTCGGAAGACCATGTTTCGGTCATCTTGTTCTCAAACACCGTGAAGCGCGAGAACATAAAAAGAGGGATCGAATCTTGCGGGTAAAGTGTACAAACCTCTGCAGAGGGTTTAAACCTAATCGATTAGTAGTGTCCCCGGTTACGAACAATTTGAGCATCTGGACTTGGATCTATCTCGGAAGTCTCAACACCAGACTGATAACTTAATTGTGGGCAACTTTATGATGATATGGGCTATGAGACATCGGTTGGCGGAACCATGTCATGATAGGAAATTCCGTAGTACAGACTCCTGATATTCCTTTGAAGTAGGGAAAATAAGACCATCTTTCACGCAAACAAAACTCAGATACAAAGCCACAAAGCCATATTGCATATAGTATAGTTTATCATCTGTTTATGTTATAGTGATCTTGCCAGTACATTCAATGTACTGACCTACACGGCTGCAATGTCTCATGTTATAGATTTTTTGTCCGACGAGTAAGAGTACGGTACAGGGTTACGGTCTACACTCAACTTGCCGATGGCGTTGTTGGGACTCCACACCCGTTTGTTTGTTTCTACTGCGACATATGAGGTATATATCAGTTTTACGTTATTTATACATGTGATTGCACTTTAATAAATACACTGATGTACTATGTGTGCCAGCATACTGATCCAGGCATGGCACGGATACACAGAGGCTTGACCGTTTGAGGTCAGGTCGCTACAGTGATGGATCATCTTATAATGCTACCGCCGTAATGTGACACCCCAAGACTGGCGCTCCAGATGCCCTCCATGGATTCCGAGATTCGTCGTGTGATTTGTTTTGTTCGTTGCATTCATCTTTTCATCATGTGCATTGCATCATGTCATCTTGCACCCCCTTTTTAAAACTCAGCTAAATAAATCGCATGGATCTTTGGTCCAGTTAAATCGAGGGAAATTCACATGGTTAAATTCTCTTTAAAACATATAAAAGTCTCCCAATATTATTAGGGAGCTATATCAAAATATACCATTAACTTTGGAATCACCATAACACCCCTGCAGGGTTGAAAACTTTCGAGAGCCGTGCCCGTGGTTATGTGGCAGATGGGAATATGTTAATATCCGGTTGTAGAGGACTTGAAGTAAACTCAAATTAAATACACCAACCGCGTGCATAACTGTGACTGTCTCTTTTCGGGGAAGTTCGAGAGGAGAACACGGTTGGGTTATGGTTGAAGGTAAGTAGTTCAGCATCACTTATTGATCATTACTAGTTTGCGACTGTTTGCGTAGTTTCTCATCTTACTCTTGTATTCGTAAGTTAGCCACCATATAATGCTTAGTCGCTTGCTGCAACCTCACCACTTGCCTTTTCCTTCCCATTAAGCTTTGCTAGTCTTGATACCCATGGTAATGGGATTGCTGAGTCCTCGTGGCTCATAGATTACTAAAACAACAGTTGCAGGTACAAGTAATGCGATGGTCTGACGCGAGTGCGATGCTTGCTTGTTTGGAGTTCTCCTTCTTCGATCAAGGGATAGGTTTCGGGTCGGGGAGCCTGGGATTAGCAGGGTGGATGTCGTTCTTCTTTTTCGTTTGATTTCATCCATAGTCGGATCCTGCTCTTCTGTATGATGGTTGCTATGTATTGATGAACTGTTGTATTCATGTTGTAACTTGTGGCGAGTGTAAGCCTTTATCTTGTATTCTCATCTATTCAGTACATGGTATGTTGTAATGATACCCACCTTGCAATGTGCTCGAAATGCGATTGTGCCCCAATCATGAATTCATCACGTGATTGGGATAGAATCGCATCTTGGGCACGACAAGTTGGTATCAGAGCCTTACCAACTTTAGGAGCCCCCTTGATTGATCGAACCGCTGCCGTTGTTGTGTTTAGAAGAAAACTATTTTTGAGTCTAGTTATATCGGAGAGTAGGAATCTTTTTACTCCTCAACCCCTTCATCGCTCTAGTGAGGAATCATGACGTAGGTGTTTTCCCACTCTTCTATCCTTCTTCACTCAAAAAATTTTAGGATCACACGGGTATGGTTGGATCGTTGTGATATCATTGTGAAGGGGGTTCTATCTTGGTGCCTCCTGACATTTAGGGGTTGTGGTGTCCCGGGGAGTTGGACTCCAAGGTGTTTTCTTCATAGCGTTTATCGTTTCAGTTCCGGAATACCGGACGTCACCGACATCGAAAACGCTTCTGTGCTCTTTGTAGTGAGAGTAGTTTGACGACACCCAGTACTGGGGTGAGCGATCAGATGTATTGCCACATCTAGTATATAGGATGTTTTCGAAGGTCTTAGGTACACGATTTCTGAAGGTTTCTTGGTTATGTGTTGAAGGATGGACACAGTTGGAGCGTAGGTCTTGTTAGTTGTGTGATATATTGTGCCTCCCTGTATCCCCAACACCAGATTGCATAACCAGAAAATTTCGGGAGTTCATAGGTGGTAATTCAAGTAGTAACCTAGGATATCTTTCCAACAGATGCATGACATGAGATTGGGGTTCGACGTCTAGTGATCCGCCTGTCCACTGTTGGTTTTACAGTGGTCTCGTTGTGTCTTAAAGAGTCCTTGGCTATGCTGACTCGGGGACGCTTGATATGTCATGTGCACTACCTTGTACATTGGTGTTGTACAATCGAGCCCGTGCGAGCCCCGCCATGAAATTTCGGATGAAATCTCTATCATATGTTTGTTTCCGGCTTATTCTGCAAGCCATTGTTTTATTTTGTGTTGTTGTATTCGAGTTGCTTCGAAGTCAAATGTTAATTCCATACCTTTTCCTGGGTGGTGTTCTCATATTTCTATGAGTGCCAATCCGTTCAAGATTGTCATGTCTTTTCAACTGGTGAGCTTCTCTTCAAATTAATCTGATCCTTTCGATAATTGAAAGATCAATTCTCAATTCTCTCAATGGTGTCATTTCTTCCGTCCCAAGTTGCCTTTGTTTTCCCACCATCCCACCCGTTACTTCCAGGACTCATATATCTTAATCAAGTATCCATTTTATTCATGAGTAGTCTCTTCATTATTCCATTCAATGTTCTTATCCGGTGTTTCCTCGTGAAGATGCTCAGGAGCTTCATGTTTATCATTCTACGTTTCTTTTTTCTTCTCCAGTGGACTAAATTCAAGCTTCAATGTTGATCATACCCCTTTTCCTGATTCAAATGCTTTCCCATGCTGGTACACCTCTGAATCATTCACTTCTCGCTATTCATTTGTTTTGGAGTGCTGAAGATATCTCAGAAGATTCAAGTCTCCATTCTTAATCCTTTGAAGTTGTTTTGAGGTTCTTACCTTTTTCAAGCCATCTAATTCGACCAGCGCAATCTCTCTTTAAAAGTTGTTCAACAGTGTGTCTTTGAGTGGGCCCATAACCCACAGGTCTTTTCCCAGGATCTTACCTTTCTCTTCTATTTTTTTCCGGAGTTATTCTCAAATTATTTTCAAGTGTGACGCATGGATTCCATCAGTCATATGCCTCCTTCAAGATCGCTTTCAAATTATTTTCATCTTTGGCTCAATCTTTCTATTCTTCATTCCGGAGTGCCTCAACAATTCATGGTGGTGTTTCTTGTCGTCATTCTCAGATTTCAAGACCAAAGAAGAGTTTCCCTTAAATCCTTGTCCATTCTCTTGAAGATTCATAGTTCAAGCTTGATGCCATCCTCTCATAATTGTTTTCAATTGTGAGAATTATTTTCACCCATCCAGAGCAATCCAGGAGTCTTTTTAGTTTGATTCTCCGGAGCCCATCATCTCAAAATTATTCATCCTTAGCTTTTAGCTCTCATTCTCCAAATCTTACCGGTGTATCGCTGAAGTATTCTCTAGTCATCTCATGATCTCTTCATTCTCTTGTATCTAAATTTTCCCAAGTATCTTCGTTCGTTTTCTAATTCTTCCCGGTGATTCATTCTGTTTTCTTCATTCGCTTTCAAATCTTACGGCGGTTCGTTCAAGAGTTCTCTTCCTTGGTTATCGTATCAATTCATTCATCCTTCCCAAATCCTACCGGTGATTCATTGAAGACCTTATTCAAGTTTGGGTGATATCTCTCCTCAATCCTTTTCAACGAGAATAAGTAGCATGCATATCCGTTGCTTGTCATCAATTTAGGATGGTGAAGGGTAAGCATGACATAATCCTTGTTCTTGTTTTCGCTTGAGGTGATTTAATTCCTTCATCCGGAGTTCATTCGTGGCATCAATTCTCAATTCAAGTTGCTCACCTTTCTTTTCCAGAGTTCCAAGTTTTCTTGGATGTCTCATCAAGAAGCTCCATCAAAATCACTACAAGGCTTTAATCTTATTCTTTTCATCCTTCAATTCTATCTCATCATCCTTTTGTTACCGGAGTTCTTCATGATGGTTCATCAAGGATTTAATTCATTCTCGAATTATTCTTCAACATCTCTCTCGAAGTTAAGATCCGCCAAGCTATACTCTCAAATAAACATGGTGCTCAACACATGTTTTGTTTTCAGGAGTTCAAGCATTCTTCTTCTTGCATTTCGAAGTGCAATTCCTTCTACCTTATCTTTTGAGGTGGTGTTATTCATTCTTGATAATTTGCCTTCGTGTTCCATAATTCACATGTTGTCAAGAATGAGGTATTTTAAATCCATCAATCTCTTCATTGGTGTTATCTTGGTATAGATTTCACTTAAAGCCTTCCCTAAGGATTGTGCTAATTGTGGTGCCTATCTATGATCTAAGTTATCTCTTATCATCTTGGTGGAAGAAGTTTTTCATCTCTTTGGTGTTCTCAATCATATTAATTGTTTCCGTTAGTGGCTGGTCTTCACCTCATAATTGTGGGATGTTTTCCTTAAGACCATTGGAAATCATATTCTTTTGTTTTTTATTTTCCAACAACTCCGTTCAATCCTTCTTCGCAAGAATGCTTTTGAAATTCATTTGGAGTAGGAGTTTTCATTTTCTTCTCCTTTATTTTCTTTCCATCAATCTAGCTTCTATTCTTTCGTTCCGGAGGCATGATGATGTTGCTCTCTTTGACCCATCATCTCGTTTTGTCAAGATCATGTTCTTTTCTTGCTTATCCAGTTAACCAGAGTGTTGTGTTTTCATTTGAGTTGTTTCATCTTATCAAGTCTTGCATCTCTTTTCAACCGGAGTGCTTTTCAAATTTGTTCTTCCTTGTTCCTTGGTTATTTCGTTTCAGCCAGAGTGGTTTCAATTCCTTATTGTCCACTGTGCTCGTCATTCATAGCTTTGCAACCTCCGAGGTTCACATGGCGTTCCTTGTTTCACTTTCTACCGGAGTGTTCTCAACTTCGTTCAACTCTATTGTGTTATTTCTTTCAACTTTTCAACCTCTCAAGGTTCATTGGTTTCACTCGTTTGTCAAAGAAGAAACTTTGTTTTACCTCCCCCTCTTCCGTTTCTCCCCAGTGCCATCCTTAGATCTTGGGTCGAGATCTCTTATAAGTGGAGGAGAGTTGTGATGCCCCAAGACCGGCGCTCCAGATGCCTTCCATGGATTCCAAGATCCGCCGTGTGATTTGTTTTGTTCGTTGCATTCATCTTTTCATCATGTGCATTGCATCATGTCATCTTGCACCTCCTTTTTAAAACTCAGCTAAATAAATTGCATGGGTCTTTGGTCCAGTTAAATTGAGGGAAATTCACATGGTGAAATTCTCTTTAAAACATATAAAGTCTCCCAATATTATTAGGGAGATATATCGAAATATTACATTAACTTTGGAATCACCATAGCACCCCTGCAGGGTTTAGAACTTTCGAGAGTCGTGCCCGTGGTTATGTGGCACATGGGAATTTGTTAATATCCAGTTGTAGAGTACTTGAAGTAAACTCAATTAAAATACACCAACCGCATGCGAAACCGTGGTTGTCTCTTTTCGGGGAAGTTCGAGAGGAGAACACGGTTAGGTTATGTTGAACGTAAGTAGTTCAGGATCACTTATTGATCATTACTAGTCTGTGACCGTTTGCGTAGTTTCTCATCTTACTCTTGCATTCATAGGTTAGCCACCATACAATGCTTAGTCGCTTGCTGCAACCTCACCACTTGCCTTTTCCTACCCATTAAGCTTTGCTAGTCTTGATACCCATGGTAATGGGATTGTTGAGTCATCGTGGCTCATAGATTACTACAACAATAGTTGCAGGTACAGGTAATGTGATGGTCTGACGCGAGTGCGATGCTTGCTTGTTTGGAGTTCTCCTTCTTCGATCAAGGGAAAGGTTCTGGGTCGGGGAGCCTGGGATTAGCAGGGTGGATGTCATTCTTTTTCATTTGATTTCATCCGTAGTCGGATCCTGCTCTTCTATATGATGGTTGCTATGTATTGATGAATTGTTGTATTCATGTTGTAATTTGTGGTGAGTGTAAGCCTTTATCTTGTATTATCATCTATTCAGTACATGGTATTTTGTAATGATATCCACCTTGCTATGCGCTCGAAATGCGATTGTGCCCCAATCATGAATTCATCACATGATTGGGATAGAATCACATCTTGGGTGCGACACGTACTAAGCAAAATAAGATGCATAAAGGATAAACATCACATGCAATCAAAATATGTGACATGATATGTCCATCATCATTTGGTGCCTTTGATCTCCATCTCCAAAGCACCATCATGATCTCCATCATCACCGGCTTGACACCTTGATCTCCATCGTAGCATCGTTGTTGTCTTGCCAACTATTTCTTCCATGACTATCGCTACAGCTTAGTGATAAAGTAAAGCAATTACATGGTGATTGCATTTCATACAATAAAGCAACAACCATAAGGATCCTGCCAGTTGCCAATAACTTCTTCAAAACATGATCATCTCATACAAAAATTTATATCTCATCACGTCTTGACCATATCACATCACAACATGCCTTGCAGAAACAAGTTAGACGTCCTCAACTTTGTTGTTGCAAGTTTTACGTGGCTGCTACGGGCTTCTAGAAAGAACCATTCTTACCTACGCATCAAAACCACAAAAACTTTTCGTCAAGTGTGATGTTTTAACCTTCAACAAGGACCGGCCGTCGTCAAACTCGATTCAACTAAAGTTGGAGAAACATACACCTGCCAGCCACCTGTGTGTGAAGCACGTCGGTAGAACCAATCTCATGAACGCGGTCATGTAATGTCGGTCCGGGCCGCTTCATCCCACAATACCACCGAATGAAAGTAAGATGTTGGTGGTAAGCAGTATGACTATTATTGCCCACAACTCTTTGTGTTCTACTCGTGCATATAACATCTACACATAGACCTGACTCGGATGCCACTATTGGGGAATGCAGTATTTCAAAAAAATCCTACGATCATGCAAGATCTATCTAGGAGATGCATAGAAACGACAGGGGAGATTATGTCTACATACCCACGTAGACCGAAAGCTGAAGCATTTAGTAATGCAGTTGATGTAGTCGAACGTCTTCACGATCCAACCGATCCAAGCACCGAACGTACGGTACCTCCGTGTTCAGCACACATTCAGCACGACGGCGTGGTGAAGGTGTTGATGATGTGTGATGACCCACAAGTATATGGGCTCTATTGTAGTCCTTTCGATAAGTAAGAGTGTCGAACCCAACGAGGAGCAGAAGGAAATGATAAGCTGTTTTCAGCAAGGTATTCTCTGCAAGCACTGAAATTATCGGTAATAGATAGTCTTGTGATTAGATAAATTGTAACGAGCAACAAGTAATAAAAGTAAATAAGGTGCAGCAAGATGGCCCAATCCTTTTTGTAGCAAAGGACAAGCCTGGACAAACTCTTATATAGAGAAAAGCGCTCCCGAGGACACATGAGAATTATCATCAAGCTAGTTTTCATCACGCTTATATGATTCACATTTGGTACTTTGATAATTTGATATGTGTGTGGACCGGTGCTTGGGTGTTGTCCTTACTTGGACAAGCATCCCACTTATGATTAACCCCCATTGCAAGCATCCGCAACTACAACAGAAGTATTAAGGTAAACCTAACCATAGCATGAAACACATGGATCCAAATCAGCCCCTTACGAAGCAACGCCATAAACTAGGGTTTAAGCTTCTGTCACTCTAGCAACCCATCATCTACTTACTACTTCCCAATGCCTCCCTCTAGGCCCAAACAATGGTGAACTGTCATGTAGTTGACGTTCATATGACACCACTAGAGGGATGACAACATACATCTCATCAAAATATTGAACGAATACTAAATTCACATGACTGTTAATAGCAAGACTTCTCCCATGTCCTCAGGAACAAACGTAACTACTCAGAAAGCATATTCATGTTCATAATCAGAGGGGTATTAATATGCATAATGGATCTAAACATATGATCTTCCACCAAGTAAACCAACTAGCATCAACTACAAGGAGTACTCAACACTACTAGCAACCCACAGGTACCAATCTGAGGTTTGGATACAAAGATTGGATACAAGAGATGAATTAGGGTTTGAGATGAGATGGTGCTGGTGAAGATAATGATGGAGATTGACCCCCTCCCGATGAGAGGATCATTGGTGGTGATGATAGCGGTGATTTCCCCCTCCCGGAGTGAAGTTTCCCCGGCAGAACAGCTCCGCTGGAGCCCTAGATTGGTTCTGCCAAGGTTCCTCCTCGTGGCGGCGGAGTTTCATCCCGTGAGCTTGCTTCTGATTTTTTTTCTTAGACGAAAGACCTCATATAGCAGAAGATGGGCTTCAGAGGGCCACCAGGGGGCCCACGAGGCAGGGGGCGCGCCCAGGGGGGTAGGCGCGCCCCCACCCTCGTGGATGGTGGGTGGCCCCCCTCTGGTACTTCTTTCACCCAATATTTTTTATATATTCTGAAACGTGCTCCCATGAAGTTTCAGGACTTTTGGAGATGTGTAGAATAGGTCTCTAATATTTGCTCCTTTTCCAACCCAGAATTCCAGCTGTCGGCATTCCCCCTCTTCATGCAAACCTTGTAAAATAAGAGAGAATAGGCATAAGTATTCTGACATAATGTGTAATAACATCCCATAATGCAATAAATATCGATATAAAAGCATGATGCAAAATGGACGTATCAATGTTATCCGCGCAGGGCTTCGCCTAAGCACTACGATAATATGACCGAGGTGGTAAACTATGGAGGGGGCACCGCACACGGCTAAGACAATTGATCTTATGTGTTCTAGGGTGCCGCCCTGCCCCCATATATAAAGGAGGAGAGGGGGAGGCCGGCCGGCCCCTGTAGGGGGCGCCAAGAGAGAGGAATCCTACTAGGACTCCAAGTCCTAGTAGGATTCCACTTGGTGGAATGGGGAAGAAGGAAGGGAGAGGGAGAGGGAAAGGAAAGGGGGGCACCGCCCCCTTCCCCTAGTCCAATTCGGACTACAAAGGGGGGTGCGTGCAGCCAGCCCCTTGTGTCCCCCCCTCTCACTCCACTAAGGCCCATGAATGCCCATTAGTTCCCCCCGGGGGTTCCGATAACCCTCCAGCACTTCGATAGTTATCTGGTACCTCTCGGAACTCATCTGGTGTCCGAATAACATCGTCCAATATATCATTCTTTACGTATCGACCATTTGGAGACTCCTCGTCATGTCCATAATCTCATCCGGGACTCTGAACAAACTTCGGTCATAAAAAACAAATAACTTATAATACAAATCGTCATCGAACGTTAAGCGTGCGGACCCTACGGGTTCGAGAACTATGTAGACATGACCGAGACACATCTTCGGTCAATAACCAATAGCAGAACCTGGATGCTCATATTGGATCCTACATATTCTACGAATATCTTTATCGGTCAAACCGCATAACAACATACGTCATTCCCTTTGTCATCGGTATGTTACTTGCCCGAGATTCGATCGTCGGTATCTTCATACCTAGTTCAATCTCATTATCGGTAAGTCTCTTTACTCGTTCCGTAATGCATCGTCCCGTAACTAACTCATTAGTCATATTGCTTGCAAGGCTCATAGAGATGTGCATTAGCGAGAAGGCCCAGAGATACCTCTCCGATACACTGAGTGACAAATCCTAATCTCGATCTATGCCAACTCAACAAACACCATCGGAGACACCTGTAGAGCATCTTTATAATCACCCGGTTACGTTGTGACGTTTGATAGCACACAAGGTGTTCCTCCGGTATTCGGGAGTTGGATAATCTCATAGTCAGAGGAACATGTATAAGTCATGAAGAAAGCAATAGCAATAAAACTAAACGATCATTATGCTAAGCTAACGTATGGGTCTTGTCCATCACATCATTCTCTAATGATGTGATACCGTTCATCAAATGACAAAACATGTATATGGTCAGGAAACTTAACCATCATTGATTAATGAGCTAGTCAAGTAGAGGCATACTAAGGACACTTTGTTTGTCTATGTATTCACACATGTACTAAGTTTCCAGTTAATACAATTCTAGCATGAATAATAAACATTTATCATGATATAAGGAAATATAAATAACAACTTTATTATTTCCTCTAGGGCATATTTCCTTCAGGGTTGTGGTGTAACCATTAATGCTATTTTTCAGTCCAATCGCTAATCATCTTGGTCCCAGAGATTGTTGAAGAGAGTCGTGTAAAGTGTGACGAATGGAGTAATATTGAAATACTTGCTTACACTGCCAATCTTGTTGTGCCTAATACTTACATTGAGAAGCCTCGTTTCCTTGTTAGGACTAAGGAACATGCTAAGACTACAACTGTGGGTCATAAGAGTAACATTATAACACCTAAACTCTCTAAACAAATTAAATTAGAACCTTCTATTCCAATGGTTAAAGATATCTTGGTTGATAATATTGATTGGCATGTTTATATACCTTTGTGAGGAAGCCTTTAGAATTGCTAAAGTTGCTAGAAATGAACAAGATATGTTAGATAAGAATAAGAAAGTTGTTGGCGTGCCTGTTGTTTCTGTTAAGATTGAAGATCATTGCTATCATGGTTAATGTGATATGGGTGCTAGTATAAGTGTTATTCCTTTGTCTCTGTATCAAGAAATCATGCATGATATTTCACTTGCCGGGATATAATATATTGATGTTACTATTAAGCTTGCAAATAGGGATACCATTTCACTACTTGGGATTGTAAGACATGTTGAATTCTTGTGTGCTAAGATCAAATACCCTACTAATTTTCTAGTGCTTGGATCGCAACAAGATAAAAAAATTCATCATATTTGGTAGACCCTTCTTGAATATTGTTAATGCTAAAATTGATTGTGTTAAGGAAAAGGTTAAGGTTAAGTTTGGTGATGTGTCTCATGAATTTAATTTTTCTAAGTTCACTAGACAACCTCATGATAAAGATTTACCTTAAGATGATATTGCTATTATTGCTTCTATTGTTGTGCCTCCTACTGATCCTTTAGAACAATATTTGTTAGACCATGAAAATGATATGCATATGAATGAAAGAAATAAAATAGATGGAACTTTCTTTGGGCAAGGACCTATTATTAAGAATAATCTGCCTGTTGAAATTTGGGAGATCTTCCTCCAGCTAAGGGTGATCTTGTGTTTGAATTAAAGAAATTCCCATATACTTTGAAATGTGCTTATTTTGATGGAAAGAAGATATATCTTGTTATTATCAATGTTAACCTTTCAGCGCACAAAGAGAAAACATTATTGAATACATTGAAGAAACACCGTGCAACAATTGGATATACTCTAGATGATCTTAAGGGCATTAGTCCTACTCTGTGTCAACATAAAATTATATGGAGCCTAATCTTAAACTAGTTGTCGATCATCAACACCGCTTAAATCCGAAGATAGAGGATGTGGTAAGAATGATCATATTAAAGCTTTTGGAGGCAGGTATAATTTATCCTATAGCTGATAGTAGATGGGTAAGTCCAGTTCATTGTGTCCCTAAGAAAGGTGGCATTACCATTGTTCCCAATGATAAAAATGAAATTGTCCCACAAAGAGTTGTTATAGGTTATAGGATGGTAATTAATTTTAGAAAATTAAATAAATCTACTAGGAAAGATTGTTATCCCTTGCCTTTTATGATCAAACATTAGAACAAATATCTAAGCATACACACTTTTGTTTCTTAGATGGATATTCCAGTTTCTCTCAGATACATGTGTCACTCGAAGATCAAAAGAAAACCACTTTTACTTGTCCTTTTGGAACTTATGCTTATAGTCGCATGCCATTTGGTTTATGTAATGCACCTGCTATGTTTCAAAGATGTGTGACTCAATATTCTCTTATTTCTATGAAAACATTGTTGAGGTATTCATGGATGATTTATTTTTTCCATATACTAAACTTTTTTATGACTGGTTGAGCAATGTTGATAAATTTTTGCAGATATGTGAAGAGACTAGTCTTGTCTTGAACTCAAAGAAGTGCCACTTTATGGCGAATGAAGGTATAGTCCTCGGTCATAAAATTTCTGAAAGATATATTGAAGTAGACAAAGCTGAAGTTGATGCTATTGAGTAAATGTCGTGTCCTAAAGATATCAATGGTATAAGGAGTTTTCTCGGTCATGTTGATTTCTATAGGAGGCTCATTAAGGACTTCTAAAATATCTACGCCTATTACTAATCGTTTGAAAAAATGTTCCATTTATTTTCTATGATGTTTGCGTAGAAGCCTTTGAAATACTTGAGAAAGCTTTGATTAATGCCCCTATTGTTCAACCACCTGATTGGAATTTACCTTTTGAAATTATGTGTGATGCTAGTGATTATGTTGTTGGTGCCTTTCTTGGTCAAAGAGTTGATAAGAAATTAAATGTTATCCCTTATGCTTGTCCTTGGACAATGCTCAGAAAAATTATGCTACACATGAAAAAATAGCAGTTGTGTTTGCTTGTGATAAGTTCAGACATTATATTGTTGATTCCAAAGTTACTATTCATACTGATCATGATGCTATTAAATAGCTTATGGACAATAAATATGCTAAGCCTACGTTGATTAGGTGGGTTCTTTTATTACAAGAGTTTGATTTGTATATTGTTGATAGAATTGGAGCCAATTATCCTATAATAGATAATTTGTCTTGGATGGAAAATATTCTTGATGACCCAATACCTATTAATGATAGTTTTCCTAATGAGTAATTAGCTATTATAAATGCTTATTCTTCTCATGATAACCCTTGGTATGCAGATTATGCTAATTACATTGTTGCTAAATATATATACCACCTAATTACCCTTACCAACAAAAGAAAAGTTCTTCTTTGACTTAAGACATTACTTTTTGGGATGACCCACATTTATATAAAGAATGAGTAGATAGTGTTATTAGACATTTTTTACCTGAGGATGAGCAGGAACAAATTTTGGGGAAGTACCACTCCGATGCATACAAAGGACACCATGCCGGAGACAGAACTGCACACAAGGTATTGCAATACGGTTTTTATTGGCCTACCTCCTAAAAGATGCATGTAAGTTTTCCCTTTCTTGTAATGAATGTCAAAGAGTTGGAAATATTAGTAGACGTCATGAAATGTCTATGAATTATTCCTTGTAATTGAACTGTTTGATGTTCGAGGCTTTGATTATATGGGACATTTTCCTTCCTCTATGGTTTTACTTATATTTAAGTTGATGTTGACTATGTCACCAAATAGGTAGAAGCTATTCCGACTAGCAATGGTGATCATGAGACTTCTATTAAAATGCTTAAAGAGGTTATTTTTCTGAGGTTTGGAGTCTGTAGATATTTAATGACTGATGGTGGTTCACATTTCCTTCTTGTTGCTTTCCATAAAGTTCTAGCTAAATATGATGTAAACTATAGAGTAGCATCACCTTATCATCCTCAGTCTAGTGGGAAAGTTGAATTAAGTAACCAAGAAATAAGTTAATTTTGCAAAATACTATTAATAGATCTAGAAAGGATTGGTCTAAAAAACTTGATGATGCACTCTAGGCATACATATCTACTTAAAAAAATCATATGAATATGTCCCCGTATAAAATGGTTTACGGAAAATCTTTTCATTTTCCTCTTGAGCTAGAACATAAAGAGTATTGGGACATTAAAGGACTTAATTGTGACTTAAACTTGCTGGTGAAAAGTGGTTAGTTGATATTAGTTCTCTGGGTGAATCGAGGACGCAAACTTATGAAAATGCTAAATTATTCAAAGAGAAAGTTAAAAGATGGCATGACAAAAAAATTCAGAAACGAAAATCTAATATTTATGATAAAAGTGCTTTTGTACAAGTCTCATTTCAGACATTTTGCTCTCTCTCTCTCTCTCTAAGTGGGAAGGACTATACATCGTCGAAGAAGTTTACCGCTTCGAAGTCTTCAAGATCAATAACGCCGAAGAAAACATACATAAGGTGGTTAATGGGCAAAGAGTTAAACATTTTATTATAGGTACCCCATTAACATTGATTAGGAAGTTAACCGAAGGACTATATTAAAGAGACCTTTTGGGGTAATCCTGAAACCTGAAAAGGGAATAGGTACGTGGTACTGTAAGTAAAGTGACTCCAAACATTCTATAAAAATACTTTCTCTCAGTTTTGGTATGTATAAAAAATTAGGAAAATAAGAAATAGCCGATAAGGTCTTCAAGGGAGACGCAAGTGCAGAGGGCGGGCATTCCCCCGTGGTGCGTCACCTGAGCTTGTAGTGCCCTCATGCACTTTCCAATTTCGTTTCCTTCATCTATACTTGTACTTCAATACATAGAAAACAAAATAAAATGTTACACTGGATACATACTTTCATCATTAGAAAAAAATGCCGTTCATTAAATTTTTCAAAATAAACAAGCATGAATATTTAGCAACCTAATGACCTGAGTTCAATTTCTAGAATTGATAGGTGATGCACATGGATTTGTCCCCATTTATTGAGGATCAAGTTTGGTGTGTGGTGGAACCACTCATAAAAAAATATCTTGATACTCATTTAAAAAATTCTGAGGACCATGTTTATCTTGGTACTCATACTAAAATGGCCAGAGCATAGGAGCCCGGAGAGGGCATCACCTCCGGGTGGTCAGCCCGGCTCCAGCTGATGGGCTTCTCAGACCAATGGATGAATTCAGGAGCACCCGAGGCGACAACGTTCACCTCTCGGTGCTGCTGACGCCGGCTGCGTCGATCATCCGCCATGCTAGTGAAGACTACGTAAGCGCCATGTTCTTCAAGATAATCATCTTGGACCGCTCTGACCGCTGGACGGGCGGCCGGCTGCTGAGGAGGCGGAGCCGATGGGCCAGCAGGTGGCGGAGGCAGTCCTTCTCCCTTGACAATGCGGACAAGCCAGTGGCACTTTCGAGTTGTATGGTTGGATGGCTTCGCCCCGCTTTGAAACTTGCAGAGAGCATCGAGGGTCTGCTCAAAGGAGAAAGAGGGCAACCAGGCCGGCTTTCCGCCCTTCTGACGCTTGGGGAGTGGCTACCCTTCAGGTTGTTGATCTTCAACTGTCGCCACCTACCGGCTGGTGGAAGCCGGCTAGGGGGCTTTGCGTTTGTTATCATTCGGCTGCTGGCGCCGACTGTTGTCTCCAGCTGGTGTTCAAGGGGCCGGGGGAGCACCTTCCCAGAAGTGTCCACCCGGGGCTCTGACTTCATGGAGGAGTCGGTAGTGGCGTACTTGTCTGCTATGATCAGCAGTTCGTCGAGTGTGACCGGCTCATCGTAGAGAAGCCGGTGCTTGAGTAATGTTCCCTCTCGGCACCCGGCGGTGAAGTATCCAGTGGCTTGGACCTCATGTACCCCTTCGCAGGAGTTGTGCAATTCTGCCCACTCCGTCAGATAATCATGGGTGAACTCATTGGGGCGTTAGACGCACCGCCAAAAGCTGGCGAGGCTTGGGGGCCGCTTGTAGCTGCTAGTGAACTTGCGGATGAATACTTCGGTGAAATCTACCCAGCTGTTGACGCTGTAGGGCTTTAGGCTGTTCAGCCACGTCCGGGCTGTGCCCTGGAGCATCAGCAGAACGTACTTCATGGCAACATGCTTGTTTCCATTTGCTATGCTGACGGCTATGGAATAGTCCACCAGCCAATCCTCTGGCTTCACGGAGATGTTGTACTTGGGCGTGTCTCTTGGGAGAGAGAACCCCTTAGGGAAGGGCTCGTCACGAATGAGGGGGCCAAAACAACACGGACCCATTGCGCCTTCTTCTTCTAGTGCCAAGGATCGAGCCAAGTGATCGATTCGGTGGCGCGCGTCATTCTCTCCGACCCCCTCTACGCGGCCCAGCCGGTCGCCGAGAGTCGGATGATCAGTAGGTGGCGGGGAAGTACGCCTCTCTCTTCGAGGGGGCGGCGGCGGTGGATCATCGCCCCGTCGTTCGACTGCTCGAGGGCGGCCGTCCTGGGCACGCTCGATGGTGATGCGAGTCCGGCTGCGGCTAGCAGCCGGCTCCTTGTCTCGTCTGTCGTGGGCGCCGCCTGTCAGCGTCCGGGAGGTCGCGCCATGCTCTTGGCGAGGAGGCTGATTCTCAGCCCGATGGTTAAGTTCTTCGGCGCGACAGCCGGCTTCTTGATGCGCAGCAGCCTGATACGTCACCGTCGTATCTACTTTTCCAGACACTTTTGCCCTTGTTTTGGACTCTAACTTGGATGATTTGAATGGAACTAACCCGGACTGATGTTGTTTTTAGCAGAATTGCCATGGTGTTATTTTTGTGCAGAAATAAAAGTTCTCGGAATGACCTAAAAATCAATGGAGATTATTTTTGGAATATATAAAAAATACTGGAAGAAAGATCCACGTCAGGGGACCCACACCTTGTCCACAAGGGTGGGGGCGCGCCTACCCCCCTGGGCATGCCCCTACCTTGTGGGGCCCCTGACACTCCACTGACCTGAACTCCAACTCCATATATTCGTGTTTGGGGAGAAAAAAATCAGAGAGAAGGATTCATTGTGTTTTACGATACGGAGCCGCCGCCAAGCCCTAAACTCTCTCAAGAGGGCTGATCTGGAGTCCATTCGGAGCTTCGGAGAGGGGAATCCGTCGCCATTGTCATCATCAACCTTCCTCCATCACCAGTTTCATGATGCTCACCACCGTGCGTGAGTAATTCCATTGTAGCCTTGCTGGACGGTGATGGGTTGGATGAGATTTATCATGTAATCGAGTTAGTTTTGTTAGGGTTTGATCCCTAGTATCCACTATGTTCTAAGATTGATGTTGCTATGACTTTGCTATGCTTAATGCTTGTCACTAGGGCCCGAGTGCCATGATTTTAGATCTGAACCTATTATTTTTTCATCAATATATGAGAGTTCTTAATCCTATCTTGCAAGTCTATAGTCACCTATTATGTGTTATGATCCGTTAACCCCGAAGTGACAATAATCGGGATCATTACGGGTGATGACCGTAGTTTGAGGAGTTCATGTATTCACTATGTGTTAATGCTTTAAATTTGGTCTGGTACTCTATTAAAAGAAGGCCTTAATATCCCTTAGTTTCCAATAGGACCCCGCTGCCATGGGAGGGTAGGACAAAAGATGTCATGCAAGTTCTTTTCCATAAGCACGTATGACTAGATTCTGAATACATGCCTACATTACATTGATGGACTGGAGCTAGTTCTGTGTCACCCTATGTTATGACTGTTACATGATCGATCGCATCCGGCATAATTCTCCATCATCGATCCATTGCCTATGAGCTTTTCCATATATTGTTCTTCGCTTATTTACATTTCCGTTGCTACTATTACAATCACTACGAAACCCAAAAATATTACTTTTGCTACCGTTACTTTTTCCACCGTTACCACTACTATCATATTACTTTGCTACTAAATACCTTGCTGCATATATTAAGTTTCCAGGTGTGGTTGAATTGACAACTCAGCTGCTAATACTTGAGAATATTCTTTGGCTCCCCTTGTGTCGAATCAATAAATTTGGGAAGAATACTCTACCCTCGAAAACTGTTGCGATCCCCTATACTTGTGGATTATCAAGACCATTTTCTGGCGCCATCGTCGGGGAGCATAGCTCTATTCTTTCAGTCACTTGGGATTTATATCTGCTTATCATTATGAAGAACTTGAAAGATCAAATAACCAAGTTTTTTCCCTCAACTACGAGGGGTGGTAAGGAACTGCCATCTAGCTCTGCACTTGATTCACCTTCTGTTTTGAGTAAACTTGCGACACCTACCCATGCTATTGATTCCGATAGGTTGCATGTTATTGATGATGCCACTTCTGCTTTGCAGGATACTTTTGATGAAACTACCTCTATGCTTGATACTACTGTGCCACTTGGTGAATTTTTTGATGAACAACTTTCTAGGGCTAGAGAGAATGAAATTATTGAAACTGATATTGATGAAAGTGATGATAAAGATTCTCCCCCTACATATGAATTGCCTGTTGTGCCTGAGGGTTATGTTATGGATGAAGAAACTGTTAGAGACTTTCTTGCTTGCAATGATAGAAGTGATCTTAAGAAACTATTAGCTAAGTAGAAAGAAATATATCTGAATGCTAGAATGAAATATGATCCTGCTTATGCTACCTCACCTATCTTTATTACTGATAAGGATTATGATTTCTCAGTTGATCCTGATATAATCAATTTGGTTGAATCTGATCCTTTCTATGGCTATGAATCCAAAACTGTTGTGGCACATCTTACTAAATTAAATGATATAGCTACCCTATTCACTAATGATGAGAAAACTCGCTACTATTATATCCTTAAATTATTTCTGTTCTCATTAAAGGGTGATGCTAAGATATGGTTTAATTATCTTGATCCTGGTTGTGTGCGTAGTCCCCAGGATATGATTTACTACTTCTCTGCTAAATATTTCCCCGCTCATAAGAAACAAGCTGCTTTAAGGGAAATATATAGTTTTGTGCAAATTGAAGAAGAGAGTCTCCCACAAGCTTGGGGGAAGCTTCTCCAATTACTTAATGCTTTGCCTGATCATCCTCACAAGAAAAATGAAATACTTGATATCTTTTATAATGAACTAATGATGCTTCCAGAGATTACCTGGATAGTTGTGCTGGTTGTGTTTTCAGGAAAAGAACAGTTGATCAAGCTGAATTGCTATTGAATAATATGTTGACCAATGAAAATGATTGGAAACTTCTTGAACCAACGCCTAAGCCAACTCTGAAGAAAAGGGGTATTCTATTTCTCAGTCCTGAAGATATGCAAGAGGCAAAGAAATCTATGAAACAAAAGGTATAAAAGCTGAAGATGTTAAGAATTTACCTCCTGTTGAAGAAATAAATGGTCTTAATTCATCACCTATTGAAGAAACACATGGTCTTGATAACCCGACACAGGTAGTAAAGGTAAATTCTCTCTATAGATTTTATGAAGGTGACATTCCTCGCAATAAGTCTGCTAGCCAATGCTTAGATGAGTTTGAATATTTTATTATTAAACAAGAAAACTTCAATGCTTATTTTGGTAGACAACTGAAACGCGATGCTTATATGATTGAACACTTGAGTGATTATATGGCTAGTGTTAAAGGTGAACTTAAACTTATTAGTAAACATGCTTCTATGGTTACCACTCAAGTAGAACAAGTACTTAAAGCTCGGAATGATTTGCTCAATGAATTAAATAATAAGAATAATGACTTTGTTGTTAGAGTTGCAACTAGAGGAGGTAAAGTGACTCAGGAACCTTTGTATCCTGAGGTCCACCCTAAGAGAATTGAGCAAGATTCTCAGAGAAATGACGTTGATGCACCTAGTCCTTCTAAGAGGAAGAAAAAGAAAAATGATAGGACTTTGCATGCTTCTTGTGAACCTGTTGTAGACATACCTGAGAATCCTAATGATATTTCTATCTCTGATGCTGAAACACAATCTAGTAATGAACATGAACCAAGTGATAATGTTAATGATGATGTTCATGTTGATGCTCAACCTAGCAATAATAATGATGTAGAAATTGAACCTGCTGTTGATCTTGATAACCCACAATCAAAGAATCAACATTATGATAAGAGAAACTTTGTTGCTAGGAAGCACGGTAAAGAAAGAGAACCATGGGTTCAGAAACCCTTGCCTTTTCCTCCTAAACCATCCAAGAAAAAGGATGATGAGGATTTTGAGTGCTTTGCTGAAATGATTAGACCTATCTTTTTGCATATGCGTTTGACTGATATGCTTAAAATGAATCTTTATGCTAAGTACATTAAATATATTGTTACTAATAAAAGAAAGATACAGGAAGATGAAATTTCCACCATGCTTGCTAATTATACTTTTAAGGGTGGAATACCAAAGAAACTTGGTGATCCAGGAGTACCAACTATACCATGCTCCATTAAAAGAAACTATGTTAAAACTGCTTTATGTGATGTTGGAGTCGGTGTTAGTGTTATGCCTCTCTCTTTATATCATAGACTTGGTTTGAATAAGTTGACACCTACTGAAATATCTTTGCAAATGGCTGATAAATCAACTGCTATACCTGTCGGTATTTGTGAGGATGTGCATGTTGTGGTTGCAAACGTTACTATTTTAACGGACTTTGTTATTCTCGATATTCCCAAGGACGATAGTATGTCTATTATTCTCGAGAGACCCTTTTTCAATACTGCAGGGGCTGTTATTGATTGCACCAAAGGCAATGTCACTTTTCATGTTAATGGTAATGAGCATACGGTACACTTTCTGAGGAAACAACCTCAAGTCCACAGTATCAATTATATTGGAAAAATTTCGACAATCACAATTGTAGGTTTCGAATTTACTCTTCCTACTGTCAAGAAGAAATATGATTTTATTATTGTTGGGGGCATGCATATCCCCGTTGAGGTAACCTAGTGTTTTTTGAAAATTCTCCAGTTTCATATTATTCGAAATGAGTTTGTCAACAAGACCTGATCAACCTTGTTAGTGGATTTGAGATGGGTGAATTTAGAAAACACAACTCTCTATACCCTCTTTTTACTTTCTGTTATTTATATTAATAAAGCAAAAATAGTAATTTATGTCTGTTTTCTGAATTATCCATGTAATAAAAAATACCCCAAAAATAAAAGTTCTCCAAATAAGTTCTCCAAATGACCTGAAAATTAAATATGTTTTCTCTTGAATATTTGAGAATATCTGGCACTGAGAACACACCAGGGGGAGCAAGCACCTGGCCATGAGGGTCGAGGGCGCGCACCCCTGCCTCATGGGCCCATGGTGGCTCCCCTCCACTTATTCTAGCCACCACACACTCCTTCTTCCTCCCAAAAAAAATAACCAACCAGCTCAAGCACGAGTTCTAGCTCATCTTGCTGCCATTTTTGATCTCCTAGCTCAAAGCTCCATTCACAAAACTGCTTTGGGCGGTTGTTCTTTGGTATGTGAATCCTCCAATGGTCCAATTAGTTTTTCTTCTAATGCTTTATTCATTGCAAATTTTTGCTGCTTAGGTGACCCTGTTCTTGAGCTTGCATGTCAAATTTATATGGTTAAAAGTAGTTTTAATGCATGATATTGCCTCTAGGCACTTGTAGGAGTAGTTGCTATCAATTTTGTTGAGTTTGGTTCACTTTTATTTTGAGTTGCTAAAACTTTCAGAAAAAGATGAAGAGATTTTTGAGGGGCCCATCGAGCCGAAGCTCAAAGGATAAACAAAGTGGAGAGAACAAGAAGCCCAAGTATAATCTACCTCGCACCGCGGAGGTTCGGCCTTGTGAATGGCCTTGTGATGATTTCTTGAGAGCACCAGAATTTATGATGATTTCTATGAGTTGGCTGAGAATGCAGGCCTCACCACCTTCCTCCATGACCAACGTGAACAGTATCTCTTACTCACCAATATCTTTGTGCAAAACTTTCATTTCCATGCAAGGAGCTCACCACCTTCAATGGAATTTTATTTATACGATGAGCATAAGGAGATGTCACTTCGTGATTTTTGTCGGGTTTGTTTGATCCCTTTTGAAGGCAGCGTAGAGGAACCACATCGTGATGATGTGGATGGATTTATTGATATGATTGTTGTAGGGGAAACGAGGAAAGTTTCCGATGCAAGAATCACTAGCATACATTTTCCTGTTTTACGTTACTTTGCAAAATTTGCTAGTAGATGCTTAATTGGTCGCGGAAACTTTGGCAACCTTAGTGCCCCTGATATTGTTATTTTGTGCCATGCCTTGTTCCGTGATGACACATTTAGTCTGGGCGCTATTGTTGCAAAGCGGTTAAATCTTACGAAGGGCCCCATCTTGGGAGGTATCTTCGCCTCGCGCCTCGCTGCACATTTAAACATACCTATTAGGCATTAAGAGAAAGAAGAAAAGTTCTTGCCTCCTGTTTTTCTAGACTATAAGAGTATGGTAGCACATGATTTTATCATTAAGAATAAGGAAAAGATGCTTAAGTACAAGCTGATATTTGATAAAAATCACCCTGAGACTATTACCTTGCCTGCTCCTTCCTTGTTTGACTTATCTGCAGGCAAGTACCTTGTTCCGCCGAACCCCACGCCAGCTACAGAGCCAGAGCCGGAACCACAATTTGATCCTCACCGGCAGTCCGTTTATCAGTGGAATCTGGAAGAGATCGCCAACCAGTGGCACCAGGAGGATCCTTCTCAGTACGACCCCAACTATAACTTTGGATATCCGCTAGGCCAGCCTGGCAGTAGACCAACTTAGGCCAAAAGCCTAAGCTTGGGGGAGTATGTACTTCTCACTGACATTACATTCCTAGTTGTCCGTGCTCGTACTTTTTCATTGTAATATCCATGCTAGTTCATTTCCCTTTTTATGCTTTCTTCTTGTGTGTTTGATAAACCTTAAGAAAAACCAAAAAATTAGTTGTAGCTTTTAGTTAGTTTACTTTCCATGCCTGTAGTGGTAGTAATTAAAAATAAAACCCAAAGAGATTTCTCGTTCTTCTTTTGCTTGTTGGGAGCTTTCCCATGTAAATAGTTTTGTTTCTTTTCTTTGGGGTCGAGAGGATAAGATCATAATGAAAATTTTGAGTGGCTCTCATATGCATTATTGTTGATCTAACAAAGAGCCCATATTACCTTGTCTTCTCTCTTGAATTGAATGCTTGCAGATTCCAGCTTAGTCCAATGCACGTGCACTATTATTATTATCCACACTATTCGGTCGTGCAAGTGAAAGGCAATAATGATGATTATATGATGAAATTATTGAGATGAGGAAAGCTAGTATGAACTCGACCTCTCTTGTTTTTGTAAATATGATTAGTTCATCATTACTGATTCATCCTATTATGAAAGAAACATGTTTGCAATGACAATTAGAGATTGTAGTTTCTTATGCCATGCTTAATTAGCTAGGAGTTTATAATGGTTTACCTTGCGTGCCAACATGTTATTAAAATGGTTGTGATGTTGTATGATAGCGTGGTATACTCTTTTGAACAATTCGAGTGGCTTGACTTGGCACATGTTCACGCATGTAGTTGAAACAAAATCAACATAGCCTCTACGATATTTATGTTGATTGTGCATTATATACTACTCATGCTTGCATTCGGTGTTGATTAATTTTAATGCATGTTCATGACTGTTGTCGCTCTCTAGCTGGTCGCTTCCCAGTCTTTTTCTAGCCTTCACTTGTACTAAGCGGGAATACTGCTTGTGCATCCAACTCCATAAACCCCAAAGTTGTTCCATATGAGTCCACCATACCTACCTATATACGGTATCTACCTACCGTTCCAAGTAAATTTGCATGTGCCAAACTCTAAACCTTCAAATAAACATCGAATAGCTCATGTATCAACTAGGGATGTCTGTATGTTCCATGCTAGGCAGGTTATTCTCAGGAGGAGTGGACTCCACTCCTCACTCACGAGAAAATGGCTGGTCACCGGGATGCCCAGTCCCATGCTTTAAGCAAATCAAATCAAAATAATTGCAAACAAAACTCCCCCGGGACTCTTGCTAGTTGGAGGCACTCGTTGTTTCGAGCAAGCCATGGATTGATGCTTGTTGGTAGAGGGGGTATAAACTTTTACATTCTTCTTGGGAACCGCCTAGTATGTGTGTAGCATGGAAGATATAGAGATCTCTCGGTTGTTATGTTGACAATGAAAGTATACCGCTCAAAATATTATTCATATCTATTTCAAAATCGAGCTATGGCACCTCTACAAATCCATGCTTCCCTCTGCGAAGGGCCTATCCATTTACTTTTATGCTGAGTCATCATCCTCTTATTAAAAAGCACCAGTTGGAGAGCACCGCTGTCATTTGCATCCATTACTGTTAGTTTACATTGAGTATGACTTGACTGGATCTCTTTTACCATGAATTACAATGTCTAGTCAGTCCTTGATCATTAAAGGTGCTCTGCATTTATGTTTTGCGGTCTCAGAAAGGGCTAGCGAGATACCATCTTGTTCTATCATATTATGATTGTTTTGAGAAAGTGTTGTCATCCGAGATTTATTATTATTGCTCGCTAGTTGATTATGCCACTGATATGAGTAAACATGAGACCTAAATGTTATTGTGAATATGGTTAGTTCATAATCTTTGCTGAAAACTTGAATGCTGACTTTACATATTTACAACAACAAGAGCAAATAGAGTTTGTAAAAGTTTTTCTTTATCACTTTCAGTTTATCAACTGAATTGCTTGAGGACAAGCAAAGGTTTAAGCATGGGGGAGTTGATACGTCTCCGTCGTATCTACTTTTCCAAACACTTTTGCCCTTGTTTTGGACTCTAACTTGCATGATTTGAATGGAACTAACCCAGACTGATGTTGTTTTCAGCAGAATTGCCATGGTGTTATTTTAGTGCAGTAATAAAAGTTCTCGGAATGACTTGAAAATCAACAGAGATTATTTTTGGAATATATATAAAATACTGGAAGAAAGATCCATGTCAGGGGGCCCACATCCTGTCCACGAGGGTGGGGGCGCCTACCCCCCTGGGCGCGCCCCCTGCCTCATGGGCCTCCTAACGCTCCACCGACCTCAATTCCAACTCCATATATTCGTGTTTGGAGAGAAAAAAAATCAGAGAGAAGGATTCATCACGTTTTACGATACGGAACCGCCACCAAGCCCTAAACTCTCTCGGGAGGGCTGATCTGGAGTCCGTTCGGGGCTCCGGAGAGGTGAATCCGTCGCCATCGTCATCATCAACCTTCCTCCATCACCAACTTTATGATGCTCACCACCGTGCGTGAGTAATTCCATCGTAGCCTTGCTGGACGGTGATGGGTTGGATGAGATTTATCATGTAATCGAGTTAGTTTTGTTAGGGTTTGATCCCTAGTATCCACTATGTTTTGAGATTGATGTTGCTATGACTTTGCTATGCTTAATGCTTATCACTAGGGACCGAGTGCCATGATTTCAGATATGGACCTATTATGTTTTCATCAATATATGAGAGTTCTTGATCTTATCCTGCAAGTCTATAGTCACCTATTATGTGTTATGATCCATTGACCCCGAAGTGATAATAATCGGGATCATTACCGGTGATGACCGTAGTTTGAGGAGTTCATGTATTCACTATGTGTTAATGCTTTGGTCCAGTACTCTATTAAAAGGAGGCCTTAATATCCCTTAGTTTTCAATAGGACCACGCTACCAGGGGAGGGTATGACAAAAGATGTCATGCAAGTTTCTTTTCCATAAGCACGCATGACTATATTCGGAATACATGCCTACATTACATTGATGAACTGGAGATAGTTCTGTGTCACCCTATGTTATGACTGTTACATGATCGATCGCATGCGACATAATTCTCCATCATCGATCCATTGCCTACGAGCTTTTCCATATATTGTTCTTTGCTTATTTACTTTTCCGCTTCTACTGTTACAATCACTACAAAACCCAAAAATATTACTTTTGCTACCGTTACTTTTTGCCACCATTACCACTAGTATAATATTACTTTGCTACTAAATACCTTGCTGCAGATATTAAGTTTCAGGTGTGGTTGAATTGACAACTCAGCTGCTAATACTTGAGAATATTCTTTTGCTCCCCTTGTGTCAAATCAATAAATTTGGGTTGAATACTCTGCCCTCGAAAACTGTTGCGATCCCCTATACTTGTTGGTTATCACAGCCGCATCGATAAGCTGCTGAACACGCTCTGTCATGTAACGACGCTCGTCGTCCTCCAGGTGGTCCAGCTCGTCTGCTGCTGCCTGGGCAACGCGTATGTTCTCCATAGGCGTGGCGTAGAGCGGGCAGTCCACTCCAAACATGCTGGCGACGGCGCCGCCTCGCTGTCTGACCGTGCCTGCTCGGCTGGGCCCAGAAGCAGTCGGCGTGCCGCCGACAGCGTGATCAACCTCATGCTGGAATGCCTCGGAGAGGCGTCTCATGGTAGCCAATTTCTTGGCGTTCTCCACGAGTGAGACGCGACAGGCTTCCAGGGTCTCGGCATCCGCATCCGCAGCAATGGGTGTGGATAGGTCCCGCATTGCCGCCTGCAATGGGTCCTGGCCGACTCCTCTGGGACCGCCATTGTGGCTGATGACAAGCACCTCCGTGACGGTGTTGTTGCCGCTCTCTGCGCGAGGAAGATGATTGTCGATGACCACCACGTTGGTGGGGAAGGAATCGGAAGAAACCGTGTCGGTGTCCACAAGCATCGGTTCGGTGGAGCCAACCGACTCCAAATCGGTGGCTGGCTCGTTGGCGATGTGAAGCTTGCCGAGAAGGTCAACGAAGCAGCTCTCAGAGCTGGCCGCTCCCGCGTCGGGTGCGGGCTCGGTGGAAAGGTGAAGCTCGCCAACAAGATCGGCGAGGCTGGCCGCCACGCAGGCGACCTCCGCGTCGTGCACCGCGTCGGCACAGACGCCATTGGGTGAGCCGGGCTGGCTGCGCTCGCGGGGAAGGAACAAGGTTCCCGTCCAGAACAGATCTCCGGACGATGATGCACCTATCCCCACGGTGGGCGCCAAATGTCGGGGGTGTCGTGCGACATATGCCAAAGGATGGCTTACCATGGAGGGGGCTAATAGTACGTCGCCGGTGCCAGGAAACGAGATGAGGCGAAGACATTCACGCTAGCGAATCTTACCCGGGTTCGGGGCTCTCCTAGGAGATAACACCCCTAGTCCTGCTCTACAGGGTCTCCGCATGATCACTATAGTAACAAGAGCGGATACAAGGTTGCTCCTTGAGCTGTTTCTCTAGAGGACGAAGAAGAACAAGGCTAGCCCTAGCTTCCTCTCTCTGTTGGTGTGGGTGAAATGAACTAAGGTCTGAACCCTTTGCATGGGTGCCCTGTGGGGTTTATATAGGCCCACCCCCCAAGGGTACAATGGTAATCTAGCTGGGTGTTGGCCCCATCTATCAGTGTCTATGGTCGCCGGCTTCTCCACCGGTCGCTGGGGCCCGCCGCTTGGTGGGCCCGGTCGGCTGTCTTGTACTTGGCCGACAGGCCGTTCCCACCGCTTGCGGGTCCGGTCGGCTGCTCAGCACTGTAGCGATGCTGGTAATGATGCATGCTTTGTCGGGGGAGGCGTGGGTACAGTACCGCCGCGTGGCGGGTGATCATTGTAGCCATCCCCCATCTCTTCTGATTAATGGCGCATGTACTTTGAGGAGAGGAGGGCCGCCTGGCCAGGAGCCGACCTCTCCTCGAGCCGGCTGGTCTGGGCTCGCTGCCCTCTGGCTTCTCACGGACAGGCAGGGCCCACCACCTGTGGGCCATACCGATAGTCCGTAGTGGGGCCATGGTCCTCTCTGACATGGGTGATGTCATGGGCCGTACATCAATAGTGCCGCGCCGGCCGGGGGGCGTCCGCCCCGTACGATGCACTGTGCCCACGCTTGCCCTAGATTCGGGGGTGGCTGTCAGCATTGTAGCCACTGAAGGAAATATGACCTAGAGGCAATAATAAAGTTATTATTTATTTCCTTATATCATGGTAAATGTTTATTATTCATGCTAGAATTGTATTAACCGGAAACATAATACATGTGTGAATACATAGACAAACAGAGTGTCACTAGTATGCCTCTACTTGACTAGCTCGTTGATCGAAGATGGTTATGTTTCCTAACCATAGACATGAGTTGTCATTTGATTAACGGGATCACATCATTAGGAGAATGATGTGATTGACTTGACCCATTCCGTTAGCTTAGCACTTGATCGTTTAGTTTGTTGCTATTGCTTTCTTCATAACTTATACATGTTCCTATGACTATGAGATTATGCAACTCCCGTTTACCGGAGGAACACTTTGTGTGATACCAAACGTCACAACATAACTGGGTGATTATAAAGGTGCTCTACAGGTGTCTCCAAAGGTACTTGTTGGGTTGGCGTATTTCGAGATTAGGATTTCTCACTCCGATTGTCGGAGAGGTATCTCTGGGCCCTCTCGGTAATGCACATCACTTAAGCCTTGCAAGCATTGCAACTAAATGAGTTAGTTGCGGAATGATGTATTACGGAACGAGTAAAGGGACTTTCCGGTAATGAGATTGAACTAGGTATTGAGATACCGACGATCGAATCTCGGGCAAGTAACATACCGATGACAAAGGGAACAACATATATTGTTATGCGGTCTGACCGATAAAGATCCTCGTAGAATATGTGGGAGCCAATATGAGCATCCAAGTTCCGCTATTGGTTATTGACCGAAGACATGTCTCGGTCATGTCTATATAGTTCTCGAACCCGTAGGGTCCGCACGCTTAACGTTTCGATGTCGGTTATATTATGAGTTTATGAGTTTTGATGTACCGAAGGTTGTTCGGAGTCCCGGATGTGATAACGGACATGACGAGGAGTCTCGAAATGGTCGAGACATGAAGATTGATATATTGGACGACTATATTCAGACACCGGAATGGGCCCAAAGTAGTGGAAGAGGAGAGGTAGCAGGAGGTAGCGCGCAGCCCCTCTTGCCACAATCCGAATTGGGAACGGGAAGGGGGCGCGTCCCCCCTTCTCCTTCCTTCTCTCCACCTCCTCCTTCCCCCTTCTCATAGTTGGAATAGGAAAGGGGGGCAAAACCTACTTGGAGTAGGATTTCCCCCCTTGGGCGCGCCTCCTCCTCTTGGCCGCCCCCCTCCTCCTACGCTCCTTTATATACGTGGCCAGGGGGCACCCCATAGTCACAACAATTGATCTCTTGATCTCTTAGCCGTGTGCGGTGCCCCCTTCCACCATAATCCACCTCGATCATATCGTAGCGGTGCTTAGGCGAAGCCCTGCGATGGTAGAACATCATCATCGTCACCGCGCCGTCATGCTGGCGGAACTCTCCCGTGAAGCTCTACTGGATTGGAGTTCGCGGGACGTCATCGAGCTGAACGTGTGCTGAACTCGGAGGTGTCGTGCGTTCGGTACTTGGATCGGTCGGATCGTGAAGACGTACGACTACATCAACCGCGTTGTGCTAACGCTTCCGCTTTCGGTCTACGAGGGTACGTAGACAACATTCTCCCCTCTCGTTGCTATGCATCACCATGATCTTGCGTGTGCGTAGGAATTTTTTTGAAATTACTACGTTCCCCAACAGCCATGCCCCGTCTCGTCGTCATAATGTGGTCAAGCATAATCCCAAGTTTGCAAAGGTTAACATGATGAATGCAGCTCAGGAAGAGGACTCGTCAGATGTGATAATGGGTAACCTTCCTGTTAATGATATTCCTGCGAAAGTTCTTTTTGACACTGGTGCGTCGCATTGTTTCATCTCGAGACCATTTGCATCTAAGCATAAGTTGGCTTTCCAAGTTTTGCCTAGTTCGTTAGCAGTTGTCTCTCCGGGTAAACGCATGAACACTAACTCCATGGTTCCGGATGTTACCATCACGTTGGGCGACTATAAGTTTCTGTCTTCTCCTAATGTTCTTGGTGACTCGGATATTGATCTTATTCTCGGAATGGACTGGCTTTCTAAGCACAAGGCTCAACTTGATTGTGCTGCCAGGCAGATTCAATTGACACATTCGTGGATGTAATCATCTTTGCCGCTCATGATGATACCATTCGACTGTTTTCTCTCAATGAGAAGGGCGAGTTGGGTGCCATCTCTTAGATTCTAGTCATTTGTGAATATCAAGACGTCTTTCCAGAAGAGCTTCCAGGAATGCCTCCGCACCGGCCAGTTGAATTCGTCATCGCACGGAACCTGTTTGCAAACATCCTTACAAGCTTGGACCAGAAGAGTTGAAGGAGCTGAAGAAACAACTCGATATTCAAGAGCGTATGGGTCTCATCCGACCAAGTTCTTCCCCATGGGGTTTTTGTGTTCTTTTTGTCAAGAAGAAGGATGGAACGGACCGACTTTGTGTTGACTACTGTCCATTGAACAACAAGACCATAAAGAACAAGTACCCACTTCCCAACATCAATGAGCTTTTCGAACAACTCAAAGGTGCTCAAGTATTCTCCAAGCTTGACCTCCGTATGGGCTATCATCAGATTCGCATTCGTGAAGTAGATATCCCCAAGACAGCATTCGGAACAAGATATGGTTCATATGAATACACGGTCATGTGTTTCGGCATTGTCAACGCTCCTCCAACATTCTCTCGCATGATGAACTTCATCTTCAACGCCTACACAAATGACTTCGTCTTGGTCTACCTCGATGACATTCTGGTCTTTTCCAAGAACAAGGAGGATCATGTCAAGCACTTGAGATTGGTTCTGGACAAACTCAGAGAACATCAGTTCTATGCGAAGTTTTCAAAGTGTGAGTTTTGGCTCGATGAGGTTCTCTACCTTGGGCATATCATCTCCGCCAAGGGCATAGCTGTTAATCCTGAGAAGGTGTCTGCAATTGTGAATTGGGAACCGCCTCAGAATGTGAAGCAACTCCGCAGCTTCCTTGGGCTCACAAGCTATTGTCGAAAGTTCGTTGAGAACTTCTCTAAGATCGAGAAGCCTCTTTCCAACCTCCTACAGAAGCATGTGAAGTATGTATGGATGCCTGAATGTGACATCGCTTTCAACACCCTCAAAGAGAAGTTAGTCACAGCTCCAGTTCTGAATCCTCCTGATGAATCCAAACCGCTTGAGGTTTTTTGTGATGCTTCCCTTCAAGGTCTTGGTGCAGTAATGATGCAAGAGAAGAAAGTTGTGACTTATACCTCTCGCCAGTTGAAGCCCAACGAAAAGAACTACCCCACTCATGACCTCGAGTTGGCGGCAGTTGTCCATGCTCTTTTAACATGGAGACATCTCTTGTTGGGAAGGAAAGTGGACATCTTCACTGATTATAAGAGTCTCAAGTACATCTTCACTCAGCCCAACCTCAACCTCAGGCAGACTCATTGGTTCAAAATGATTCAAGAGTATAATCCGAGTAAGATGACTAAGACTTTTGGAATCAGCGCATGAAGAAACTCCATATTGATGGACTTTTGGAATCACTTGATTATGAATCACTTGGTACTTGCGAATCGTGCCTCATGGGTAAGATGACTAAGACTCCGTTCTCCGGAACAATGGAGCAAGCAACAGATTTGTTGGAAATCATACATACAGATGTATGTGGTCCGATGAATGTTGAGGCTCATGGTGGATATCGTTATTTTCTCACCTTCACAAATGATTTAAGCAGATATGGGTATATCTACTTAATGAAACATAAGTCTGAAACATTTGAAAAGTTCAAAGAATTTCAGAGTGAAGTTGAAAATCATCGTAACAAGAAAATAAAATTTCTACGATCTGATCGTGGAGGAGAATATTTGAGTTACGAGTTTGGTCTACATTTGAAACAAAGCGGAATAGTTTCGCAACTCACGCCACCCGGAACACCACATCGTAATGGTGTGTCCGAACATCGTAATCGTACTTTACTAGATATGGTGCGATCTATGATGTCTCTTACTAATTTACCGCTATTGTTTTGGGGTTATTCTTTAGAGACGACCGCATTCACATTAAATAGGGCACCATCAAAATCCGTTGAGATGACACCTTATGAACTGTGGTTTGGTAAGAAACCAAAGTTGTCGTTTCTTAAAGTTTGGGGCTGCGATGCTTATGTGAAAAAGCTTCAACCTGATAAGCTTGAACCCAAATCGGAGAAATGTGTCTTCATAGGATACCCAAAGGAGACTGTTGGGTACACCTTCTATCACAGATCCGAAGGCAAGACATTCGTTGCTAAGAATTGATCCTTTCTAGAGAAGAAGTTTCTCTCGAAAGAAGTGAGTGGGAGGAAAGTGGAACTTGATGAGGTAACTATACCTGCTCCCTTATTGGAAAGTAGCTCATCACAGAAACCGGTTCCTATGACAACTATACCAATTAGTGAGGAAGTTAATGATGATGATCATGAAACTTCAGATCAAGTTATTGCGGAACCTCGTAGATCAACCAAAGTAAGATCCGCGCCAGAGTGGTATGGTAATCCTGTTCTGGAAGTCATGCTACTGGATCATGATGAACCTACGAACTATGAACAAGCGATGGTGAGCCCAGATTCCGCAAAATGGCTTGAAGCCATGAAATCTGAGATGGGATCCATGTATGAGAACAAAGTGTGGACTTTGGTTGACTTTCCCATTGATCGGCAAGCAATTGAGAATAAATGGATCATCAAGAAGAAGACTGACGCTGACGGTAATGTTACTGTCTACAAAGCTCGACTTGTTGCGGAAGGGTTTCGACAAGTTCAAGGGATTGACTACGATGAGACCTTCTCACCCGTAGCGATGCTTAAGTCCGTCCGAATCATGTTAGCGATTGCCGCATTTTATGATTATGAAATTTGGCAAATGGATGTCAAAACTGCATTCCTGAATGGATTTCTGGAAGAAGAGTTGTATATGATGCAACCGGAAGGTTTTGTTGATCCAAAGGGAGCTAGCAAAGTGTGCAAGCTCCAGCGATCCATTTATGGACTGGTGCAAGCCTCTCGGAGTTGGAATAAATGCTTTGATAATGTGATCAAAGCATGTGGTTTTATACAGACTTTTGGAGAAGCCTGTATTTACAAGAAAGTGAGTGGGAGCTCGGTAGCATTTCTGATATTATATGTGGATGACATATTACTGATTGGAAATGATATAGAATTTATGGATAGCATAAAGGGATACTTGAATAAAAGTTTTTCAATGAAAAACCTCAGTGAAGCTGCTTACATATTGGGCATTAAGATCTATAGAGATAGATCAAGACGCTTAATTGGACTTTCACAAAGCACATACCTTGACAAAGTTTTGAAGAAGTCCAAAATGGATCAAGCAAAGAAAGGGTTCTTGCCTGTGTTACAAGGTGTGAAGTTGAGTAAGACTCAATGTCCGACCACTGCAGAAGATAGAGAGAAAATGAAAGATGTTCCCTATGCTTCAGCCATATGCTCTATCATGTATGCAATGCTGTGTACCAGACCTGATGTGTGCCTTGCTATAAGTCTAGCAAGGAGGTACCAAAGTAATCCAGGAGTGGATCACTGGACAGCGGTCAAGAACATCCTGAAGTACTTGAAAAGCACTAAGGATATGTTTCTCGTTTATGGAGGTGACAAAGAGCTCATCGTAAATGGTTACGTTGATGCAAGCTTTGACACTGATCCGGACGATTCTAAATCGCAAACCGGATACATGTTTACATTGATCGGTGGAGCTGTCAGTTGGTGCAGTTCTAAACAAAGCATCGTGGCAGGATATACATGTGAAGCGGAGTACATAGCTGCTTCGGAAGCAGCAAATGAAGGAGTCTGGATGAAGGAGTTCATATCCGATATAGGTGTAATACCTAGTGCATCGGGTCCAATGAAAATCTTTTGTGACAATACTGGAGCAATTGCCTTACCAAAGGAATCCAGATTTCACAAGAGAACCAAGCACATCAAGAGACGCTTCAATTCCATCCGGGATTTAGTCCAGGTGGGAGACATAGAAATTTGCAAGATACATACGGATCTATATGTTACAGACTCGTTGACTAAGCCTCTTCCACGAGCAAAACATGATCAGCACCAAGGCTCCATGGGTGTTAGGATCATCATAGTGTAATCTAGATTATTGACTCTAGTGCAAGTGGGAGACTGAAGGAAATATGCCCTAGAGGCAATAATAAAGTTATTATTTATTTCCTTATATCATGATAAATGTTTATTATTCATGCTAGAATTGTATTAACCAGAAACATAATACATGTGTGAATACGTAGACAAACAGAGTGTCACTAGTATGCCTCTACTTGACTATCTCGTTGATCGAAGATGGTTATGTTTCCTAACCATAGACATGAGTTGTCATTTGATTAACGGGATCACATCATTAGGAGAATGATGTGATTGACTTGACCCACTCCGTTAGCTTAGCACTTGATCGTTTAGTTTGTTGCTATTGCTTTCTTCATAACTTATACATGTTCCTATGACTATGAGATTATGCAACTCCCGTTTACCGGAGGAACACTTTGTGTGCTACCAAACGTCACAACGTAAATGGGTGATTATAAAGGAGCTCTACAGGTGTCTCCAAAGGTACTTGTTGGGTTGGCGTATTTCGAGATTAGGACTTGTCACTCCGATTGTCGGAGAGGTATCTCTGGGCCCTCTCAGTAATGCACATCACTTAAGCCTTCCAAGCATTGCAACTAAATGAGTTAGTTGCGGAATGATGTATTACGGAACGAGTAAAGAGACTTGCCAGTAACGAGATTGAACTAGGTATTGAGATACCGACGATCGAATCTCGGGCAAGTAACATACGTATGTTGTTATGCAGTCTGACCGATAAAGATCTTCGTAGAATATGTGGGAGCCAATACGAGCATCCAGGTTCTGCTATTGGTTTTTGACCGGAGACATGTCTCGGTCATGTCTACATAGTTCTCGAACCCGTAGGGTCCGCACGCTTAACGTTTCGATGCCGGTTATATTATGAGTTTATGATTTTTGATGTACCCAAGGTTGTTCAGAGTCCCAGATGTGATCACGGACATGACGAGGAGTGTCGAAATGGTCGAGACATGAAGATTGATATATTGGACGACTATATTCAGACACCAGAATGGTTCATGGGCCCAAAGTAGTGGAAGAGGAGAGGCAGCAGGAGGTGGCGCGCAGCCCCCCTTGCCCCAATCCGAATTGGGAAAGGGAATGGGGCGCGGCCCCCCTTCTCCTTCCTTCTCTCCACCTCCTCCTTCCCCCTTGTCCTAGTTGGAATAGGAAAGGGGGGCAAAACCTACTTGGAGTAGGATTTCCCCCCTTGGGCGCGCCTCCTCCTCTTGGCCGGCCCCCTCCTCCTACACTCCTTTATATACGTGGCCAGGGGGCACCCCATAGTCACAACAATTGATCTCTTGATCTCTTAGCCGTGTGCGGTGCCCCCTTCCACCATAATCCACCTCGATCATATCGTAGCGGTGCTTAGGCGAAGCCCTGCGATGGTAGAACATCATCATCGTCACCGCGCCGTCGTGCTGGCGGAACTCTCCCGTGAAGCTCTACTGGATTGGAGTTCGCGGGACGTCATCGAGCTGAACGTGTGCTGAACTCGGAGGTGTCGTGCGTTCGGTACTTGGATCGGTCGGATCGTGAAGACGTACGACTACATCAACCGTGTTGTGCTAACGCTTCCGCTTTCGGTCTACGAGGGTACGTAGACAACATTCTCCCCTCTCGTTGCTATGCATCACCATGATCTTGCGTGTGCGTAGGAATTTTTTTGAAATTACTACGTTCCCCAACAGCCATGCCCCGTCTCGTCGTCATAATGTGGTACAAACTTTGAGGGTGTTTGGGGCCGCCTGTGTCGGGAGTTTGGTGCGACATATGCCAACAGATGGCTTATCATGGTGGGGGCGAGTAGAATGTCGTCGGTGCCTGGAAACGGGATGAGGCGAAGACATGCACGCCGGCGAATCTTACCCAGCTTCGGGGCTCTCCAGGGAGATAATACCCCTACTACTGCTCTGTGGGGTCTCCGCATGATCACTATGGCCAAAGTGTTTACACGGTTGCTCCTTGAGCTGTTTTCTGGTGGTAGGAGAGGGCAAGACTAGCTCTCTCCCTTCTATATGATCTGGTCTAGAGCTAATGGGTTCCAACCCTTTGCATGGGTGCCCTGGGGGGTTTATATAGGCCTACCCCCAGGGGTACAATGGTAATCCGGCTGGGTGCGGGCCCAGCCGTCAGTGCCTCTGGCCTCTGTCTTCTCTGTCGACTGTTGGGGCCCGCCGACTGGCCTGGTACGGAGCTGACAGCCCGCGTCCGCCGTGGGCGGGTCTTGCCGGCTGCTGCTTACTGTAGCCATGCTTCTGAGGACGCGGGCTTGATCATGAGGTCGTGGCAACAGCCCCGCCTCCTGGTGGGCGATCACTATTGCCTCTTCCCATCACATCTTGATTAATGGCGCGTGGGCCTCGGGGGAGGACTCGGCCGACTCCCCCGGGCCGACTCCCGACGGGTCCGACTGCTGGTTCTCCTGCCGTCTCCTGAGGTCTCACTGACTGGTGGGGCCTGCTGCCTCCAGGCCGTACAAACAAGCCATCATGGGTGCAGGATTCGGCCATGCGGTGCTGATGTCAGGGCCGGCATGATAACAGTGCCACGCCGCACGGAGATCTTCCAGGGTACGGCATGCTGCGGCCATGCCTGCCCTTGGTGAGGGGTGGGGGTGGGCTTCACTTTAGCCACGCCCCTACCTCGTCCCCTTTGATGAGGTCATGGGGTTTGTTGGAGTCGCAGGCCGACTTCCCAAAGCCGGCTTCTCTAGAAGTCGTCCCTGGGACTCGGCCGTGAGCAGGCAGTTGGTCGTCTTGTCGTCGACTCCCCAGGAGGCGGCTCTTCGTCCTGGGGTCTTGAGGGGCGCAGCCTGCCCCGATGTTTTGAAAGGTTCTGGGCTCGGGTTGGCCTACCCGCGGCCCATTACTTCGACAGTAGTCCCCGAAGCTGGTGAGGCGTCGCGGACGATCGGTCGAGAAGCCTCAACAGTTTCTCTTTCCGGATGCTCAATGCATGGTCTTTGATTGACTTCTGCCGGGCCGACTAGAAGGAGTCGGACTTTCTCAACTCGGACTCACTCAATTCCGACTCGCTCAGTATTTCGAACGCCGCGGCGGGATTTAAGTGGCGTGCTAGCTAAGCCTCCAGGCCGCCGCCCGTTCTAGGCCTGTCACGCGAGGGCACATGGCTAGGCCGTCCTGCCAGCCTACGCGTGCGATGGGACAGGCCCATAGGCGGGGCCCGCCACTATCGCGCCTCGGCGCCCGAGCGGATCCGCTGCGGCCCAGGTGGACGGTTGGGATTCCCGTGGATTTACTGCGCGCAGTAACTTTATCGTAGATCGTGGGGGTCATGGGGTCATGGGCGCAGAAAATCCCCACGTCCGCCCCCTTGTCTTCGCAGCCCACGAGGCTATAAGTAGGGGGAAGAGGGGGGCACGCGCGCCCCTCCTTCCCAATACTCCTCGTTCTCTTCCTTCTTGCTGTTCCTCACTCTTCCTCCTTCCTATTCTCTTCTTCGCTCCGCCGCACGCCCAAGCTCCGGCGAACGCTGCGGCGACAACTCACGATGAGTTCTTCCTCCGCCGCCGCGCCTCCCCCAGTGCGCTCCGGCACCTGGGACGGCTCCGAAGTTCATGAAGACCACATCGAGTTCCTCCGCCGGACTCGTCGGCTCCCCGGCGAGGATCGCGTGCAGGTGCGTCTTGCGCCGAAGGGGGAGATTTCCCCCGCGCCGAAGGGGGAGATTTCCCCCGCGCCGCAGGAGGGCGAGCGGGTTATCTTCCGCTCGCACTGCCTGCGCGGGTTGGGGCTGCCGGCGAGCAGTTTCTTCCGGTCCTTCCTCAAATTCTACGGCCTCCAGCCGCACCACCTCACCCCCAACGCAGTGGTGCTGCTGTCCGCCTTCGTGGCCATGTGCGAAGACTTCCTCGGAGTCCTCCCCACCCTCGAGCTCTGGGGGGAGTTCTTCTTCTCCAAGCTCGGCACCCAGGCTGCGGGCGTGCCGGCTCAGTGCGGCGCTTTCATCATCGTGCGAAGGTCGGGGGCCGACAATCCCTTCCCCTCCATCTCGCTGATCAAGTCGGTGAAGATGTGGCAGAGATCCTACTTCTACGTCAAGAACGCCTCCGCGAGGAGGGACTGGGTCAACTTGCCGGCTTTCGAAGCCGGCCCACCAGCTGGACGATTGCCCAACTGGTCATACCGGGCCAAGTCGCTGACGCCTGCGGGAGCCGGCGCCATCACGCGACTCCGAGTGCTAACGCAGTCGGAGGGTCTGACTGGTCCGGACCTGCTGGCCGCCTTCGTTTCGCACCGAGTTCTCCCACTCCAAGGCCGCCCTCATATGATATGCCAGATGAGCGGGCACCGTGACCCGAGTCGGATGTGCACCAAGGACATGCCTCACAAAGAGGTGGCCTTCATGGTGAACTACCTCTCGGACAGCAGGCTCTTTGAGGACTGGCGGTTCGGCAAGGAGCCGTACTCCCGCGCTACCCCCCCGCCCGTGGTGAGTCGCCTTTCTTTTCTTTCTTTGGATTGCCTTCTTCTTGCCGAGTTTTGTTTTGACCAGTCGGCTTTGGTTAGAATCCCCTCCTTCACCCACCAGCCGGCACCTCGGGGCCGGCCCCTGAGTTCCTCGCCGACCGGGCGGAGAGCGACGTCGACGACCCCGATCTGGGGGCGGCGGCTCTGGAAGATGACACCGAGGGAGGAGGAGGAACAGCGGGCGACTTCAGGCCTTCGGCCACTTTCGCCGACTGGCCTGACGACGACGCCGAGGGAGAAGTCGCCCCTCGCCATCGGCCAGGAGCCAGCCAGCCTGGCGCGGGCTCTTCTGCCGCGTCAGGCGCTCCAGGCGGCAGGAAGAAGCGCAGGGCCGTGCCGACCTTGTTCGGCAGTCGGCTGAAGAAGCCCAAGGGTTCGGCTGCGGCGACCCGGCGGGACGAGGCGGCCGTGAAGGCCATCTGCTTCTGTAAGGAAGTGAAGAAGCCGCTGTTGGTCTTCGCATAAGTATTCTGTCTTCAAAGTTTTATTCTTTCTTTGTGATTTGTCTGAGTCTCTGCTTGCCCCTCTTGCTTCAAGGCTCCCCTCTCTCTTGAGAGGGTCACCGCCGCCTTCGTCATGGGGTCAGCGGAGACGTCCGCCACCACTCGGCGGATTGACCCCGCTACTGACCTCCGGGAGGCGACGGAGCGGAATGCGCAGGAGAAGCGCAACGAAGAAGAGGCCCTCCGCCTGGAGAAGGCGGAGGCCGACAGGGCGGATGCCTCCGCTAAGAAAAAACTAGCGGAGGCCGAGGCTGCCGCCGCGGCGAAGCAGCAGGCTGAGGAAGCCGCACGCTGCCAGTTGGCGGTGCTCATCACTCTGTTGAACTCTACGCCGCCACCTCCAGAGTTCACGGGGCAGACTGGGGAAGCCGGCGGGGAGAACCCCGTCGTGGAGGGGGAGGGCGGCGACCCCTGTACGCCGGATGCGAACGTTCCGCCGCCGCCTCCGCCGCCGTCTGAAGGTGCACAGGGCGAGCAGCCGGCGGGCCCTCCGGTGCCGCCGACCGAAGACGAGGCCGTGGCGAGGCTACTCCTCCAAGTCGGTGCACCAACGCGCCGCCGTCTGGAGAGGGCGACTTCGGCGCCCCGCCCCTTGGAAGTCGGTGCTGCCAGCTCGGTGATCCCAGACGCCGAGGCGACGAGCGCCGCGCCTATTGGGTGGGTGCGAGGAGGCGGCACAGGGCCGCTGAACTAGGCGCTCCTGGACGTCCAGGCGAAGCTTCGTGCCCAGGGCGGCGCTCTCCAGAATTGCACCAAGGCGTACCTGGCGTCGCGGGCAGCCATCCGGGTATGTTTTTACTTTTGGCCTTTGTTTTTCTTGTTCCTCTCTGTGAGGACGCGCCAGCGCACCCACTAGGTGTAGTCCCCGAGTTTCGGGCTGGCTGCTGAGCAGGCAGCCCGGAACTCCAATTGATGAACTTTGGGTATTAACTTTTTGTCTGAAACGTTCGTCGCAGGATTACCACAACCTCCACGTCACTGCCTTCAACCGTAACGTTGAAGAGCTGGGCAAGCGGACCGCCGATCTGTCGAAGAGCCAGAGTAAGTCCTTTTCCTTCTTCGCGGGGGCGCGCTAGCGCACCCGCGGGCTGTAGTCCCCGAGATTCGGGCCGACTGCTGAGCAGTCGGGCCGGATCTCATCGGCGACCTTCTTTACTGATGACTTGACGCCTTCTTTCTTTCTTCTTCTCAGGGGCCAACGCCGCTCTTCAACAGCAGCTGAGCGACGCCAACTCCGCTTTGCGCGCCAAAGAGGAGGAGTGCAGCAAGCTCGCCACGGAGCGCGATCTGCTGGCCACTCAATTGGCAGAGCAGAAGGAGTTGCTTGTGAAGTCGCAGAGGGAGGCAGAGGAGACAGAAACCGCCCTCTTGGCCGAGTTCGCGAGTGAGCGCTCCTCGTGGTCTGACAAGGAGGCGCTGCTGTCCTCCGGCTTCCACGAGATTGAAGACATCGTTGATGGTGAGTTTCTTTATTTTCTTTCTTTGAGCTGCCGACTTAGATCGTGCCGACTCCTGGTTTTTGACTTGCTTCTTCGTTTTTTCGTGTCTTTGCAGACTTCTTACCTGGGCAGTCGCACGCCGCCATCCAAGCCATCGAGGCTGACCATGAAGGTCGGAGGGCGGAGGGTGCAAAGATTGCCGCCGATGCCCGCCGAACTCTTGACGAGCACATCCTGAGCATCGAGGCTCGCCTTCGGCCGGCTCACCGGATGCTGCGCCGACTTCAGTGTGTCGGTGCCCAGGCAATTGCCGCCCTGTGGCTGGATATGCAGGCTCCACGCACCCCCAGCCTGACGGCCGACTGGCTGGAGGTCACGGATGGTCGTCTTGAGGCCTGGAAGGGCTCTTCGGCCCGAGCTGGAGAGCGCCGGGCCTTGGAGTTCGTCAAGGCATGGTATCCGGGGCTAGACCTAGACCGGTTGGCCACGCTTCGGTCGGAGGCCCAGCCGGAGCTGGCAGCCGCGGAAGACGCCCTCATCAAGCGTGCTGCGGCGATCGCTGAGTACACCAACACCAGCATCTTCGTCCCCGAGCGGTCTGAAGACGGCAAGGAGGTACCGCCGGAGTGGTTTGGGATGAACCCAGACTACGGCGAGGACTCGGCGGAGGTGATTGGCTCTAGCATCGAGGAAGAGGGCGAGGCGGAGGACGGAGGCGAGGCGGAGGCACCAGAAGACGGAGCAGACGGCCAGCTTCAGCTCGACCGTGCCTCCAGCAACGAGCCGCGTGCGACCGACCCGACTGCCGCCGGAGGCGATCAAGCCGAGACTAGCCAGTCGGCCGCCCCGACGCCTGGTGCTGGCGCCTCCTCTGACCCTCCGAGTCCGTCTGCTGCTTCCTAAGCTGCCGCTGTATCTTTGTTTTGTCTGCTTCAATAGTCTTTGAAGAACTTGTTAATTCTCACAATTCTACCCGCGGGGTGTATTTTGAACCTCTGCTCGAAAATTCGGCCAAGGGCCTATGTTATGTAAATATATTTATCTGAGTTCTATCTTTTCTTGCTCATTGCTCTTTTGGCTTTTTTCCTTTGCCGCTTTCTCTTAGTTGCCTGCCTTGCCAATCGGACAGCCGCTCTACGGACTGTCGCTGGATCAAGTGCTAGGCTACTTTGGGAAAGCAAGTACTTAGCCGTTTTCAAGATTTTTTTGAGCAAGTTAGATAGAAGACAGCAATCCGACTATCCGAGAGTCGGTTTGCGAGAAAGGCTGGAAGCTGTCTTGAGCTATGTTTTATGCTTTGAGTCCTTAGCCATTTTTCATGTGAATGCCAATTCTACCTTACTGCTGCCCGTCGTACAGTCGCTCTGCGAGCTGCGGCTTCTGACAGGAGACGGTTTAGGCGTTTACACACTACTTGTCCGACTGCAGGAAGCATTTCATAGTGCAAGGCGGCAAGTCCCCGGGCAGACTTGTCAAGCCCGGTGCCAAATGGCATAAAGAGTAACATACTCGCAGTCATAATTTTTATCATACAGACAAAAGAGGGCAGTCCCCGAGCTCGCCTCGGGGGGCCCGAAGTCTTGGTACTTTAATACAAAAGGTAGCATGGTACATACTACATCAACTGTAAAATCTTCGAAGGAGATTTACATTCCATGGCCGCTCTGTCTCCTTGCCAGAGTCGTCCCTCTTGCGTGCTCGGGGCTTCTGAGCGTCGATCAGGTAGTAGGAATCGTTTCCGAGTACTTTGCTGATGATGAAAGGGCCTTCCCAAGGCGCCGACAGCTTGTGCTGGCCGGCTGTTCGCTGGATCAGCCGGAGCACAAGGTCGCCTTCTTGGAAAGATCTTGGCCTGACCTTCCTGTTGTGGTATCGGCGCAGGCTATACTGGTAGATGCTCGACCGGCTGAGTGCCAACAGCCGGCCCTCTTCCAGCAGATCGACACCGTCTTGTCGTGCTTCTTCTGCTTCCTCCTCGGTGTACATGGTGACTCGTGGGGAGTCGAACTCTATGTCTGTTGGGATGACGGCTTCGGCACCGTAGACGAGGAAGAAGGGCGTGAAGCCAGTTGACTTGTTTGGAGTCGTGCGCCGACTCCAGTGGACGACTGGCAGCTCGTCGAGCCAGCAGCCAGCCGAGCGCTCCAGAGGCTCGATCAACCGAGGCTTGATGCCGGACAGGATGAGGCCGTTTGCTTGCTCCACTTGGCCGTTTGACTGCGGATGGGCGACGGATGCTAGGTCCAGTCGGATGCCCTGTGTTGCGCAGAAATGGGCCAAGGCGCCTTTGGCGAAATTTGTGCCGTTGTCGGTGATGATGTTGTGTGGTATGTCGTACCGAATTGTGATATCGGAGATGAAAGTTACGGCAGTCGGACCGTTCAGCTTCTTGATTGGCTTTGCTTCTATCCACTTGGTGAACTTGTCCACTACGAAAAGTAAGTGAGTTAAACCACCTCATGTTGTTTTGAATGGTCCCACCATGTCTAGACCCCAAACTGCGAAAGGCCAGGCAATGGGGATGGTCTTGAGTGCAGTAGTTGGTTGGTGCGGCTTGGAGCTGAACTTCTGACACCCTTTGCATTTTTGGACCAACTCCTTGGCCTCTTCCAAGGCAGTTGGCCAGAAGAAACCGTGTCGAAAGGCTTTGGCGACGAGTGCTCTTGAAGCCGCATGGTGGCCGTACTTGCCTTGATGGATGTCTTTGAGGATCGCTTGGCCTTGCTCTGGCTCTACGCAGCGCTGGTAGACACCAGTGACGCTGCATCTGACCAGCTCTCTGTTGACTATGGTGTAGGCTGCCGCCCGGCTTTGTATTTGCCGAGCTGAATTTTCATCAGTCGGCAGTTCTTTGTTCACCAGGAATTTGAGGATGGGTTGGGCCCATGAGGGTGCTGCTATTTCTTCAACTGCCAGAACTACGACTTGGACGAGGGCGGTTGGGCTGGGAGGCGGCAGGGTGGAGTCAACAGCCGCTTGCTGGGTTGATGAAGTCCCCAGGCCGACTGGCGCGGTCCTTGGGCCGAGTTCTGGAGTCTTCGAGTCCGCCACCGTAGTCCCCGGGCCGGGTTTGGTTGTGGCAGCTTTGGGGTCTTCCGCCAAAATCCTCGTTCCGAATGTCGGAGCTCTAGAGCCGGATCCGACGTCTTCAGGAGGAGCCGGCAAAAAAATGGAGTCTGATTCTAGTGAAGGCTTGACAGAGGCTTGAGGAGGCGTTGAAGGGCGACACCAGATGGTATTGCTTGGCGGGTAGAGCCAATTCGTGCCAATGCATCTGCTTGGTCGTTGTCATTTCTTGGCACATGGAGGAACTCGCACCCTTCGAAATACCCGCTGAGTTGTTGCACGAGGAAACGGTAGCTCGCCATGTTTGCATCTTTCGCGTCCCAGTCGCCAGATGATTGCTGGACCACTGAGTCCGAGTCGCCATAACACAAGATCCAGCGGATGCCAAGCTCTTTGGCAAACCGGAGCCTGTGAATGAGCGCCTCGTACTCGGCGACATTATTGGAGGCGGCAAAGTGGATTTGCAGCGCATATTTGAGCTTGTCGCCTTTGGGAGAGGTGAGGACGACGCCGGCTCCCAAGCCAGTGCGCATCTTGGAGCCGTCGAAATGCATCCGCCAATGGGTGGAATCAGGTGATGGAGGTAGGTACTAGGTCTCGGCCCAGTCGACGAGGAAGTCGGCCAGTGCTTGTGACTTGATGGCGGTGCGGCGCTGGTAGTGGATGGTGTAAGGAGCCAGCTCTATGGCCCACTTGGCCACTCGACCAGAAGCATCTCGGCTACCGATGATCTCGGAAAGTGGGGCCGTGCAGACCACTGTGATTGGATGCTCTTGAAAGTAAGGCTTCAATTTCTTGGCAGCAAAGTGTACGCCATAGCACATCTTCTGTTAGTGGGGGTAGTTCTGCTTGGAGGTCGACAGTACCTCACTCAGGTAATATACCGGTCTCTGGACAGGTAGCGCCTTGCCTTCCTCCTTGTGTTCCACTACAATGACCGTGCTGACTACCCGGCTGGTGGCGGCGACATACAGGAGCATAGGTTCCTTGGGAGTCGGAGCCGCCAGGATGGGTGGAGTAGTCAACATCTTCTTCAACTGGTGAAAAGCTTCGTCCGCCTTATGGTTCCACTCGAAAAAAGTGGTCGTCTTCATGAGTTGGTACAAGGGGAGAGCTTTCTCGCCCAGCCGACTGATGAATCGGCTGATGGACGCCAAGCAGCCGGTGAACTTCTACACGTCCAGCAGTCGGCTGGGTACGTCCATTCTCTCAATGGCCTTGATCTTTACTGGGTTGCATTCTATGTTGCGTTCAGAGACCAGGAAGCCAAGGAGCTGGACGGCTGGTACTCCGAAGACACACTTCTCGGGGTTGAGCTTGATCTGGAACCGGCGCAGGTTCTCAAAAGTCTCCTTGAGGTCTTCCAGCAGTGTCCCACGCTTTTCCTTCTTCACCACCACGTCGACCACGTAAACGTGGGCGTTCCTGCCGAGCTGCTTGAGGAGGCACTTCTGCATGCAACGCTGAAAGGTGGCGCCGGCGTTCCTTAAGTCGAACGTCATGGTGAGGTAGCAGAAGGCTCCAAACGGTGTGATGAAGGCGGTTTTCAGTCTGTCAGCTGGGTTTAGCTTGATCTGGTGATATCCTGAGTACGCATCCAAAAAACTCAACAACTCGCATCCGGCTGTGGAGTCTATCACCTGATCGATTCTTGGTAAAGCAAATGGGTCCTTGGGGCAGGCCTTGTTGAGGCTCGTGTAGTCAATACACATTCGCCACTGCTTGTTCTTCTTTAGTATCAGGACCGGATTTGCTAGCCATTCTGGAAAGAACACTTCCATAATGAAGCCGTCTGCTAGGAGTCAGGCTATCTCTTCTCCGACAACTCTTCTCTTCTCTTCAGATAAGCGGCGCAGGGGCTGTCTAACCGGCTTTGCATCAGATCGGACATGTAACTTGTGCTCGGCGAATTACGTCGGTACACCTGGCATGTCTTTGGGGGACCATGCGAAGATGTCCCGATTCTCACGGAGGAAATCGACGAGCTCGCCTTCCTATTTGCTGTCGAGGTTTGCACCTACGACGGCGTTGTAACACCCTCGATGCGACTATAGCTCCCACGTGTCGAGGCACGACTAGAGACATAATCGCATTAAAGGCATATGTCGCAAGTAAGGTAATCTTTACACATCCCATGTAATATAATAATAAAGGGGGAGAAAACATAGTTGGCTTACACTCGCCACATCAATCAAGGTACATAAATAACATTACATCATCCAAACACTCATGGCTCGACTACGGCGCCAAAATAAAAGATAACCCAACATGCGACACGGTCCTGATCACCCCCAACTGGGCACCACTACTGATCATCAGGAAGGAAACATAATAACATTGAGAGTCCTCGTCGAACTCCCACTTGAGCTCGAGCGCGTCACCTGGAGCGGAATCATCAGGCCCTGCATCTGGTGTAATAGTAATCTATGAGCCACAGGGACTCAGCAATCTCGCACCCTCGCGATCAAGACTATTTAAGCTTAAAGGTAAGACAAGGTAAATATAAGTGGAGCAGCAGCAAGCGACTAGCATATATGGTGGCTATCCTGTTCGCAAAAGAGAGCGAGAAGAGGAGGCAAAGCGCGAGCGAGAAAATCTAGAGAACAACCTGCGCAAGCATTACTCCAACACCGTGTCCACTTCCCGGATTCCGCCGAGAAGAGGCCATCACGGTAACACACTCAGTTGATTCATTTTAATTAAGTTAAGGTTCAAGTTATCTACAACCGGACATTAACAAATTCCCATCTGCCCATAACCGCGGGCACGGCTTTCGAAAGTTCAAATCCCTACAGGGGAGTCCCAACTTAGCCCATGACAAGCTCTCACGGTCAACGAAGGAATGGACCTCCTCCCAAGACGTTCCGATCAGACTCGGTATCTCGGTTCTTCAAGACAACTCCGACAATGGTAAAACAAGTCCAGCAACACCACCCGCTGTGCCGACAAATCCCGATAGGAGCTGCACATATCTCACTCTCAGGGCACACCGGATAAGCTAAGCGTACGGGAGCCAATGTAACCCAAGTTGCCAAGGGACGGCCCCGCACGGTGCGCTAGGTTGGACCAACACTCAGAAGAGCACTGGCCCGAGGGGGGGGGGGGGTTTAAATAAGATGACCCTTGAGTCCGCGAAACCCAAGGGAAAAGGCTAGGTGGAAAATGGTAAAACCAAGGTTGGGCACTGCTGGAGGAGTTTTATTCAAGGCGGACTGTCAAGGGGTTCCCATTATAACCCAACCGCGTATGGAACGCAAAATCCGGGAACATAACACCGATATGACGGAAACTAGGGCGGCAAGAGTGGAACAAAGCACTAGGCGAGAGGCCGAGCCTTCCACCCTTTACCAAGTATATAGATGCATTAAGATAACAGATAATATAATGATATCCCAACAAGTAAATAAATGTTCCAACAAGGAACGGCCTCCAATCTTCACCTGCAACTAGCAACGCTATAAGAGGGGCTGAGCAAAGCGGTAACATAGCCAATCAGCGGTTTGCAAGGACATGGTGGGTTAGCGGTTTGACATGGCAATTTGGGAGGCTTGAAAGCAAATGGTAGGCATCGTAGCAATGTCATAGCAAAAGAGCGAGCAATCTAGCATAGCAAAGATAGTAGTGATTTCGAGGGTATGATCATCTTGCCTGCAAAGTTGTCAGAGTTGACTAGATCCTCGAAAGCAAACTCAACGGGCTCCTCGTTAGCAAACTCGTCTCCCGGCTCTACCCAAACAAGACAAACAAGCAACAAGGACATAATCAACCACGTGCAAAGCTCAAACAACATGATGCAACGATGATATGCTATGCGGGATGCGATGCGGGATGCATATGCAAGATGTGACAGGAAATGCAAGAACCTGGCCTCAACTTGGAAAACCAAGTGGGCCACTGGAAAGATGAGATGGACTCGCTTGAAAAAGATATAAAGAACGCCGGAATCGGAGTTACGGTTTGGAAATGGCAAGCGATTCAAATATGACACCGGTCTGCGATTTACAGCAAATAGCCATCTAAATGCAATGAGATAAACATGCTAAAGCACCCAAACATGACAACAAAATACATGGCAGGGATGCATTCAAGATGCTTAACAAAAGTCTAGCACTGAGCTACAGCCAAATCATCCATTAACAGGTTCAAACAAGCATGGCAAAAACGCATATGGCAAACAGATCTCAGACTTAGTGAAATTAACACTTGTCTGGAATTTCATATCAGGTAGCACTCTTCGGAGCAACAAAACTACATGCTACAGGACCTAAACATGGCAAAGTAAAGCATGGCATGGATCTAATGAAAGAGCTTAACAAAAGTCCTTAGTGACCTTGAGCCAAAAGGGATCAGAAAATACAATTGCAAGCATGTGAACATGGCAAAAACATAATCAGATCACAGACTTAGTGAAAACTGGAACATGCTGAAAACAGATATCAAGTAGGCATGTTTACGAGCTCGATGCACTCACTACGGAGCAAGTCATGACAAACTAAGCATACACCCATCAAGAATACACAAAATGCAAGCTATACATGGCAAAAACAATAACATAGCATGCACGGATCAACTACAACATCATCGGCAAAATTGCAAACAAGTTGACAATCTGCCCAGATTCACAAAGTAGAAAAAGTAGAGCTCGATTGACTCAAGCTAGGGTGCTCCATAATTGCAAAAAAAGACATGGATGGATAGAGCACTACAAGATTAACAAAACATCCTTAGTGATCATCCTCAAAAGAGGCACGGATCACTAGGAAACAACATGAACATATGGCCATATGAAATAAACAGATCAAGGACTTAGTGAAATTACTAAGTCCCTGAAATCAGCACTAACAAGTGCACCACTTTGCAAGCTTGTGCTAGTCACCACACACATCATAAAAATACATGGGTTGCACCTCTGGAAAGGTGGCAAAACCCTTAACAAAACATATGTAGAGCTCATGGGCATATCATGCACACAATAATCATGGCAAAAACGACAAATATGCAAATGGAGCAGCAGATCTGACAATAATCTCAAGTAGCCCTCTTCTAACAGCATTTAGGGCATCAAGATGAACTCAAATGAAAATGATGCAATGGAATGAAATGATGTACTCTCTGAGGCGAACAATTTGATATGCTATATGCCCAAATCGGAGCTACGGATGCAAAGATGCGATGCTATGAACATGGGCACATGGACTAGGAAATTCCGGGGACTTAGTGAAAACTCAAGGGGGGAAAGTCAACCTCCCAGATCCGGATCGGGGCGGCGCGCGAACCGAGGTTCACCGGAGGAGTGCGCGGGGCGGCGCCAGGAAGGTCGGAGGAGGCGGATCCGGGCCGGATCCGCCCTGGCGGCGAGGCGATTGGCGGCGGTGGCCGCGGCGTCGCAGGGCCCGTGGTGGCCGGAACTTGCGGCGGAGGAGGCGGGCGGCGGAGGAAGACGAAGGGCTGCAGCGCGGGGAAGAAGGGGGCGGCGCGGTCGGGGCGTCCGGGCCCGATCGGCGTCGGGAAGGGCCGGCCTCGGGCCTTCGCGGGCCCTGGCGGCGGCGGCGAAGTGGGCACCCGCCCGGGGACACGTGGCGGCGAGTGATTGGGCGGCGGCGGTGGCGCGGACGCGTCCGGCCTAGACGGACAATGTCCGGCGCGGCGCGAGGGGTGGATCTAGGGTTTTTTCGGGAGGAAGGAGAAGGAGATTTTTGGGGGTTCTTTAAATAGGCATAAAGGGAGCTAGGAGAGTCCAAATGAGGTGCGGTTTTCGGGCACGCGATCATGATCGAACGCTCTAGATGATGGAGAGGGTTTAGGTGGGTTTTGGGCCAATTTGGAAAGGTGTTGGGCTGCAACACACATGAGGCCTTTTCGGTCCCTCGGTTAACCGATGGAGTATCAAACAAAGTCCAAATGATACGAAACTTGGCAGGTGGTCTATCGGTAGTAAAAAAAGGCCGCTTGACAAGTCTCAGTCCAATCCGGAAATGTTTAATCCCCACACGTGAAAGAAAGCTAGAAATGACCACCGGACGAGAACGAAGCGCCGGAATGCAAAACGGACAACGGGGAAAATGCTCGAATGCATGAGATGAACACGTATGCAAATGCAATGCACATGATGACATGATATGAGATGCATGACAACGACAACAACACACGGAGACAAAAACCCGAACCCGAGAAAATAAAATAAGTTAACGCCGGAAACGGCAAGAGTTGGAGTACAAATTGGGAAAGTCATATCCGGGGTGTTACAGGCGTACCTCTCTGGGTGCTCCGGGTCCAAGGGTATCTTCTTTGTTTCTTTGGCTGGCATGAACGAACCCTCAGCCTCCGACTCCTTTGGGTTGGGCGATACCTCAGGCTGCTTGCCGGCCATCGCCACAACTCGCTCAAGGAGCCGCTTCTCAGCCGCGATTACCAGGGACTCGGCCAGCCGACTGCTCTCAGCTGCGCAAGCAGACGACTTTCGGTAGTCGCCAGCCACAGTCAGAATTCCCTTTGAACTAGGCATCTTCATCTTGAGGTAGGCGTAGTGGGGGACCGTCATGAACTTAGCCAAGGCTAGTCGGCCAAGCAGCGCATGGTATGGGCTCTCAAGATCCACCACCTCAAACCAAACAGGCTCTCTACGGAAGTGATCTTTGTCCCCAAAGAGGACGTCCATCAGGATCTTGCCGATTGGCGAGCAGGAAAGCCCAGGAACAATGCCGTGGAAGATAGTTCGGCTATTCTGAAGCTGTCTTTGCTTGATCCCTAACTTCTCCATGGTGTCCTTGTACAGGATATTGATGCTGCTGCCCCTGTCTATCAGAACTCGCGAGAAACGTGCGGCTTGTCTGTCCGTAGTAAAGGTGGTGTCCAGGACCAAGGCATAGGAGCCCGGACTCGGCATCACTTCTGGGTGGTCAGCCCTGCTCCAGCTGATGGGCTTCTCAGACCAGTGCATGAACTCTGGCGTCTCCGACGCTACTGCATTCACCTCTTGTCGCTGCAGCCGCCTGCTGCGTCGATCATCAGCCACACTGGTGAACACCACATAGGCTCCATGCTCTTCAGGGTATTCGTCTTGTACTGCGCCGACTGACCTGACAGCCGGCTGCTGGGCGGAGGAGGAGGCGGTTGCCCAGTAGGCGGGGGAGGCAGGAGGTCATCTCCCTTGGTGATCCTGGTGATCTAGTGGCACTTCCGGGTGGTGTGATTCGACGGCTTTGCGCCGCTGTGGAACTTGCAAGGTCCATCCAAGGTCTGCTCATAGGAGAAGGCCGGCAACCAGTTTGGCTTGCCGCCTTTCTGTCGCTTGGGCGGGGGCTGCTCTTCTGGCTGCTGGGCTTCAACAGTCGCGACCTGCCGGCTGCTGGAAGCCGGCGGCGGGGCCTTGCGCTTGTTGTCGCCCTGCTGTTGTCACGGGCCGGCGTCTGCCGCCGGAGTTCTTGGAGCTTGAGGAGCCACTTTGCCAGTTGTGCTGATTTGAATTTCCGCCTTCATGGAGGAGTCGGCCGTGGCGTACTTGTCCGCTATGATCAGCAGCTCGTCGAGGGTTTCTGGCTCGTCGCAGAGGAGCTTGTGCTTGAGGAGGGTGCCTTCTCTGCACCCGGCTGTGAAGTACTCGATGGCCTGCACCTTGTGCACGCCCTCACAGGAGTTCCGGAGCTCGGCCCAACGCGTGAGGTAATCGCGAGTCGACTCGTTGGGGCCTTGCACGCACAAGGAGAGCTGACGAGGCTTGGGAGGACGCTTGTACGTGCCGGTGAAGTTGCGGACGAACGCTTCAGTGAAGTCGACCCAGCTGTTGATGCTGCGGGGCTTTAGGCTGTTCAGCCATGTCCGGGCCGTGCCCTGGAGCACGAGCGGAACGTAGTTTACGGCGACAGGCTTGTTGCCGTTTGCTATGCTGACAGCCGTGGAGTAGTCGACTAGCCAGTCTTCTGGCTTCACGGAGCCGGTATACTTGGGCTTGTCTCTTGGGAGCGTGAACCCTCTGGGAAAGGGTTCGTCCCGAATGCGGGGCCCGAAGCAAGGCGGACCCAGCTCGTCTTCTTCTTCCAGCGCTAAGGATCAGTGGAGTCGGTCGATCGGGTGGCGGGCGTCATTCTCCCCAACTCCCTCTCGGCGGCCAAGGCGGTCACCGAGAGTCGGATGGTCAACAGGTGGCGGGGAGACTTGCCTCTCCTTGCGGGGAGGGGGAGGCGGACAGTCGTCCCGTCGTTCCACTGCTCTTGGGCGGCCGTCTCGGTCATGCTCTATGGTAATGCGGGTCCGACTGTGGCTGACAGTCGGCTCCTTGTCTCTTCTTCCTTGGGCGCCGCAAGTCGATGTCCGAGACGTCGCGCCTTGATCTCGGTGAAGGTCGTCGATGGGTCATTGAGGCGCTTCCGTGCGGCAGCCGGCCTTGTTCTGCGCGGCGGCCGCGTCGAGAAGCCGCTGGACTCGTTCCATCATGAGGCGGCGTTCTTTGCCCTCGAAATTGTCCAGCTCGTCCGCCGCTGCCTGGGCGGCTCAGATGTTCTCCGCTGGTGTAGCATACATAGGGCAGCTTGCCCCGAAGAGGTTGGCGATGGCTATGCCGCGTTGCCGGACCGCGCCAAGGCGGCTGGGCCCCGCCGGGGCCGGCGAGCCGCCGACGGCGTGATCCATCTCCCGCTGGTAAGCCTCTGACAAGCGTCTCATGCTGGCCAGCTTCTTCGCGCCTTCAACGAGCTGAAGGCGGCGCGCCTCCAACGTCTCTGCGTCAGAGTCTTCCGGAATGAGCGCAGTTAGGTCTTGCAGCGCCGCGCCGAGCGAGTCGTGCGCTCCTCCGCCGGGGAGCTCGTCATGACTGATGACTAGCACCTCGGTGACGGTGCTTCCGTTGCTCTCTGCATGGGGGAGAGGTTCGTCCTAGACCGCCACATTGGTGGGGAATGCATCGAGCGACGCGGTGTCGGAGTCGACCAGCATCGGGTCGGTGGAGCCTACGGAATCCAAGTCTACGGCAGGCTCGCCGGAAACGTGGAGTTGATCGAGGAGGCCCGCAAGGAGGTTCTTGGGGCCGCTCGTGCCTACGTTGGATGCAGGTTCGTCGGAGAGGCGGACCTCGCCGACAAGTTCGGCCAAGGAGCTGACCGCGTAGGCGATCTCGACGCCGCTTAGCGCGTTGGCGCAAACTCTGTCTGGCGTGTCTGGCTGGCTGCGCTCGCCAGGGAGGAAAAGAGTTCCCGTCCAGAGCAGATCTCAGGGCGGCGGTGCACCAGGCCCCATGGTGGGCGCAAAATGTCGGGGGTTTGGTGCGACATATGCCAACGGATGGCTTATCATGGTGGGGGCGAGTAGAACGTCACCGGTGCCTGGAAACGGGATGAGGCGAAGGCATGCACGCCGGTGAATCTTACCCAGCTTCGGGGCTCTCCGGAGAGATAATACCCCTACTGCTGCTCTGCGGGGTCTCCGCATGATCACTATGGCCAAAGTGTTTACACGGTTGCTCCTTGAGCTGTTTTCTAGTGGTAGGAGAGGGCAAGACTAGCTCTCTCCCTTCTATATGATCTGGTCTAAAGCTAATGGGTTCCAACCCTTTGCATGGGTGCCCTGGGGGTTTATATAGGCCTACCCCCCAGGGGTACAATGGTAATCCTGCTGGGCACGGGCCCAGCCATCAGTGTCTCTGGCCTCCGTCTTCTCTGCCGACCGCTGGGGCCCGCCGACTGGCCTGGTACGGAGCCGACAGCCTGCGTTCGTCGCGGGCGGGTCTTGCCGGCTGCTGCTTACTGTAGCCGTGCTTCTGATGACGCGGGCTTGATCATGAGGTCGTGGCAACAGCCCCGCCGCCTGGCGGGCGATCACTGTTGCCTCTTCCCATCACATCTTGATTAATGGCGCGTGGGCCCCGGGGGAGGATTCGGCCGACTCCTTCGGGCCGACTCCTGACGGGTCCGACTGGTGGTTCTCCTGCCGTCACCCGAGGTCTCACTGGCTGGTGGGGCCTGCTGCCTCCAGGCCGTACAGACAAGCCGTCGTGGGTGCAGGATTCGGCCCTGTGGTGCTGATGTCAGGGCCGGCATGGCAATAGTGCCACGCCGCACGGAGATCTTCCGGGGTACGGCGTGCTGCGGCCATGCCTGCCCTTGGTGAGGGGCGGGGGTGGGCTTCACTGTAGCCGCGCCCCTGCCTCGTCCCCTTTGATGAGGTCATGGGGTTTGTTGGAGTCGCAGGCCGACTCCCCAAAGCCGGCTTCTCTAGAAGTCGTCCCTGGGACTCGGCCATGAGCGGGCAGTCGTCCGTCTTGCCGTCGACTCCCCAGGAGGCGGCTCTTCGTCCTGGGGTCTTGAGGGGCGCAGCCTGCCCCGATGTTTTAAAAGGTTCTGGGGCTCGGGTTGACCTACCCGCGGCCCATTACTCCGACAGCCTGCCGAGGGCCGGCCTCTTTAGAGGCCGCTCGCCAGGAGTCGGCCCACTTTGAGGCCATCCTCTGGGCCTTGCCGTCTTCTGCCAGCCGGCCACTGGGACCAGTCGGCCGTAAGAAGGCGGCTGGCTGATCTTTGGGTCTTGAGGGGCGAAGTCGGCCCTGATGTCTTGAAATGCAATGGGGAGCAGATGAGGCTACCCATGGCTAATTACTCCGACACGTGCGGACTTCGGTCATGGTAGACGATGACGGCGTCCCCGATGTCGTTCCCTTGTTGAGGCATTTGTCTTAATGATAGGCTTTGATGCGATGTCTGTTTGGTATCAGCTTGGATATTCGGCACCCCTTCATCAAGGCCGGGATGTATCCTCCTTTTAAAAAATGGACATTTAGCGACAGGTGAGGCATTCTGGGACCTTACTACATGTGTGCGCTACGGCGTCAGTTATGGCTGGCCTAGAAGCACATACTAATTAAATTAGTCTATTATGAAAAAGGGTGTGACTTGGTCTCAGTCGGCTGAGACTTAATCATGTGATACAGTATGTAAGATGAAAAAGAAAAACTAAAAATAATTTTTTCGTACGAGTCTCCATGCAAAATCAAAGAAAGATAACATCGACTGAGACATAACGACTGAGACTTAGCAAAATTGTATGAAAAAACCTAACATGTAGAGCCATAATCTATGGTGGTGCTAAAATCTAAGCGAAATGATTTTTGGCGACAATAAAGATGCGGTACTGTAAGCAAATAGGCTTTTGCTGAGCGCCTGAGCAAACCTCATGACATGGTGAGCAGCTCGTAACGGGCGCAGAGCTCTGGTATGGCATGGCACCGGCATTAATCGATCGATGCAATGTCCAAAGTTAATTATTAAGGCTGGTCATAATGGGCAAGAACATAAGCTGTAGTAACTTCACACTTTCCTAAACTATGTTACTATCTCCATAGTGGGTAGGAACATCTATGTAGTGTCATGCAACGATGTATTTATTAGGTTATAGACTCATTGTTTTTTGAAGTGTGTGATGTTCCGGTAACTTAGCTAGTTACCACAAGCACCTCTCTCTTTATTAAATACGTGCCACATAAGCAAAGTTGTATTGAAGTGTGTGATGTTACTCCTAAGTTCCTCCCCACTGTGACCAGCCTAAGTGCCGCTACGTGCCCGACAAGTGCTCCTGCTCCTTGGCAATTGCCGACACGTGCCTGGCCTGCACCTGCAACGGACGGCATAGTGTTTGATTTTATAACTAATAGTTATCTGCCTTTGAAATGCATGGCTCGCGCCTCGCGTATCCGCCCACACACGTACGATATCTTCTTCAACCAGCTCTGCTGTGTGGGCAGTGGCCGGTGCCAATAGTGCCAAGTAGTAATAACGATCTTTTCGTCAAGGACGAGTAAGAGGAACTCCAGTAGAGTAGGATCGCCATGTATATCGCTCAAAAAAAAAAAGAATCGCCATGTATGGTCAACCATCGTAATAACTGTGTTTTTCTTTTTCTGAAATGAAAAGAAGGATAGCCCCTGCCTCTGCATCCGAGTGATGCATGCAGCCATGTTATTTAACGAAAGTACAAATATGAAATCTTTGGTCCAGTACTGGCTTACAAAAGTAACCAAAAGAAAATAGAATAGAAAATGCCACGGCTGGCAAAAAATAATATACGATGATTAAACACCTAGCCTATTATTCCCCATCTAAATTAATTTAAAATAACCCGTGCTACCATCTCCCAGCGGTTGCACCTAGTAGCCAAAAGCTCCCTGGAGTATGCATGAGTGAGTAAAGACCATGTACAGATCCACGCAGTGGCTTTGTATATAACCTGCAAAAAATTGGCAAAAAAACTCTGTTAAACATCATATCATTTCTACAGTTTCATATAGCCGAAAATAGGCACATATCCCTATCTGGATATGTCTCACGATATATGGTTCAACTCCGTTTACTCCCGTCCCAAATAACGTGTTGATTCTAGTCTGAGGACTAACGTTGAAGGCTATATGAATTGCACGCCAAATCAGTTTGGCAAGTGGACAATCGAGAAAGATGTGTTGTATATTTTTATCCTGATCGTAAAAGCAACATCGAACTACCCTCCCATCTTTGTTTTAACAAGTTATCCTTGATCAAAATCACTTCCTTGTGGACAAACCACATGAAAACTTTAATTCTAACTGGAACTTTAATTCTAAACCGTCATAATAACTGTTACTACTATGATTTTAGTTTTAAGAAAAGGCATTCTTACAAAGTCGTCATCTTGTGAGGATCGTCATAGTTTCTGGAGTGTCCTTTATATCTTTCCTTCCAATCGTTATATATGACGTCTTGGGGTTTTATTTTAGAGCGTGCTTCATATGACAGTTACGTTTCTATATCTATACCCTTATATAGTGTGTGAATAACTTTGAAAGATGGTCGTTGGATGAAACCAATCCAACGGTGCAGAGATGGCAAATCCGAACACTACTGGCCGTTGGATATCATCTATAATCCACCAGATTTTGCCACATGTACAATCTAGAAGACTCCGTGATTGAACTTAAGAAAAATGCACAAAGCTCAAAACACAAGGAGTTCTCTTTGTTCTAGAATCTTCCGTATCATGATTGCCCAATTTTTTTTCTAGATGAATCGTCATTATTTGTTTTTACTTTATGCTTTACAACGCACAATTCCATGAATTTTAAAATTGATTTTGAATGACACGAACTATAAGGATTAAACGAACATCTACATCATGCATATATATGACTCAAAGCTTACATGCTATAATGTGGTATTTATTCATAATTTGATTGACAAATCTCATACGTGCAATGCACGTGTACCTTACTAGTAGTACTATGTGGCAGGATGAAAACTTCAGCCCCCCCTCCCCCCCTCATGTAGGATGGAAAAAAGGACGTTCCATTGATGCATGGGTCCCATGATTATGGAGCCAGCAAATATGGCTCTACACTTTGCCTCGGCGGCCTCCATAATCTATATGGAGTGTGCTTCATATATGGATATATAGCTCCATAGGGAGGCTGGAAATATGATGACGCTACTAGAGTTGCGCTGATGGAGTGTCTGCAGGGACAGGGGTTGCATATGGCCCATGGTGTCAGGTGACACTTAGCAAAACCTTCATGGAATCAATACTAACGAGTGTTCATTTGGATGAGCTGACACCGTTGCAATTAATGAGGTTGACCCCATAAGACTTCTATTCTAGTAGCTTCGCCCCTGTACTGAGTGACAAAGGTATTATGACACTCTGTGCAACGAATACTTCTATCAAGACCATCTAGCTGGAGGCAAGGCTTTGTGTTATAGAACCTCTAGGCATCACTGCCACCGGAGCCTTTTTCCTTTTTTGATAACGACCTCTGTATTAAACAGGTTCAGACTTTCGACACATCGCTCAAGCAGCTCGCAAGGTTGTACTAGACCTCAACCTCTTTTTGCGTCCCCAAAAAAACCTCTTTTGCGATCGTTCCAAGGAAATAACAGTTGACATATATATCTACACGGCCTTACACTGGAGTGTAATAAAATGATGTAGTCGAGCTGTCGCATTGGATTTCTGCAGACACGAAGTACAAATCTTAGCTTTGGCGTTAGTTTTCAGCGAACAAAATTTCAGCCCACACTAGAGCGTTTCTACATAGAAACCAACTCAACCAAATATTGGAGCCGGTCTCTCCCGAGCAACACACTTAAAGACACCTTATATTGCTCTCTAAAAAAATCACCTTATATTGCAGGCGGTTTTCATGGAGAAACCATACGCACAAGTTACTCACGCGGTTTCACCTACACCGAACCGCTTCGGGTAAGTGCCCGATCCAAAAGCCAACTATAATGAAACATATCTCAAAACCGTCTGAACCCTAACCCCACTCTCTCCTGGGTCGTGCCGACGAGCACCCACACCTCCCAGTCACCCCCACCGAGCCCGCCATTCTTTTGGCGATGCCCTCAACCAATCTGTGTGTTCTGCACCTCCACCAATGCCCATTATAGGGACACCACCGCCACTAGGCTTCCTTTCTCCCAACCCCGCCGCGCCGGCCTCCAACGTCCCTTCAAGCCCCATACCTCCCACCATAGCAACCGCTGGGCTAGAGTAGTGATTTCCTCGTCGTGAACGATGCCACTCGACGAGGGTGGCACGGTCCTAGGAGGAACCTGACCCCGACCCCGTCCTCGCCGCCTCCCATCCACCGCGGCCTCCACCAGCTGGGGTAGTCGACTAATCCCACACGATCCCGGGAGGACCCTGACCCCATCACCCTTAGATAGGAAGGTTTAGCACAAAGATATAGAGATATATTATTGTACGTTACTACTTCTACAAATCCTTGTTTGGTCCAGTTGCATATGATGTTTCTATTATTCTAGATACACTTGTACCTAGTGTGCTAAATAATGATGGTAGAGAAAATATGAAGTGTTTTTAGAAGAGATCTATGTTGCTGTATTTCGAATGAAACATATCAAAGCTCCAAGCCTTGATTATCCGACGGCTAAGCTTTTTCAACACTTGTGGTTCATGATTATTAAAGATTTAAAGCAAGTTTAGTAGTTGGTAGTGGGAGTGCAGGAGTGATGGTTGATATTCAACTAGAAAAATTTCAAAAAAAAATACAGATTTGATAATGTTTTTAGGAAAAAATTATCAATATCTACAATAGCAAATTGGTACCATATTGTTCCATCATGAAAAGTATTTCATATTTTATCTATTAGGTATTGAAGATGTAGATATTTTATTCTATAATCTTGGACAAGCATAAAAATGTTTGACTTCCATGAAAAATGATACACCTTATATTTTGGAATGCAGGGAGCGGTATATTGGTGTTTCATATCGTGCATGATTAATATACCTTTTTATATCATGTCTATGTTGGAATTTCGTAAGGTTCTCTTAAGAATATA